>NC_141381.1:33626402-33996233 GCF_017979445.1 Akebia trifoliata
AATGAGTTGATTTTTTACAAGGATGACTCTCTTACATAGAAATTATCTTCACAGAAAATTAGTCCATTCTAAACTTTTTACCTATATAAGACAAAACATATTGTAACTTTATATGTATATAGGGATATGTTTGGCACCCTATTATTTATCTTACGTTTTGTCATACATGGGTTAGAAGTTTTGAAATGAATTAATTTTTGTGAGAATGATCCTTATGGTGAGGAGATCGTCATCACCAATAATCAGTCCATTCCTAAATTTCTAATCCTATCAAAAATGATTTACAAAAAATGGATGATTTATAATTCTTCAACTTGTAAATATGATGTTACATTAGTGAGGAAGATCTCCTCACTAAAAATTCCAAAATTTTTAATGCATGTAAAACAAAACATGTAGGGTAAATAGTAAACCCCGTGTAGGAGACATAATTGTCCATAGTTACTTGGGAAAAAAAAAAAAAAAAAAAGTCACTGGTACATTCGTTATTTCATACAATTCCGAAGGTTATGTTAATAATGTGGAATAGGAATTTGATGTTAACAAATGAAGGTGGAAAAGCTGACAAATCAAATCCAAATTACCACATGTTCAACACAAAAGCGAGACACGACAATTAATCCCACGTTCAGTCACGTTTTTCTTCGTCGGACAAACAACTTTGCTGTATATTGATTGTACAGGTGGCAGACAGCAAATAACTAAATCATATTGTGTTCACTGCATTAGATAGATACCATTTTAACAGCAAGTAAACGCAGACACGTGGCAAATTCCCAACTACCCAATATATGGGTGAAAGTTGATGAAGAGAGACTTGCCGTCAGGTCAGCTTGCAACATAAATGTTGTCGGTGCTAGAGATCACAAAAAGAGAGAGAGAGAGAGAGAGAGAGGTCTGGTAAGATATCATAAATGATTTTATAAACGATTTTTGATGTAGAGTTGATTGATTAAGGCCACTTGAATCTAAATTTTTTCTTATTTAATTTGTTTTTATTGTTGTCTGATTTTTATTTTAAAGTCCCATGACATCATTTCCTATAAAACTAATGAGGAGGGATGTAGCCGCCACAAATCAAGGTGCATGGATGACATTTAAAAATCTACAAGATATTTCATTACTGCAAGAGTTGATTATTAGGAGATCCATCAATTTACAATGTTTTTGGTAGCATGTGAGAGATAGAGATGGTCAGCCATTTGATTTGGACCCTCTTCAATTATGAAAGGAGTTCTCATTAAATTATTGTATATATGCTTCTCAAAGAATTTAAAAAAAAAAAAAAAAAAAAAAAAAAAAAAAAAAGAGAAAACCCATCGAAAAACCCATTTGTTAATTCTTACAATATCTCTTGTTCTTTCAACAAACAAACAAACCCCACCCTTGAAAGTGACACATCTGTGTGATTCATGGTTTAGGAATTTCGTCTAAGGTAGCTCTCCAGGTTACCTAACCACTACTTTTCAATGGGTTCAACTTAATTTACAGGTGTCTATTTTGGACTGCCATACCAGGTGAAAGGCACATAAACTAAACATGCACAACCAAGGAAATATGGTTCTACCCATCTTACAACGGCTAAGAACAGCAACCACATTTACACGCTTGGCGCTTCGGTCCAGTAGTTGTTTTGGCCTAGCATAGGGGACTCAATCACTCATGGGTTGATCATCAATGTCCCAATTAATTAACTTGACCAAGCTAACAAAAATGAAAATGTGGTACACCTTCCATGGAGTATATAGGATGTATGGGACGACATTGAATAATCATATATAGTTTAATTGCTAAAAGAAGTTATGTTGAACTCAAAAAAATGGCAAGTATGATACTGTTTGTGGCCATGCAATGTAGCTGTAGTTACGCTCGGTCAATAGATTATATGGGGGAAAAAAAGCGTCTGGCATCAAAACTGATGAATTGTTGAGATATGCTTATGGTTTCAAACTGATGACATACGCCCTTGATACAAGTGTTCTTTGAGAGATTAATGAAAATGGCTTAAATCCCCTCTTCTTCAATTTCTAACAAATAATCATTGATTTTTACCCCCTCAAAACTCATTGTATTACAACTCTAGAACTTTGGGTAAAGTTCTAACCTTATTAGATCTTGTTTTCAACCTTTTTCGAAGAATGTTGGGACCCCAAAACGATAGAGGTTTAATCTTGGAATGAACGACTCGGGGAAGACTATATCTAGAAGTCCAAAAACAAGGGTACAAAACTGAAAGTTGTCACAAAATGAGCACTAGAGACATTAGTGACATGGGTGAATTAGGGAAAGAACTACCTAAAGGTTCAAAAAGAAGGATACCAAAGTAAAAATTGCCACGAAGTAAGTTTTTGCAAACATTGACTACAGGACACAGTGGTATGTTATACTCTAAAGGAGGGCTTAACTTTGTGCACCACTGACACATAACTATTCTGGTGTACTAGTTGGGTTCATATAAAAGCATCCTTAATTTTTCTCCCAAAATTATTCTCTCTCTTCCCAAAAATCTTATATTGTTCTTGAGAAGTCAAGGTAAAAAATGAAAGAAAGACAGAAAGAAAAAGAAATCTGACTCTAGAGGGTGAAGACAATAGAATTTTGAAAGAAAGAAAAGTGGTTCTCAAAGGTGAAGGCATTTAGGTAATTTTCTATTAATCTCCAAGAGAAGACAGCCATACGTCACCAATTTGAAAATAATGGTTTCTCAAATATCCCATCCCTCATTGACTATAAGCATATAATATTTAAAAGAATTAAAAAAAAAAAAAGCCTCACGCAACGTTTTTCTTCCTTGGACTACAAGTTTCATAGGTGTATTTCTATATTTTTCGATGAATTGTCGTTGAACATCTATCTCAATGATGGGAGATAGATCAACACATGACATTATCATAACTCAGTATTTTTAAGAGTGTTGATTTTTGAACTCAACCTGACAGGGGGACTCATAAACTCACTGACGTGGCATGGGCAAATAACCGTAGATTCTGTCCCTCGGGATGTACAATCGATCTGCCATCTACAATTGTGTATCCCGAGCAAAAGAATTTATGATTCTTTGCCCATGCCACGGCAGTGGCATCGAATTTTTGAGTCCATTTAAAAAAAATCATTAGTCTATTTTTAAACAAGTGGCATCGAATCAAGGAGGGTACACGTCAACCACCCCACAAAGCAGGCTTGGACATTATGAAAAAGTGATCAATTAATTAAAGGTTTCAATTGGTTACCATATTGACTTTACTTAGTCCACAAAATTTTCAATGTGTGCAATTCTTACATGAGTAGGAATCCAAAGCGGTGTCACGTAGCATTTTTGGTGACCCAATGACCGTATGGATATATGGTCCATCCCTTGGTGAATCTACACACAAGATCAGTTTGATAGATGATGTGCATCCATTGATGATAGATTGCCTTAAGAATGATTTCTAGTCGTTGGATTTAAATGCTTTTTCAAGAGCTTGGATCTAATGGATACAAGTTATCAAACATTACGATTTTTGGTATGTAGGATCACCAAAGGATGGACTACATATCCATATGATCAGTGGATCCCCAAAAAGTCCAAGTGGCATAAAATGGAGTGCCACCTAACCTTGGTTAGGGACGGGACACGATTCTGAATCCCTACTCTTCTTACATTGGGTGAAACCCTCTTATGGTCCTTGAACGGAATTACCTCAAATTTATTAGAATATTAAAAGAAAGCATGCAATTAAAAAGATACACTATGACACATTGAATCCTTTTTAGAGCTATTGCACTTGATCATTCTGATCATATTGATCAACTATCTAAGAAGTCGTCAAGCTTGTTCATGTCAAAATTCAAAATAAACTAGTTACAGGATTTTGACTGTGACAGAAGAACTTCACCTATAGCCAATATTCTAAAGAGAAAAACCACCAAAATTTACATACAAACACCCATTTTGACAATGTCTCTTGCACTTTCAACAAACAACCCCACCCTTGCAAGGGAGACATTGGAAGGATTCATGGTTTAAGAATTTTGTACAAATATTAATCCATTGGAATTAGGAAGAACAACCTTACACGCATCGTCCCAGTGCAAAATATCCACAAATAAGGGTGGTAACCTTTTCTAGACACCAACATTAATCCCTTATAAGAAAGAACAATCTGACACGCTTCATCCCAGTTTTGTGGGCAACTTCTTTAATTATGTGTCCAAATAAGAAAAATCTCATAACTATTACTTTTAAGTGTGTGTTATAGTGCGTGTGTAACTATTATCTTCAATAAGCCAACTACCCTTAACTCGTATCTGCAACATTTTTCAAAAAACAATAAAAAGAATATTGATGAATGCTCGCACTAAACATACACCATTTGTAACTGATGTGACAACGGCACATAACTACAAATATTTTTCTTAAAGTATTGTAGAAAAAGATCTATGGTTATGTGCATTGCCATGTTAATCGCATACAGATCTCATGAATAATTTATTGTGTGCATTCATCACGACTGAAATAAAAAATGGTTGCATCAAACCAGACGTAACATAATTGTATTCATAGTTGTTTGGTGTGAATGAGTCATCAATCAAATAAGAAAAAAACCAGATAATTGATTAGAGGTGGATTCACACCTTCAGAGCTGTCATAGACATATCTAAACAAGATTTAGTGTGGTGGAGAATCTGGTCTCTGTCACCAATCACCATCATTTGAAATATATGATGAAGCTTCTAATGGGCCGGATGGTTCTTGGCCCGTTCCTGCCATTCAAATTCAGGCCAAGCCCAAAGGGCTCGTCCGTTGAAACCCCTAATCTAAGATTTCGTCTGTCTACTACTACTAATAAGATGACAACAAAATAATAAAATAAAACAGCAATATTTTTAGCTCTGCCACTGAGAAGGATATTTTCAATAAAATGGTTTAGTTCCTCTCTTTAATCAATCAAAAGAAAGAATATATATATATATATATATGAACAGCGTTATTACGACCCCTATTACGACACATCATTTTGTCTTATATGGGCAAAAATGTTTGGAATGGGCTGATTTTTTGTGATGATGATCTCTGTGATGAGAGGATCATCCTGGCAAAAAATCATCCCATTCCAAAACTTCTAACCCCATCAAAATTGATTTACAAAAATTGGACGGTCTAGAAGTTTCATAATGAGCTGATTTTTGGCAAGGATGATCTCCTCATCACAGAGATCATCCTCACAAAAAATCAGTCCATTCCAAACATTTTTGCCCATATAAGACAAAACACATTGTCTATATGTGTGTAGAAATGGTTGTCCTTTGAACCTGACCCATATATATATATATATATAGGGGGGCGTTCAATGGCCAACTTTTTAGCAAACTTTTTGGCAAAACATTTTTCAAAACATGAGTTAGAAGTTTTGGAATGGGCTGATTTTTGGTGAGGATGATCTCTACACCGTAGAGATCATCCTCACCAAAAATCAGCCCATTCCAAAACTTCTAACCCATGTTTACAAGCTGAAAAATCGTGGACCGTCCATTTTTTGTAAACTGTTTTTGATGGGGTTAGAAGTTTTGAAATGGGCTGATTTTTGGTGATGATGATCTCCTCACCGTAGAGATCATCCTCACCAAAAATCAGCCCATTCCAAAGCCTCTAACTCATGTTTTGAAAAATGTTTTGCCAAAAAGTTTGCTAAAAAGTTTGCCATTGAACGCTACCCATATATATATATATATATATATATGGGTCAGGTTCAAAGGACAACCATTTCTACACACATATAGACAACGTGTTTTGTCTTATATGGGCAAAAATGTTTGGAATGGACTGAATTTTTGTGAGGATGATCTCTGTGATGAGGAGATCATCCTTGCCAAAAATCAGCTCATTATGAAACTTCTAGACCGTCCAATTTTTGTTGAAAAATTATAGACCGTCCAATTTTTGTAAATCAATTTTGATGGGGTTACAAGTTTTGGAATGAGATGATTTTTTGCCAGGATGATCCCCTCATCACAGAGATCATCCTCACAAAAAATCAATCCATTCCAAACATTTTTGCCCATATAAAACAAAACACGTTGTCTATATGTGTGTAGAAATGGTTGTCCTTTGAACCTGACCCTATATATATATAGGGAAATGTTCAGCAACAAACATTTTGACAAACATTTTGGCAAAACATTTTTCAAAATATGGGTTAGAGGTTTGGAATGAGTTGATTTTTGGTGAGGATGATCTCTACGGTGAGGAGATCATCATCACCAAAAATCAGCCCATTCCAAAACCTCTAACCCATCAAAAATGGTTTACAAAAAATGGACGGTCCACGATTTTTCAACTTGTAAACATGGGGCTAGAAGTTTTGGAATGGGCTGATTTTTGGTGAGGATGATCTCCTCACCGTAGAGATCATCCTCACCAAAAATCAGCCCATTCCAAAACCTATAACCCATGTTTTGAAAAATGTTTTGCCAAAATGTTTGCCAAAATGTTTGTTGCTGAAAGGGACCCATATATATATATATATATATATATATGGGTAGCGATCAATGGCCAACAGTTTGGCAAACATTTTGGCAAACACATTTTTCAAAACATGGGTTAGAGGTCTTGGAATAGGCTGATTTTTGGTGAGGATGATCTCTATGGTGAGGAGATCATCATCACCAAAAATCAGCTCATTCCAAAACTTCTAACTTCATCAAAAATGGTTTACAAAAAATGGACGGTTCACGATTTTTCAACTTGTAAAATGGGGCTAGAAGTTTTGGAATGAGCTGATTTTTGGTGAGGATGATCTCCTCACCGTAGAGATCATCCTCACCAAAAATCAGCCCATTCCAAGACCTCTAACCCATGTTTTGAAAAAGTGTTTGCCAAAATGTTTGCCAAACTGTTGGCCACGGATAGGGACCCTATATATATAGAGGGTCGCGTTCCCACGACAACCAAATCTACTCACATCGCGACAAATCGTAGAGGCCGTTCGATCCACGCTAGATCGACGACTCAGATCATCTGTTGATTTGAAAAATAACGACTTTTCGTTATTTGCAATTACCTCCCCGTAAAAAAAAAAAAACCAAATCCCTCTCTTAACAAAAACAGTCCGAAGTCTTCTTCGTTCTTCTTCCTTCGACTCAGATCAGCGTTCGAAGTTCCTCCCCGTCTTCTTCGTTCTTCTTCCTTCTCATTTCTCTGCGTTCGAAGTTCCTCCCCGTAAAAACAGACCAAATCATTATTTGCAATCTCTTCTTCGTTCTTCTTCTTCGCTCAGATCTTCGTCTTCGATCTCTTCGTTTCACTCTTCGATCTGCCAACCATTCCATCTACTCGCGACGATTCTAAGAGATCTTCGAATCACCCAAAAATGAAGACGCAACGAGGTCAGATCGATTCAAATAGATCTGTTTTTTTCGACTTCGTCTGCTAACGACGACAACCATCTTCCTTCCTCTTCGTTTGCGACGGCGCCGACGAAGGTCGCGGCTTCGTCCTCATCTCTCTCCAAAGAAACCCTAAGGTAAACCCTTAATTATTATTATTTTTGACATGTGAAGGGTTTCAACCAACTTCATTTTGCAATTAGTAACCCCCTCTCCCTGCATTTTTTTTCCGGTTTTTGATCTTCAGATCCTTGAAATGATGGGGCACAAGATATATTTACTCTTGATTCTCCTCTTTCACTATTCTATTTCATTTTCTTTGATCTTATATTATAAAGTCTCTTTAATTTTGCTCTATCATAGGAATGCTTTAATCTATACCTGTTTACTTTTCTTTGTTTCAGGTATGATCATAGTGTGGCACATGCTGTTTTCACAGTTGTTTCAGTATTGGTTTTTCATTTCTTGGTAACTGGAATGATTTTGGCTACTTGTTGTTGGTAAGATTTCAGAGTTGAAATATATGGTGCTTCCACTATGTTTCTAAGTACTCATTGATGTCAGCACCAGAAACAAACAACCAATCTGATTCTTTTAACATTGTAATGTTCTGTCCTCTATCTTCTCTTTCTACCACTTATTAACTTTTCTAGGCATATTTATACTTGATGAAGATGGATAGTGCACTTATTATATTTCTACTTGCATGCACTTGCTATATCCTTACTTGTTTGATCGCATTTGTTTCTAAGTGGTGATTGCTGGGTGCAGTGGTAGAGGCTTTATCTAGATTTTGTTCGTCTTTTCTGGTGCATAGTTGATAATTTCAATTTCCATCATTACAATTGTAGTAACATTATGAGAGTGAAAGAGTCGTTTCTATGGGAACACGTCCTCGACTACTCAGTCACTGAGCTTTAAGAGCTCTAATTACTTCTTATTGTTTTTATGGTAGTTTGGTGTTTAGGCGTTACCCAACTAGCTTTAACTAACAAAATGTATGTTGCAGTCTATGGTATCTTCATCCTAATAAATTCTCTAACAAAATTCTGGGAATGCATCACTAGACTCAAACTGGTTACAGCATTTTTTGGGACGGTAAGCTTTAGGCTAGGCAGGACCCCAACCAGCTTTAATTAACAAATATAATGTTAGTGTATGGTATGTACGTTTTGAAGCATCGGCATACTGAATTCTTTAAAGTTCATCATAAAAAGGAGGATGCATTACTACAAAGGAATTCCTTTGCAACTTCCATAAAATTAACCATAATCCTCCAACACCTCTTAAAGAGTAAAAGAGATAGTTCTCTCCAACCTCTCTCCAACCAATCCTTTGATTTAGGATCAAGATTGCAAATTCAATACTGTCAAGAGTAAGTATTGACTGTTTAATTGTGCGCACTTCAAAGATATTGGTCTTCAATTGAATCAATTTATTTAAGTTCATTTCTGTTCTTTTGACTCTGCTCTACATGGATGCATCTTTCTAATAAGAAGCAATATGTGGTTCCATGGGATGAATGTTAGACACCAGGTTTGACACTTACAATTGTGTCCAACCCATTTTAGCTCATTCTAGTTGCAGTTACTACAATCTTAGTATCTCTGTCTATACTTCATAGCTTGGATTCTTGGAATCGTATCAGAAGTTTGGATACCAGACCACCCTCATAATCTCATTGTGCTGTTTTTTTATAGATAAAGATGATAATTGTTCTTTTTGGTTAATTCTTATCTCTAGATAGTTTATGAGGAGGCTTCTCCTCTCAGGTATCTAGGTTCTTAATGGGCTTACCCATCATGATCTGGTTCTTAGACATTTTATCCACCCAAAAAGTTCATATTTATAGTTACTCCCACTACTACACCGAATCGCTGACCTGATGTGTGAAATTAGATGTTGCAAATTATTTATCAGAATACCTTTGGTATGTTAAAATCCATTTCTTATCATCAATGCCCATGTAGGTTCTTGACAAATGCATATCTTCGTGAGGAGGCTCCAAACAGCCATGTGGTTGAACAATGTGTTGAATGGCAAGTCATGAAACTTTTACTTTGTTTCTACATCAGAAAATATAGTAGTTTCTACTTGGTTAAACCTAAGTTTCAATGCAATGCTGATTTTTCTCATTTAGATTTCAACCATACATATTCTCATATGTAGAATTGTTTTTCCTGAAAGTTCATTTATATGGTTGATATGCCTTTAGAGTTGAGTCTTCTTGTCCAATAGAAATAAATAGGTGTTTTCCAGTCAGTTCTCGTTGGATAAATTCATTGCAGAAACCACTGCTATTAGCAGTACTCTGTCATGGATTATTCCGATCAGGGCAGAAAATACTTTTCAGAATGACCCCCCCCCCCCCCCCCCCCCCCGGCACGAGCGGCACCGAGATGCCCTCAAATCCCGCTAGGCATGTATTTGGTTTTGTTCTACATCCACTGTTTGATTTAAATTGTTAACAAACCAATTCATGCTAATCATTTTCTTTTCACATAGGCTGTATGCATTTGATGTTCACTGCAACTCTTTCTTCCCAATGTTCGTTATGCTTTACGGTAATTGCCCTACCTCGGAAAACTACTCTTATATTATGCTTAAGGACTTTATTGATATCTTCCCGTTTTTGTGCCAGTGATTCATTATTTTGTATCACTGCTCTTGGTTGCCCATGGTTTCGTTTTGGTTCTGCTATCAAATTTACTTTTCATGGTGGCCATTTCTTACTACCACTACCTCAACTTTCTAGGATATGATGGTAAGTGAAAAAACCCAACTCTTATCAAACTTGTTTAGGTTAGGACAGGAAGGAGATGCCTTCCCTTACTCTACTGTACTTGGCACACGTGGTGGTTGGATCATCAAATCTCTTTTGTCTGATCCATTGAATGGTGAGTCTGGACCTACTAAAAGTGTCCTATGTATTTAGGAGTGGGAGGCACACGATCTCCATTTCTCACTGGGGCTAAAGTTTTTCTTTTCTTTTAAGATAAAAAAGGGATTTTAGTCTTATGATTAATTTTACTTTTCAATATTTTAATTATTCCCTCTGTTGGATAAATCATTGCAGTACTACCCTTTTTGGAGAAGACCACCTTGTTCTTGTATCCAATCGGTCTTGTCATCATACTTTCTCCACTCTGTAAGTATAAATGACAATGAATTTCCTTTTTTTCTTTGTTTGCGCGTGCACACATGCTTGTGTGTGACAGTGGAAGTTGAGAATAAATTTGCATATCTTGGTTTGCAGTGATTTTGAGTGGCTTCAACCCAACAAGATACATTATGAGTATTTACTTCAGTTAGTAGCTGTAATTTACTAAAGCTAACACTGCAGAGAGCATATAGGGGTGAGATCTGTGAAACATGGAAAGGCAGTGATGAGTGCTGGATTGATTCTTCCTATGTAAAGGGTGTGGCAGGCTAGGTTGCCACATCAAAATCTTTGCAATTTTTCTTTGTAGCATTGGATGTGAAGCCAATTGCAATGAGTTTAAGACTAGTTTTGATGAAGAAAAAGGAAGAGTGAGACAATTAAGAATTTATAAGTGTAATTTTATTTTATTTTGGAATGCAATTAATACTAGTTGATCTACAACTAGTTTTTCCCTTCTCACAATCATCCTTGAAAATATTTATATTTTATCTTTTAAACAGGAATTTTATTGTCATTCTAATGGTGACAATTTTTTTCTTTCTTCTTTTTGCAGTTAAAGGAAAATGATAATTTTTTATTGGTTAATCGTTGGGAAAGTTTGGTTGACAAGAAATCAACTAATCTTTAAAAATAAAAGATCTAAAAGGGGGAAAAGTAATTATTGAATCATATTCCAGCTTTAAAAGGGGGAGCTTTTCCGTGAACAATGAAAAACCTAATAACTAGAAGCTTGCATCAATAAAATTCACATTCGGATTCCATTCCATTTTTCTAATTTAAGACAAGAAACTTGAATTTGATTAGATCTATTTGTGAAAGGATTTAAGACAAGATTAAATTTGTTTATTTTGTCTCTCAACCAATGTGACAAGAAACTTGAATTTGAATAAAATAAAAAGAATCTCCATTTTAAAGCTCAACACAACACTACAACACACCCCACCCACCAAAACATAACTTGATAATTTACACATAACCAACAATCCCTAGCAGTAGTTCAAGAGAGAAAAACAAAGAAAATACAAAACAAACTTAGAAGAAAAAAAATTCCATATTTGTTGATGATAGAGAGGGAGGTGTTCTTTTCAGATCTGGCCTTAAAAGAGATGGCCCTAATGACAATTTGGTGGTACACTGCAGTAAGAGCAACTCCAATGAAGGGTCCCACCTAGAATATCCACTGAACCCAAACAAACAAACAAACATTAATTCCTATTAATAGAATTATGGAAAAATATTTATATAATATAAAGTATGATAAGAGGGGTGTAGACATACATGGTCATCCCAACCATGGGTTTTGTTGTAGATGATGGCAGCACCAAGGCTCCTAGCAGGGTTGATGCCTGTTCCTGTGATAGGGATGGTTGCCAAATGTACCAAGAACACTGCAAATCCTATTGAGATGAAACCTGCATCCCAAGAACTTAGGTGATCAATAATCTTAATCTTAAGATTTAATGAACATAACCTGAATATGCAGATTTCCATCGATCTATATTGAGATGTTTTGAAGGACAGATATTATGACCCTTTGTTGAGGAGGAGACTATTTTCTATGCCCTAATAGACTTGGGTAGGCTCAAATTAGCTAACAGAAAAGAAAATGCTGATCCATCAAGAGGATTACACTGTCATTTTCTTTTCTTTTTTTCTTTTTTCTTTTTTTTCTTTCCAATGTCTAAATATAGAATAAAAACAGGGAAAACATTACAATTAATGGCATGGTCAAGAGGAAAAACATTTATTGTAAAAAATCTGAGACTTTTCTCAAATGATCTCTCATTCATCTATACAAAAGAAGAAGAAAAATCCATAAGTCATTGAACATATAAGAAAGTAGAAGTTACTATTTTTATCATTCACCAACAGTCCCAAATTCAACAAACCTTATAAGAAATTTATGAAAATTGAGTATTATTTATTTTCAAAAATGTTGAGGGAAAACAAAATTGATCTTTTCTTTTTCTTCTTTTGTTCACTTTGTTACTTAAATGGCCAAATTAGCAAAACACAGCATTTTATTAGTATGCCCCTCTTTGGCTTGGATGATGTCAGTGAACACCCTCCGTCTGGCAAGGTTAGTGGTTTGCTCACATGGTCAAGTTGTCTGCCAAAACTCATATTACTCTTTCCAACCAACAAAGACCAATTTTTCAGCCAAATCACAACATAGGTCCTTCAGATCCACCTCAATTGTTACTTATTAAGTCTTTTAACTGTTATGTTTGATGAAAACTTTAACCATTGTACAGGCATCTAATATCAAAAGAGAAAACATGTATATTCAGTAAGGAAAAGATAAAACTTACATCAGATTTTGTTTGCAGGGGGGGCAAGTGTCGCAACAAGCTTCTTTGGATGGGGCCTTTCCCGATGTTCATATTGCAAGCATTGAGAGGCAAGGTCAACAACCACAGTTGATTCTTCTGTTGAAAAGTTTCCCTCTAAATGTGAATCCATTAAGAGAGGGATATTCTTGCCCCGTATCATATCAAGAGCCTACATAGATACATAGAAAGATCAATCAAAAGAACAGAAATGAACTTAAATAAATTGATTCAATTGAAGACCAATATCTTTGAAGTGCGCACAATTAAACAGTCAATACTTACTCTTGACAGTATTGAATTTTGCAATCTTGATCCTAAATCAAAGGATTGGTTGGAGAGAGGTTGGAGAGAACTATCTCTTTTACTCTTTAAGAGGTGTTGGAGGATTATGGTTAATTTTATGGAAGTTGCAAAGGAATTCCTTTGTAGTAATGCATCCTCCTTTTTATGATGAACTTTAAAGAATTCAGTATGCCGATGCTTCAAAACGTACATACCATACACTAACATTATATTTGTTAATTAAAGCTGGTTGGGGTCCTGCCTAGCCTAAAGCTTACCGTCCCAAAAAATGCTGTAACCAGTTTGAGTCTAGTGATGCATTCCCAGAATTTTGTTAGAGAATTTATTAGGATGAAGATACCATAGACTGCAACATACATTTTGTTAGTTAAAGCTAGTTGGGTAACGCCTAAACACCAAACTACCATAAAAACAATAAGAAGTAATTAGAGCTCTTAAAGCTCAGTGACTGAGTAGTCGAGGACGTGTTCCCATAGAAACGACTCTTTCACTCTCATAATGTTACTACAATTGTAATGATGGAAATTGAAATTATCAACTATGCACCAGAAAAGACGAACAAAATCTAGATAAAGCCTCTACCACTGCACCCAGCAATCACCACTTAGAAACAAATGCGATCAAACAAGTAAGGATATAGCAAGTGCATGCAAGTAGAAATATAATAAGTGCACTATCCATCTTCATCAAGTATAAATATGCCTAGAAAAGTTAATAAGTGGTAGAAAGAGAAGATAGAGGACAGAACATTACAATGTTAAAAGAATCAGATTGGTTGTTTGTTTCTGGTGCTGACATCAATGAGTACTTAGAAACATAGTGGAAGCACCATATATTTCAACTCTGAAATCTTACCAACAACAAGTAGCCAAAATCATTCCAGTTACCAAGAAATGAAAAACCAATACTGAAACAACTGTGAAAACAGCATGTGCCACACTATGATCATACCTGAAACAAAGAAAAGTAAACAGGTATAGATTAAAGCATTCCTATGATAGAGCAAAATTAAAGAGACTTTATAATATAAGATCAAAGAAAATGAAATAGAATAGTGAAAGAGGAGAATCAAGAGTAAATATATCTTGTGCCCCATCATTTCAAGGATCTGAAGATCAAAAACCGGAAAAAAATGCAGGGAGAGGGGGTTACTAATTGCAAAATGAAGTTGGTTGAAACCCTTCACATGTCAAAAATAATAATAATTAAGGGTTTACCTTAGGGTTTCTTTGGAGAGAGATGAGGACGAAGCCGCGACCTTCGTCGGCGCCGTCGCAAACGAAGAGGAAGGAAGATGGTTGTCGTCGTTAGCAGACGAAGTCGAAAAAAACAGATCTATTTGAATCGATCTGACCTCGTTGCGTCTTCATTTTTGGGTGATTCGAAGATCTCTTAGAATCGTCGCGAGTAGATGGAATGGTTGGCAGATCGAAGAGTGAAACGAAGAGATCGAAGACGAAGATCTGAGCGAAGAAGAAGAACGAAGAAGAGATTGCAAATAATGATTTGGTCTGTTTTTACGGGGAGGAACTTCGAACGCAGAGAAATGAGAAGGAAGAAGAACGAAGAAGACGGGGAGGAACTTCGAACGCTGATCTGAGTCGAAGGAAGAAGAACGAAGAAGACTTCGGACTGTTTTTGTTAAGAGAGGGATTTGGTTTTTTTTTTTTTACGGGGAGGTAATTGCAAATAACGAAAAGTCGTTATTTTTCAAATCAACAGACGATCTGAGTCGTCGATCTAGCGTGGATCGAACGGCCTCTACGATTTGTCGCGATGTGAGTAGATTTGGTTGTCGTGGGAACGCGACCCATATATATATATATAAAGTTGGAGATTTATTCAATTTACTTCCTCCAACCAGTACAAGATTTGGGAACACTTAATTTCAATTATTAATTTCTAATAACACTTGAAGATTCTAAACATTTTTAGGAAATTTGCTTAACAAAACCAAATAATTTCCATGCCTTATGTTGAAAAAATAAAAATAAAAAAAGTCACAAGGCACAAATTTACATGATTCTCATAAACTTATAAAATCTCTTAACTTTATCTGTTTCTTCAGTGTATATTAATGATTTTATGCATTTAAATATGTGAAGCCTCTTCTTTACTAATATAGTAAGATTTTGAGTATTACTAAGGATCGTTTTACTCAGACAAAAAAACAAAAAATAATAATTTAATTTAATTTAATTTTTTTTTATAATTAGATTCAAGATTTTGAAAATCAAACTTAAAAATCAAATTCAATAGATTTTGTCCTGTACAAATTTGAAACATCAGATCATGTTTTTGGATGGCAAGAGGTGAGAGCAAGTACCCTTAGCAGGGAATAGGGAGCTCCTTAAATATTTTATAAAACGAGATTTTGTGTAAAGTGGTATTCAATTGTCCAATCCCGATTTCATAACCAAAAAAGCACCCGTACTGAGAGGATTTGACTCGGGCGATCCGATTTCCAAATCCGGTTCTTAATTCTTAAATCATTTTTCTGCTTTTTCGGATCAAATGCCAAATCTTCACAGCAAAGTAGTTTCATTTGTAACTCTTATACTGTCTGATCGACAAAATCCCATATGGGATTGCATCACAATCTCTTCCTCAACAACACAATTCCGTCAAATTCATCTCACACACTAAGGTAAGAGCTTCTCTTTCTCTTTCTTTATCTCTCACAGACAGTTGAACCATACAGATAGATATGCAGAACTCTTACATAAGCACACCATTAGCTTTTAGCTGCAAAGGGACTTTTTGTTTTTCCTTCAATGATTATTACTTCTTGAATGAAAGAATTGACAAGTCTTGTTCTTCATCATTATCATCATCATGTGCTTGCTCTAGATTTTCCACCCATGGCCATGGAATACCCATGAACCCTAGATTTTTATTTGGGTTGAGGCAGTCCACCCTGGTTCAATTGTCAGCTTCTAGAAGGTTGATGATCTTACGGGGTGGGGGCCATTATTGCCCATTGCCCATTTACGGGTCCAATAGGGTTTGTTACGGTGATGCCTACCGTCCTCCTCCTCCTCCTCTTATTACTACTACTACTACTACTACTAGTAGTTGGAGGACAAGGAGGAGAAGAGGAAAGAGAGACGGAAGATTTGATTGTAGGGTTTGGGAGGAGAAGAGTGAGAGTTGGGATTCGGATATTGAAAGTGATGCTGAAGCAATGCTCAGCTTATTAACTGAAGAAATCGGTGAGAAGTTTGTTGGTGTTGGAGAGAGGAAAATAGCTTGGCAGCAAGGAGAGTCCAAGTAGAGAAAAGAGGAAGAGGTGTTCACGAGTGTTCTAGGGTAGAAGATAAGCTGTGGAGTCTGACTTTTGGAGAGGAATTCGAAGGGTAAAACTTTGAATCTGCCACAATAAAGTCGGGGAAGAAGTGTATAGAAGTTCAGTAGGAAAAGAAGGTTCTTTGAGGGTTGAGAATCTGGTTGAGGAAAGAAGGTCTAGTTGTTCATCTTACTACTCTGTGGTTGTCTTCGGATGGTATTGATGAGAAAGATGTTGTGTTCAAGTTGAGAATGAAGATTTGTTGGCGAATTCTCAACTAGCCATGAGAGCAGGAGTTGAGAAAGGAAGGAGAGGGTGTTCTTGCTGGGAATTTAGAAAACAACTTAAGAAGTATGAAGATGATGAGGGGGAATACGGTGAAGTCTCGACACGGAGAAATAGTGAAGTGGGATCGTGTGCATCACGACTGGTGTTGATTGGGATTCGAGAAACAAGGTTGAAAAGAAGGTTACTGAAGTGTCGGTTGGACAAACAGAATCAAGGAAAGAGACCTTGCAAAATCTTTACAAATGTTCTGGATGCCAATGAGAGTGGTGCCAGAAGGGCTTCCAGTTGAACCATACAGATAGATATGCAGAACTCTTACATAAGCACACCATTAGCTTTAGCTGCAAAGGGACTTTTGTTTTTCCTTCAATGATTATACGTCTTGAATGAAAGAATTGACAAGTCTTGTTCTTCATCATTATCATCATCATGTGCTTGCTCTAGATTTTCCACCCATGGCATGGAATACCCATGAACCCTAGATTTTATTTGGTTGAGCAGTCCACCTGGTTCAATTGTCAGCTTCTAGAAGGTTGATGATCTTACGGGGTGGGGGCCATTATTGCCCATTACCCATTTACGGGTCCCTAGGGTTGTTACGGTGATGCCTACCGTCCTCCCCTCCTCCTCTTATACTACTACTATACTACTACTACTAGTTGGAGGACAAGGAGGAGGAGAGGAAAGAGAGAAGGAAGATTTGATTGTAGGGTTTGGGAGGAGAAGAGTGAGAGTTGGGATTCGGATATTGAAAGTGATGCTGAAGCAATGCTCAGCTTATTAACTGAAGAAATCGGTGAGAAGTTTGTTGGTGTTGGAGAGAGGAAGAATAGATTGGCAGCAAGGAGAGTCCAACTAGAGAAAAGAGGAAGAGGTGTTCACGAGTGTTCTAGGGTAGAAGATAAGCATGTGGAGTCTGATTTTTTGGAGAGGAATTCGAAGGGTAACTTTGAATCTGCCACAATAAAGTCGAGGGAAGAAGTGTATAGAAGTTCAGTAGGAAAAGAAGGTTCTTTGAGGGGTGAGAATCATGGGTTGAGGAAAGAAGGGTCTAGTTGTTCATCTTACTACTCTGTGTTGTCTTCGGATGGTATTGATGAGAAAGATGTTGATGTTCAAGTTGAGAATGGAAGATTTGTGTTGGCGAATTCTCAACTAGCCATGAGAGCAAGGAGTTGAGAAAGGAAGGAGAGGGGTTCTTGCTGGGAAATTTAGAAAACAACTTAAGAAGTATGAAGATGATGATGGGGAATACGGTGAAGTCTCGACACGGAGAAATAGTGAAGTGGGATCGTGTGCAATCACGAGGAGGAGAAGAGTGAGAGTTGGGATTCGGATATTGAAAGTGATGCTGAAGCAATGCTCAGCTTATTAACTGAAGAAATCGGTGAGGAGAAGTTTGTTGGTGTTGGAGAGAGGAAGAATAGATTGGCAGCAAGGAGAGTCCAACTAGAGAAAAAGAGGAAGAGGTGTTCACGAGTGTTCTAGGGTAGAAGATAAGCATGTGGAGTCTGATTTTTTGGAGAGGAATTCGAAGGGTAACTTTGAATCTGCCACAATAAAGTCGAGGGAAGAAGTGTATAGAAGTTCAGTAGGAAAAGAAGGTTCTTTGAGGGGTGAGAATCATGGGTTGAGGAAAGAAGGGTCTAGTTGTTCATCTTACTACTCTGTGTTGTCTTCGGATGGTATTGATGAGAAAGATGTTGATGTTCAAGTTGAGAATGGAAGATTTGTTGGCGAATTCTCAACTAGCCATGAGAGCAAGGAGTTGAGAAAGGAAGGAGAGGGTGTTCTTGCTGGGAAATTTAGAAAACAACTTAAGAAGTATGAAGATGATGATGGGGAATACGGTGAAGTCTCGACACGGAGAAATAGTGAAGTGGGATCGTGTGCAATCACGACTGGTGTTGATTGGGATTCGAGAAACAAGGTTGAAAAGAAGGTTACTGAAGTGTCGGTTGGACAAACAGAATCAAGGAAAGAGACCTTGCAAAATCTTTACAATGTTCTGGATGCCAATGAGAGTGGTGCCAGAAGGGCTTCCAGTTCCCAGAAGCTATTCGGTGGAAGGGAAAATAATTCTACCTTGTCAATGAATTTGGTTGAAGAAACAAAAGAGCAATGTAGCCAAACAGATCATCAAGTTATCCAACAGTCCGGATCGAGAAAAAAGGCCCAACAGACTACACAGAGGTCAGAGATCCACAAAAGTGAGATTGAAAGGGCATCCATCTCCCAAACACAATCAAGTGGAAGAGAAAAGAACTTAACTGCTTCGGTGAATTTGGTTCAAGAAGCAAGAGAGAGACATAGCCAGTACGATTCAAGAATAAAGTCCCAAAAATTTACCAAAATGTCAGAGATCAATGACTTAGATATTGAAAGGGCCTCGGCTTCACGGAGGGTTTTTGAGACTAGAATGAAGAACGGGGAAGAGAAATCAACTTCTCTTCAGAGTTCAGTTCAGGAGCCAAAAAATAGACGCATGCAAACTAATCAAGAAGTTTTTGGGCGAAGTGAATCAAGGAAAGAATCAGAGGACCTCACCAATGTATCAGTGATCTGTACCAGTGATACTGAAGCAATCACCGATTCCCAACAACTCTTTGAAACAAGAATGAATGCTCGAGTGGGAAATTCAACTTTAAGTGCGAATCTGGTTCAGGAAGCAAAAGAAGGTAACCAAACTCATGAAGGAGTCATCAGACAAGTTGGATCAAGGAAAGAGCCCCAAAGGCCTACCAAACAATCAAGTTTCTCGGTGAGATCTCCTAAAAGGGCCTCTAGTTCCCAATCACCATTAAATTTAGTTCCACAATCTAAAGAAAAACAAATGGGTGCATGGAAGGAGGGGATAAATTTGCAGGTGATGGTGACACCTCCTTCATCTCAATTTGTAGCAAGAGGTTCCTAGAAACTGTTCATTACCGAAAACCTACTAGTGGATATGCTACGCAGGAGGTTTCTCGTGAAACCTTGGGAAGTGGGTCTAGCACCTTATATATAGAAGAGGAAGCTCCTGATTCGCCCCACAAACTAGATGGCAGAACCAGAATTGGGGTGCATTCAATGCTCATGTTCCATGAGGATGCATTGGGTTCAGCAAATCGTTTTGATGCATCTTCCACACAGTTTGTTGGAGAGTTCACAGAGAAGCTACGGCATGAAGTATCGACTTCTGAAGGCCTGAAGGAAATGACATCTTCCCCAACGACTTCAGTGTACAAAGATGAAACTTATACACAACAGGGTTCAAGTCAACTATTATCCGAGGAATTCCAGTCGCAGGTGCATGGTTCGAGGCGAACATCTTCCAGGTCTGAAGTAATGGGACCATCAGATGAAATGTGGGATGTCCCTGGTCCATCTTCTCAGGAACCTTCTAGGACTGACGCACCAGCACCTGTGGAAATCCGTCCCTCTACTACGAGTGCCATTGTCAGGAGAAGTAGCGGTCCTTGTGACTAGTTGGTACATGCATTGTTGAGTTGAACATCATTTATCATGGAGTGCAGAAATATTACAGTTAATAAATACTATGCATCGCACATCATTCATATCTAGTACTTGGCCAGAGATACAAAAATGTTAGAATAGATATATGAAGCTTGCTTTCTTCTTCTTCTTCTTCTATTTTGGATAAGTTATTAATATTTCTCTGTTTCAACTAATTTTCCTTCATATTTACCTTCCCCAATGTCTCTGTGTAGGAGACAACACTTTATGTAACACTTGAACCATGTCCCATGTGTGCTGGTGCAATTCTCCAGGCTCGAATTGATACTGTGGTATGGGGAGCTCCCAATAAACTTCTAGGTGCTGATGGCAGCTGGGTTAGGTATGTAACTTTTTTAATAACATAAATTATACCTTCAACAATTTTGGTGAGAAAGCCCAACATACAAATGAACAAGATGGCACATTTGTCCATTGATATGTAATTTGATGATGATGGTGATGTGTGGGAAAAAGATTACTTAGAAGGATGTGCCACTGAATTCTTTTAGGATAACCACCCACCCATGACAGTCTTCGTGATTTTTTCCATCACCAATTCCAGAGTTTTTCTTGTCTCTGATGGCAATCTTTTACAAAACACTACTTACTTTCTGTTATCTTTATTTTCCTTTCTTCTTTTTCATTTTCATAAACTTAAAAGCAGTATTAAGTTTATGGCCATCGTAATATTGGGACAATTGATTTGGTTTCCATGTGTGAGACATGGACATCCTGTATATACTTTGGAAAATCCCAGTATTTTTCATGTCCAACACTTGATTCATGCCAGAATGTTAGTATAACAGAAAATGTCAACGCCTACCCCAATTTTTGGGTTAATGTTCCTATTCTCTGCTATACTTATGAATGGCAATATATGCAGAAATGTTAGTATAGCATAAAATGCCAAAATTGCCTATTCCAATTCTTTGGTCAAGGGGTGGATGAGGATGTTTTCTGTTATACTAATCTTTATGTATATTTCATCATGCCTATTATAAGGAATTTAGCATCCCTGTTAGGCAGTAGATACCATCAACTAATAGTATAGTTGTCAAGGACGAACATGTTAAAAATGAAGTCGGACCCCGATCCCCCTCCCTCTTTTCAGGTGGGAGATGTTGAAAGCCAAAGTACCCCAATTAAAAGAAAAAAAAAAAAACTGATTGGATAGTATCCATCTGATTTAATGTACTGTTTTCTGGGTTATCTCAAATTTGGTCTCGAAATTGCAATCGATCAAATGGTTATGATTATCTAATCAAATTCTGGCATATGAGGTCACTTGAGAAGGCCTACAAATGCTGTGTCATTACCCTTTGCATTTCTGCCATTTGTGCAGCCTTTCCATTGGTAGGTTGTGTTTACTGTCAGCCTGATGGAAGCGTAGATTTCTCCATAAATTGGAAATTTTTTTAACTGGTAAAAGAAGAGTGCTTGAGGTTCAAAGATAACCATGTTTCAACTTGTGAACTTCACCTTGCAGACTTTTTCCTGGTGGTGGTGGAGGAAGTGGTTCAGATCTGACAAATCAGGCTGCTGGTCCAGTTCACCCATTCCACCCAAAAATGACAATCAGACGTGGGATCCTGGCGGCCGAGTGTGCTGATACTATGCAACAGTTCTTCCAGCTGAGGAGGAAGGTGAAGGAAAAGAAGCAAGAGTCACCACCACCTTCATGCTTGCCTATTTCAACTCATCAATCAAAATTCCTCTCTAAGATGCATGACATCTTCAACGTTATGTTCTGCTTGTAGCATAGGCACTTGGAAATGTTGCGTCTTATATTTCCATGGAGAAGTCAAGTGAGCTATTTTCCTTT
Organism: Akebia trifoliata; assembly: GCF_017979445.1. Classification (NCBI taxonomy): domain Eukaryota; kingdom Viridiplantae; phylum Streptophyta; class Magnoliopsida; order Ranunculales; family Lardizabalaceae; genus Akebia; species Akebia trifoliata. The sequence continues at coordinate 33,648,464 of NC_141381.1, forward strand.
CTATCTATACAATAAGGTATAAGCTTCATTTATTTTGAAGGTGGTTTAAAGGTCACCATTACTTAGCATTGTGTGAACTGCATTTGTTTGTTCTGATCATAATCCAATTATTTAGTAGCTCTAATCACGTGAACTAAGTTCTGAACAGCTTCTGCCTTTCGGGACTAATGTCACAGATGGTGTTCAAAGTTCCCACCATCAGAGGAGATCATAATGAAAACATTGGTCCCAAAATATAGATTTTTCGCGATTGTCTTAATCAAGACTCTGGTTTCCTTTTCCCCCCTAATTGAGACAATGCCTTGGAGATGAGATTTAAGAACCTTGGTCCCTTAAAAGATGAACTACAAACAGTTTGGATTCCAATCCAACTGATGAGATACGTTGTGTAGGTTGTAGCCCAAAAATTATGTTACAGGGGCCATAATTACACGATTAATATATTTTTGTTGTGGAATTATGTCATGGAACTGTCCAAATGTGAATGCATACTTAGAATCATGGGGTACTCAAAACAGCACTGGCTGCCTAGTCTCTACAGAGCTTACTTCAATTAGCTTGATTTTTGGTGAAATTTTCTTGTGGTCTTTGAAAATAGTCTACTTTTGGGCCTAATATGGGAACAAGCACAGGGTCGAAAAGCTGTAAATGTTGTTTGTTGTTTTGAATAATGTGTAATGTTGCAATCAATGGAATTTACAACAAAAATAGAAGAGAAGCTTACTGGTATTAATAATGTGGTTTCACTTTTCACACATGTTGAATATAATAAAGCAGTTCCAGCAAAATCCGTAAATTTTCCCCTCCATTTCATTGTATTGTTATGAAATTTACAAACATCATCTCCCTACATTCGTTATGGTCCCATTGAAAGATTTTGTAACATGTGCAATATGATCCTCCACATAACTAAATGTGCATTGGAAGCGCCTTGTTATTGCTAAGAACTTACAATCTCTACTTCTCAATTTAGATTCCAAGGTGACACATGACATTATTCCCCCCCCAACACACACACACAAACAATAAAAAAATTCTCCAATCCAGCATCTATGATACAAAATAACTGGCCTAAATCTATGAAAAATGTTTAATCAATTTGTTTCTGTATATAAATCCTTGTTTTTTTTTTTTTTGTTAACTTTTTTAGCCGGTCAAAGGGGGATAGTTGGAGAAAGACATGATCCAAAGTGCCACACCAACTGTGCGCAATGCCTTGTGATTTGCATAGGAATTGCTGTGACATTAACAAAAGTTGGTGTGGCAATAGTAGCTCTCTTTTGGTTCTGCGATCAAAACAGGTGGACCAAGAGGTGCAAATTCAGTTCCTACATTGTACCCTAGGGATTGTCTCCTTCCAACCAAAACAGATGTTTGTTTAATCACAAAAAATTGTCTTCCTAAAATTTGCCTGAGATTGGAATGAGATGAGTAGAATGAGGACTGCATAGTGCTTTGGTTTTGCCATTGGGCCAATCTGCTTCTAAGTATATGAAATATGCTTTAATTGTTAGCCAAAACACTAAAAAAGATTAGTGAAAAAAAAAATCCATCTTAATAGTGAACAAAATTTTGACATTCTCAGACTATCTACTACTGCAGCAGAAAGCTACCACTGAATTGAGCTATCCTCTTAATAGATAGACACTCTTGCTTATAGTCAGCAGATGGACATTTAACAGCCTGGAGAACATATAATTCCCTTAATATATTGTGTTTTGAATTTCCAACTACCAATCAAAGAGAAGAAAAATAAAGTGGGTCACAGGATCTTCCATTTTTGCTCCAATGCGTTGCAGATCCTCCCTATACAACAAGCAGCACTCAGTGGATAACCTGATACTGCAAAACAAGAAAGAAAAGAGAACCCAGAATCATGACTTAAGTTCTAGTACCACCCAATAGGTAACTTGTAATTGGGTTCAGAACATATGCCAGCCGTTTTGGACACAGGAAATAAAAATACACAGAAACAAGAGAAAGTAACCCATGAATGTTGAACTAACTTAAAACAGGGAAAAAATCTTTCTTTAAGTGTGTCTAAAATGAGATCAAAGATGGTTGGATATCTTATCATATCATATACTTGCAGGTGTCTAGGCAAGATTAGAGTTGATCAAAATAGTCCATAGGTTTTCACATGAGAGAATTCATAATGAATGATAAATGATATCTTTATCCCTGGGTTCTAATCCTCGGTTTGTAGTGGGGGGGCACCCAAGGTCTGGGTTCAAGCTCCAACTGGATCCTTGGGACCAGTAAGTTCCATCAATAACCTAGCATTCAATCTCCAACTGGATCCTTGGGACCAGTAAGTTCCATCAGTAACCTAGCATTCAATCTCCCAGGCATAAATTGCACCTCTTTGGCAAATTTCTCATTTGCAGCAAAAGTGCAATTCAGGTTTCTAAGTTATATGATTTAGCAATGCAGAATGTCTAAACCTATAAACTCCCCACTTCTATTTTCTGGTAAAATCTCCTTAACACCTCTTCTTTGAGGATAAGGGGCAGATGGGAGTGACATTTTGACATCCATCCTATAACTGTTACTACAGTCTTGTTTGCAAGGTGATCTGGTGCGCCTTTTTTCAATGGAAGACTTCATCGCACTAAAAAAGATTACAAAAAGAGAACCCCTCGAACAGAGGATGAGAAGGCCATCCAAAGAACTGCACCAGAAAACAAATTAGCAACAAACTTCAATCATCTTGGGGCGGATAGGATAGAAGATCTTAGACCCATCAGTTTGGTTAGCTCGGTTTACAAGATTATATCCAAAGTGTTAGCGAGCCGGTTGAAGAAAATTCTTCCTAGTTTGATTGGTGAGGAGCAAGGGGCTTTCGTTAAGGGTAGGCAAATTTTAGATGGAGTTTTGATAGCTAATGAGTGTCTGGATTCTAGGATTAAGAATAAGGAAGGGGGAATGATAGGGAAAATTGATCTTCAAAAGGCTTATGATCATGTGAACTGGGATTTCTTAGAGTACATGATGGGTAGGATGGGTTTCGGAGAGAGGTGGATCAGTTGGATAATGAAATGTGTCACAACAGTGTCTTTTTCGATTCTTGTCAATGGGAGTCCGGCAGGTTTTTTTAGGGGTTCAAAAGGATTGAGGCAAGGGGACCCTTTATCTCCGTTCTTGTTTCTCATTATAGCTGAAGCCTTGGGTAGACTTTTTACAAGAGCGGTTGATATAGGCAAGCTTTCGGGGTTCAGAGTGAAAGATGGTCCTTTGATTTCTCACCTTCAATTTGCGGACGACACACTAGTTTTTTTGGAGTACTCGAGGGATCAGGTGAGGGCGCTTCGTGTTTTACTGTGCTGCTTTGAGGCAATGTCAGGTTTACACATAAACCTGCACAAGAGTAAGCTCTACGGGGTAGGTGAGGAAACAAATATTCACTTGTTGGCCACGATGTTGGGTTGTGGGTATGATACCTTGCCCACGACATATTTGGGATTACCTTTGGGAGCACCTTATAATAGTATCAAAATTTGGGATGGGGTGTTTGAGAGACTGGAGAAAAGGTTGAGCACTTGGAAGTCCAATTATTTGTCGAAAGGAGGGAAGGTTACTTTGATCAAAAGCACTTTAATGAGTATTCCAGTTTACTTCCTATCGCTTTTTACACTCCCAAGATCCGTCGAAATTAGGATGGAAAGGCTCATGAGAAATTTCTTGTGGAACGACAGGAATGGCATGAGAAAGTATCATTTGGTCAAATGGAAAATTGTTTGCATGCCCAAAAAGAGCGGGGGGTTGGGAATTAGGGGCCTTAGATTAGCTAATAGAGCGCTGTTAGGAAAATGGCTTTGGAGATTCGGTGAGGAAAGGAGCAGTTTGTGGAGAAAGGTTATTAAGGCCAAGTATGGGGAGAAAAGGTTAGGTTGGTATAGTGGTGTGTCTAGAGATTCATATGGGTGCAGTGTTTGGAAAGGGGTTCTTAAAGGGAGTGAAGATTTCGAAGGAGGGATTAGATTTAAAGCGGGTTCGGGAGATAGAATTAGATTTTGGGAGGATAGTTGGTGCGGTACATCGCCTCTGGCAACTCAATTTCCGTCTCTGTACACTTGTTCTATTAAGAAGAACCGCTCTATTCAGCAGTGTTTGGTTCGCAACGAGTCTGGCCTTACTTGAGACTTGGGATTCAGGAGAAACTTTAATGACTGGGAGTTAACTCAGGTGACATCTCTCCTTGATCTTCTACATACGTCTAACCTCAACGACAACGAACAGGATAAGTGGGAATGGACAAGGGCTAAGGATTTGAGATTTTCTGTCAGGTCTTTCTTTAAATGGCTTTCTTTCGAAGCTGAGCGACCCTTATTGGGCTCAATCACTTGGTCCAGGTTAGTTCCGTCTAAAATATCTTTTTTTGTTTGGTTGGCCGCCCTTGGTAAGATTCTTACGTTGGATAATTTGATTGTGCGGGGTTGGATCATTCCCAATGGCTGTCCATTATGCTTGAGTGATGGAGAATCTGTTGATCATACTTTAGTCCATTGTTCTTTTTCTTATAATATTTGGTCAATCTTCCTTGGTATGTTCGGTATGAACTGGGTCCTCCCTCGTAAGTTTTCTTCGGTGTTAGTTGAATGGACCAATAACGCTTTCCACATCAGAAAAAGGATCCTATGGGCTATGCTTCCCTCGGCTATTGCTTGGGGAGTCTGGAACGAGAGAAACAACAGAGTGTTCAACAACAAGAGCAGTACCACTCGTGCAAGATTCTTGGAAATTTGGGTCTGTTATACATTTGGTCGAAGCAGAATATAGAGTTCGCGGGGACTACCTTCGACGATTTTGTTTTTAGATGGGACTCTTTATGTAATCAATGATGTTGTTTTTGTTTTTTTGTTTTTTCTTTGATTTGCTGCTTTTTGCTTGTTGTTTGTTCTTGAGGCTCTCTCGGCCTCTCTCTTTGTAGTTCTCCTTCTTTTGCTCAATACATTATACTTTTCAAAAAAAAACAAACTTCAATCATCTTAACAACAAAATGAAGATCAGACAGGATATACAACTTCCATCAAGACAATATGAAATCTCATCAAACACAAACTCCTCAAAAAAGACCCTTTTGAACTTGTCACAAACCTTTGACCTTTGAAATAGGGGAGGTTTGATATTTAAAATCACAGCAGGGAAAGCCAAGCTCTAGCAATTCTCTTTCCAAATTCGTCAAGAAGTTGCAAGGCAAGATAATCCATAAGATACAACCTCTAGTTTAAAAGCATAACCATACCATGTATAGGAAAGATCGAGCACACCAATAAACATGAGAAAGGGAAAAGAAGTGCACCAAATATGACTTAAAAGGGGGTAATAGAGTAAAAGGTGACTCCATTTCTCAGTATTGACTTCTGTGCTCTTCTTGAAAAAGCATAAAGTTACAAGCAAACTGCTCTTGTCCACGAAATGTATCCAAACAAAACGAGCAAAGAAGAGTATATGAGAAATCCCAATTTAGTGATTGCCACCTAGTCACTAAGAGGAGGTGAAACATATCATTTTAGAATGAAACTATTGCAGACGTAGCAAGAAAAAGTCAGACCTTGTCCATGCCTTGATAGAGAGCTTAAATAATATTTTGGAAAAAATTCATAAAAGATCGTAGAAGCAAACATAGATTTGTTATTATTATTATTTTTTTTTATGAATAAAATAATTTTTATTAATGGGGGCGGTCGAGATGTCCTGGAACCCCAAAGGATAACCAAGTGGACAAAAGAAAAAGGAAACTAACAAAACAACACCTCCATATAGTTACAAACTACCAATACGGTTGCAAGTGAACTATTTAATTTACTTTGTGAACCCCAAAATTAGCATTAACTGTTTAATTAGCTTAGCACCTACCTTATGGGCATAGACCGAAAGAATTTCAATCAGGGAAACTCACTGTGAAAGTCGCAATACAAATATAGTAATGAAAAATATATTAACCTTTTATAGTAACCATCTTTAATCCGCAATGCGTTCTTTAAAAAAAAAAAAAACTCACATGTAACACGATGAGGAATAAAGCAGATAAATCTTTTCTATATTACCAAATGAAGATAAGTATGGATTCTAGAATCTACGACAATCAATTAATTTATATTAAGAAAATTTTACAAATATTTCTATGATAAAAATCAGATAAAACCTGTTTAAATGAAAGGGAACTCACCTGAAATAAAATCATCTGCATATTCCTTATCAATTTTCCCATGGGACATTGCACCAACCTGAAAATACACCATATGAGATTAGATACATGTTTCAATCAGTTATGCAGTCGTAATAAACAAGCACTAATGGAATAATAAACCCAAGAAAAGATGAGACAATGGAAATGTTAAAAAAAAAAAATTCGAAACTTACAATAAAAACAAGGTTCACGTCATCGCTAGCAGCAGCAACATAGTCCCGTAACTGAACCAACTTGTCCGAACTATAAGAGAGGCCTGAAATGCCAGCAAGATAGTTTCTCATCTCTAATGTTACTAAATAAAACAGAAAGAGTTGCAGAATTATCAAATGTTCACCTATTTTACGTGAGTTGACAGGTAAATGTCGAGTTACTGGGTTCTTAATCACACGCAAAAGTTTTTCACGCTTGCTAGTGGCACTTATACTCAGCTTTTGGAGCAGCTGCACTGTGATGATAGTTAAGAAAGAGACATTATTGGCATTATACAGACATTTTACACTTATAAAAAAAATGAAAGAAAATATTGAATAGCCAAGTCCCAAAATTTTCTCCACAATTGCTGTGAAATGACAAAATCATCCCTGTTATATATCACCTCGATTTATTTTCAGGGGCACAAAAAGGGGTTACCCTATTCACTAATTGTATGATTAAGTGTAACACAACCTCATTTCCAAGTATCAAAACATTCCAAAGAGAAATGGATGTAAATTAATAAACTTACACATAATGCCACAAAACCTCTTAAACGTTCTTGGCATTCGAACATGTGGTTTAACTTCAAAGAGAACCCCTTTCTCGGTTCTAACGTAAAGGGCTTGTAATCTCCCTGCCTTATTAAGTGGGCTATCTAATATCGCGAGGAGAGCCTGAAAACATAAACACTTACAATCATGATTCATGCAAAACCAATTCTATACTATAAAAGCTTAAACTTTGAGCAAAGGGCTTAGCTTCTAGGATTCGAAATTAAATATTTCGAGTAATTAAGGGTCTGTTTGGATAGACAGATTTGAATATTAAGTTTTCACAATAGAATAAAAAGCCAAAAAACATTTTCCCAAAATCAGGAAAAGTGAAAACACCACCAAAACTAAGAAATTTACCAACCTGGTGAACAATGTCGGGCCTATAATCATTAGGGTTTCGATTATGTTTCCGGAGGAAATTGGCGTGATCATCCGAGTTCAAAATCTGGTAGGTCTGAACACAAAAACAATAAAAGAAAGAACAATTTAAGTTGCAGAGTCTTAAAGAAGAAACCCAATTAAAATCTCACGTAGTAGCCCAACAGAGAGAAGCAAAAGACAAAAAAAGAAACCCTAAAGTTGATGAGAGTTGCAGAAGCAAGAGAAAACCCTAGAGTGTTTTACCTTCCCGACTTTGGCAACTTCCAAAGAAGCCCTTTCGAGAACGAAGATGACACCAGACTTTGACTTTTGGTCAGAGGGTACAATTGGAATTCCGGGTAATTCATCTACGGCGTCCTCTGCTTTCTTCTTGTCGTCGTCTTCTTCTTCTCCAAGTGTTGTCGTTTCTTCTTCTTCTTCTTCTTCTCCTACATCGTCTGCTTCGTCTCTCTTCTTTCGCTTTAGACCCTTTACTGCATATGGCCGTACCATCGCTGTGTGTGTGTGTGTGTGTGTGGAGCAGAACAAGCAGCTTAGAGTATATTTTTTTCTTCTCTACAATGGCTGACAACTAAAATTAGGGTTGAACGCAGAAGAGACAGCGATATGCCAAGGATTCCCAACAAAAGTCGTATCCCCAGCAAAACTTATACAAATCCCTAGATTTCGCTGATCTCTAGGAAATCTTGTTTTTCCCTCTTATGTCAACCGTCCGTTCGATGGAGAGTCCAAATGTTGACTTGTCGATGGGTCGTCCACTTATATGTTAGAATCTTTTACCAGGCAGACCTCAGATTCAAGTATTATTTATAGAAACTCTCCTCGAACCTTATTTTTGTTAAAGAAATTAACGAACGAATTCTCCCTTTTAAAGTTATTTACTTTTTAATTAGGACATAAAATGGATCGGACCCAGGTTAAATCCAAGCATATCCATATTTACATCCTGATAAAATATTCATATCTAAACCCGTTTGGATCTATCACGGATCATACTAATTAAAAGGGGTCAGGCCAAGATTTTCTTGTAGTAGGGGCAAATCATATTTAATGATACACCTGAAGAGCTTGAAGATGAATGATTCGGGAGAGAAATTCAAAGGTTTTTTTTTTTTTTTCCCCTATCAGAAGCTGAAAAAAAGGATATATAAGTCATTTCCAATTAGTCTATGAGAAAAGACTCATGTCAAGAGGCAATATCATCTCCCAAAAATTGTTGGGGTGTGTGTGTGTGTCCAAATGGGAATCCAACTTTGAAGCGGCCAGTCCGCTTCAAATTTGGAAGGAATCCTCTTCCTTACAAGACACGAGGACAATCTGAATTTATTTTACGCTCTTGCATTTCTGTGAAAATTGGATACACCTCCTTCAACGTGCCATGTGTAATAAATTTTGAGGCGGGCTGGCCGCTTCAAAGTTTTTTAAGGCAAATGGGCCATGTAATTAGTTCAAAATATAAGGGCATCCCAAATTAAAAGCATGAAGCAAGGTGTCTAAAATGTTCAAAAAGGTTTTGTGGGGGTGCAATTGCCCTTACTAACTCCTTACTAGTTCTGCCCCTGCTAACTAAGACCATATCTGAACCGGTCAAGTAGATCAATTGGATTAGTTTGAATTGCATTTTACAATAGAAACATCCCTAAATTCTGGGTCAGGTTGGGTAATATCAGGTTAAGAGACCCCTAAATCATATTTAACCCCTTTATTTTTATTTTTATTTTTATTTTTCTACTCCAACGATTCAAATCCACTAAATTTGATTTTTGTACCACTCAAATTTTGAGGTCAATCTAACTATTTTGTGCACTATTTTTTAATGACAAAATTACTCCTCTCCGCATCAATAATTACAATCATAAAGCTGGTGTCTACAAACTTAGTTGGTAAAGTCTTTGGGTGATAATATTGATAATATCGGAGACCTGGGTTCAATTCCCGTCAGCACTGAGTTACTAAGCTTATTAAAATTAGGTTTACTAAAAAATAAAATCAATCAAAAATAATAACTACAGTCGTAATGGAATCATTGTTTCAAAATTTGTCGAAGATCAAAACAACTCAGGTACTCTGTCACGATTTTGGTAGCTTTTGGTCAAGATAGTCAGTGTAAATCTTCCATCACATTGACTCAACGAAGACCTAAGATGACGCAATATTAAGAAAAATTATAATTATAAAAAAATGTACAAATTAATCTATTTTTAAATGAGTTTATCAATAATTTAGAGATTATTTTTATGAATAAATTAAAGCAAACATAATAGGTGTGAACAACGATTTCACATAGTATGATGATTAGCATGGCAAAGTTTGCCACCCTCAAAAGATGAATCAGACTATGCTGCGTGCGGGGTTACTTGATTACTTCAAAGTGATTTTGAAGATAGTCGTATTGACGAAATTCAATACTCGTATCAGGGAAATCCTGTAGGCATGTATGAGTTTCTAAACACTTGGGTTCTCTAAATTTTAATTCATGAATACAAGCTTATATAAGTTTATTACATAATTCATCCCATCAAGAATACATGTCCTTTTGTAAATAAGGTAGGGGAGAGAAAATCCTAAGTTGTTGATTTATCAAACTTGGATTGATTGTGATTGGAAACGCTGTTAATCAACTATCAAGGTGATGTTTGAAATTAATGAGGAATGCATTCTGACATTCAAGTGCCATCCATATATTTGCAAAGAAAAACCATGTAAGAGGTGGTATTAAGCCACTAGAGAAGCTGTTTTTTTTGTTGAAAAGTATAATATATTGCAACGAAGAGAACAAAATACAAGGAGGCCGAGGAAGTCTCACAAAGCAAAAGAAAGAAAAGAACTAAACAACATCACTGGTTACATAACAAAGGCCATCTAAAAACAAAATTAGCAAAAGAATTTCTTGCGAACTCAATGTTTTGCTTAGACCAAAGGTATAATAATCCCAAGATTTCCAAGAACCCTGCCTGTGAGCTTCTAATCTTGTCATTGAACACCATGTTATTTCTCTCGTTCCAAATCCCCCAAGCAATAGTCGAAGGAAACATAGCCCACAAGTAACGTTTTTTGGTGTGAAAGACATTACTGGTCCACTCATCCAACAACGAGGAAAACTTACGAGGAGGGACCCGATCAATACCAAATAAACCAAGGAACTTTGACCATATATTATAGGAAAATGAACAATGAATTAAAATATGATCAACAGATTCCCCTTCCGACAAACAAAGTGGACAACAGTTGCGGGTGATCCAACCCCGAGCAATTAAGTTATCTATTGTAAGAATCCTTCCAAAGGAAGCCAACCAAACAAAGAAGGAGATTTTTGAGGGCACTGACCTGGACCAAATGATGGAGCTTGAGATGGCTCGCTCTGCAAGAGGAGTGAGCCATTTATTGAACGACCTAACAGAGAATCTCGAATCCTTCGCTCTCGTCCATTCCCACCTATCCTGAACACTTTCGCTAAGGTGAAACGTATGCAGGAGATCAAGGAAAGATGTAACCTCAGTTAGCTCTCAATCATTAAAATTTCTCCTGAATCCTAAATCCCAAGTAGGACTAGACTCGTTGCGAATCACACACTGCTGGATTGAATAATTCTTCTTAACAGAACAGGCATATAAAGACGGGAATTGAGACGCTAGAGACGATGTGCCGCACCAAGTATCTTCCCAAAATCGAATTTTGTCCCCCACCCCTACTTTAAATCTAATCCCTTGCTCAAAATCCGTACTAACTTTCAGAATCCCTTTCCAAACACTACACCCATACGAAGCTTTAGTCTCGCTGCTATACCATCCTAGACCCCTCTCCCCATATTTAGCCTTAATAACCTTCCTCCACAAACTACCCCTCTCCTCTCCAAACCTCCAAAGCCATTTACCTAAAAGCGCTCTATTGGCTAGTCTAAGACCCCTTATGCCTAGACCCCCGTTCTTCTTGGGCATACAAATCGTCTTCCATCTAATTAAATAATACTTCTTCCTACCACCCTTGTCATTCCACAGAAAATTCCTCATGAGTCTTTCCAACTTAATTTCGACGGACCTTGGGAGCGTGAATAGGGATAGAAAGTAAATTGGGATACTCGTTAACGTACTTTTAATCAAAGTTACTTTCCTCCTTTCGACAAATAATTAGCCTTCCACGTACTCAACCTTTTTTCCAACCTCTTAATCATGCCATCCCAGATTTTGGTACTATTGTACGGTGCTCCCAACGGTAAGCCCAAATACAAAGTGGGCAAGGTATCATACCCACAACCAAGTGTTGTGGCTATCAAATGAATATCCTCTACCCCACCCACCCCAAAAAATTTACTTTTCTGAAGGTTCGTATGTAATCCTGACATAGCCTCAAAGCAACACAATAACACACGGAGCACCCTCACTTGATCCCTCAAATACTCCAAAAAAACTAGGGTGTCATCTGCAAATTGAAGGTGAAAAATCAAAGGACCATCATTCACCATAAATCCCGAAAGCTTACCTATAACGACCGCTCTTCTAAACAATCTCCCTAGAGCTTCACCCACAATGAGAAACAAAAATGGAGATAAAGGGTCCCCTTGCCTCAACCCTCTAAAAAAACCAACCGGACTCCCGTTGACTAGAATCGAGTAAGACACTGTAGTAACACATTTCATTATCTAACTTATCCACCTCGAGCCAAAACCCATCCTCTTCATCATATACTCTAAGAACTCCCAACTCACATTGTCATAAGCCTTTTGCAAATCGATTTTTCCTATCAACCCCTTTTCCTTGTTTTTTATCCTTGAATCTAGACATTCATTAGCCATCAATACCCTATCTAAAATTTGTTTATCCTTGATAAAAGCCCCTTGCTCATCCCCAATAAGGGTAGGGATAACTGTTTTCAATTGCGACGCTAGCACTTTGGGTATGATCTTATACACCGAACCCACCAAACTAATAGGTCTGAAATCTCCTTGCTTGTCCGCCCCGACTCTCTTAGGGATCAAAGCCACAAAAGTACTATTAAAACTATAATCCAGTCGGTTCCTTTCTTGCAGTTCCTTGATGACCTCCATAAAATCTCTCGCAACGATATCCAAACAATGTTTGAAAAACTCCATATTAAATCCATCCGGTCTCGACGACTTATCCCCACTCATAGTAGACAGAACTGATCTAACCTCCTCCTTACCTATTGGTCTTTCCAACTACTCCCTATTTTCCTGATTCAAAGAATTAAAGTCTAAATTGTCTGGCTTCGGTCTCAAGGGTTCCTTTTCCTTATACAGGTCACTGTAGAAACTCACCACCCCTTCCCTAATTTTCTCTTCTCCTTCCACCATGATACCATTGATGTAGAGTTTGTCAATCTGATTACTTATTCTTTGGAAGTTGGCAACTTTGTGAATTTTTTTTGTATTCTTATCCCCTTCTTTCAATCATTTGACTCTCGATTTTTGTTTTCAACTTATCTCCTCCATAAACGCCACTAGAGAAGTTGTTATTTCTCCTCTATGTAAATAATTGATTTTTTGGAAAGGCATTTGCTCGACTTTGTGCCCTGATACCGTACACGATTTTTGTTATGTGTGGATAATCTTTTAATGTCATGACCCGAAGAGGCGTCCTAATCACTTTTTTTTGTACATAATAATGATTAATTACGTCAAATTCCACCATGTGCTAGGAAGATTAATCAAGAAACATTTTTCAGTTTCAACCAGGACTTGGATTGGTCAATTCTTGTGATGGATAAGAGAAAAATACAATTTAATAAAGAAGGCGCAGAGAAAAAAATATTGTAAACGAAGGCATTAACTAGGCATTTATGCCTTGATGATGTTTAATGAATCCCTCCCATAAACTTGTTGAAGGAATTTTGTATACATGTATGAATTCTGATAACCAACAATGAAAACGTTGGCATACTTGTTGTTACATCAACTTCCACAAGAAAGTCTAAGTGCAATGAATGTCGTCAGCGTATAGACCTTCTATAAGCAACCAGCAATGAAGGGTGTCGTCAATCTTCATCGTCAACTTCATGGAAAGGTAGAGGAACAGTTTGGACTGCCCTAAACTTGCCAGCATTATTTAGATGTTCATTTTCCAACCTGGATCATAAAAACCTTCTGTTGTAAAGCAATGGGGAGGCCTAATGATGAAACTAAGAACAAAATTAAGAAAGTTGACCAGTAAAATTAATGCTAGACAAACCCCATTTTTCTTTACCTGTAGAAATTCCATTGCCCACGTCGGATTACTTCAAGGGAAGCTAAGAAAAACCCAGTTACTCTGTAATCAAGGCTCCCAAAGTTGTAGTGAAGAACAGTTTGTAGCCAAGCAAGCCTAAGAATAAGGTTCAAACCCTGAAAGACATACCAAATTTTAATGAAGATGATAACTTTTAATCGTGCACTTTATGTTTGGCATATAAGCCAATGGACATTACTATGACTTTGATAGGCCTCGCGATTGCAGTTAGTGGCTAGATTGTCGTATTAATTTTCCATCTAAAAATGGAATCATTTGATCAATTTATTTTTCGCCTTTTTTTTCTAAATCATTACGTTATCGGAACAGCCAATTGATCGCCGGGTTAGGGGAATCTACTGAGTTTGACATTTGTGCTGTGATTGATTCAAGATATGGCTCATTGATTCAAAAGATAGGATTGATTGGCATTTGTTACCAACTGATTGGCATTTGTTACCAACTGCACCAAAACTCTGGTTCAAGAACTTTTCAGCGAAAAGTGAAATGAAGATGGCCTCTGAGTCCTCCAAACTCGAAACTTAATTAAGAGGATGAGGACGATCTTATGGGTTAACATAACAAGCATGACAGAGGGATGAATATAGAGAAATATACCATGGAGAAGTAGTAAATGATCTTTCGTCGAAGCATTAATTCATTCCTAAGCCATGGGTTTTTTGAGTTAAACTGAAGCAACCCCCAATCCTTTACGAAGTCCCAGTACAATTGATAAACAGTTGCACCACTCGACATCACAATGACTAGACATAGCCAGCCAATGCTCCGTTCCTTTTCGTAAGCCACTTTGGCGCCGGCTGCCAACATCGCAGACACATACTTCCCCAAGTTGACTAGATGGCTTGTCTGTCCTTCATCGAACCACCTCCTTGCACACTACATTCCCAATTAAGAAAAATTTCCCCCATTAGAAGAGGCAGGTTTATCATTCCTTTTATATAAATTCCTTTTATATAAGAGAAGGAATCCGAATAATTTAAGTAGAGATCTATGTAATAAACAGACCTGCATTGCCCTCCAGTAATAAGGCAGGAACGAAACAGCATAAGCGAGATCCCTGTAATGGGTGGTCTTCATGCAGAATCCATAGTCTTGAGTTTTGTAGCTCCCAGTTATGTAGTAACATGCCACATACTCCAGACTACGAAGCATCGGCACCTATATTATGAGTGATACACACTAATCAATATCAATAAATAGTATATTATTTAATGAAACTAACTGAAAATTTTGATAAATCTTTTGAAAAAGAAGCAAATATGTAACTTGGGAACAAAGATGCTTTAGCCTACCTGACTACAGAGCTGATCAGCCATGAAGAAGTCCAGCATGACCACCTGCACGTGCGATAAAATTAATAATTGATATTCAGACTTGGTATTTCTACTTTAGTTTATCTTAGTAACATGACTTTTGTTTATTGGACAATGGTGCAGTATTAATTTGACCTCTGTATGTTTGTTGTTTGAGCCTCTCAAGCCCTCTGATCATGATTTGAGGGTGAGGTGTGGGTCACCATTTGGTTAGAATCACTTCTTATAGACTTATAATAGTTTCAGAGATGATCATACCTTGTATAGAGGTGCTAATATGATATTCCTTATCACCCTGAGAAAACGATAGCGGCTTGATTGATAGAAAATGTTGAAAGGGCACACGAGCAACATTAAGAAGAGCTGTATACAGAACAAATATGAAATTTTAGCTGTTTTTATCATCTTTTTTTTTTTATTATTCCTATTTCTTCCTATGATTGATGCACAAGAACATTGATATGAGCTGTCCACTAATGGGCCAACTCTTCGATTGGAAATATATAAACCCTAAGATGGCAGACTTACCAATAGCAAAAGGCCAGGAATTGCTTGAATTTGAGTTGAAGAATGCCCTTTTGCAATGAGGGACAAGTGAACAAACATGATCCCCACCACCAGAGTCATCGATGCGGTACAGATCAAGAAGACATCTCTGTATTTAAGCTCTTTGGTGGGTGCCAGTTCAAAGATGAAGCTGTAGTTTATTCGAGCTTTTCGCCACATAAAAATGTTACACCCATACAGAAAGAAATGCAGAAACATCAAGCTGAACATGCTGGAAACAGGATTGCAAAAGTGTCACAAAGATACAGCATTAGTAATTTGTTAAAATTGTTAGATTACATAAGGCAGTGACCCATATTTAGTTAGTAAGAAAGTGAGTGAGATTCTTGCCTAAGTACAGGGTATACAGTTTCCATGTATACAGTATCGGACTGACGTGTGTACATCCCTGCAATGTGTGCCATGATGACATACCCGGCGAAGAGCGCAATGAAGCATCCAGTGAAGAGGCCTGATCAGGAAAAACAACAATTCTTAAGTCATCTCAGCCCATGTGGTTCAACCTAGCAAACCCAGTTCTACACAGGGAGAGCTAACTAGTGCTATAGCTTTTTCATGGTGACAATGCAAGTGGGCTTTTAAATATCAAACAATGTGTGGTCAGGTTTGGGCCACACATGATAAGGTCTAGCATGGACTCCTCTAGCTTTATAATCCATCATGAATCTGAACCAGGTTTCAGCTTTTTTAGGCAAAGCTCTCATCTAAAAGGAATAATTCAGATAGGAGTCCTTAGAAACATATAAATGAGTTCTTTCTCACTAAACACAAATATTTAATTTAGATATCATAATTCTTACTATGCTGATTATAAATATTTGGATGAAGATAATTACCGATGAAGAAGGTCTTGGAATGGGATTCTTTACACTGATTTGGTTTAAGGTATTTCATGGCCTTTCTTCGGTCATCTTGGGCGAAGTGTTTAACAAACAGCTCCTCAACTTCATCTGCTAATTTGATCACCTGTAATTAGTGAAACTAATTAGGAGGTTTATATGGTTCTTATAATTTAAGATAAAATGTTTTGCTAAGTGCAGTACAAGACATGCATATCTGAGTTAGATCCGCGCCAATCTAATACCACCGAGACTCATGGCTTGACAATATTGGGATGTGGGGTGCAACATGTCCCATCACATGTCATCAGGGGATACCCCACATCCCAAGGCCCTCAAGTCAGGAACCACACACACACACATGCGCACACAAATACATAAAGGGAAGGGAATAAAAGGTATTCACCTTATCAGAGCTGTTGAAATATGAACTCTCTACCACTTTGAGATAAATGGGCAGAACTTGTTTCTCTGTGACCTGAGTGATCCACCAAAGAAATTTCAGTTTATCCATTAAAGCAAACCAAAAGTTTCCAAGAGCATAAGAAATTATCCCTTTCACTTACTTTGTCAAATTTTTTCAATATCTTTACAAAAGCAAGCATGTTCAAGTTCCTGAAATATCATAGCACCACAATGTAACATACAAGAAAATATTAGAAGCCTATCTTTCTTACATTTTTTAGTTTAAAAAAATAAAGTTTAAGAAAGCCTCAAGTCTAAATGTGATACCTATAAGTTTTGAGGTAACCCAACCCTTTATAGAGCTCAATGAGAGCTCCTTTAATCATCTTCTTGGCATGGTGCAGCTTTGTTTTGTTGATGCTTAGCTTACTTCCTTCAGGGCCGCATTTCTTTGACTGATTAACATAATCCTCCCAAACAAAGGAAGTGAGCGCCGAGAGAGTCCGGGAGGGTGTGGTTAGGGGGACATTTATCTTCACATTTTTTCCCTGGTAATTAATTACCCGACCTGATAGGGTCCTCATTTTTCCTTCCTCTCTTTTTATCTTCATTGATTTTTCTATCTCATTAGATCTTGGGGAGTCTGAGAATTGCAAATCAGTATTTCTCTCACAATCACATGTGGAGTTGTCTTGAAGTTGTTCTTGGTCTATTATGTCCGTAATGGATTCTTCCTCTTTAGCAAAAAAAAGGAGACTAAGTCAGAATTCATCGATATCCAACCATTGGAGAAAGAAAGAGAAAACCATTCATGACTTTAACATAAATGACCCACATTTTGTATGATATATATATATATCTCATAATGCCATGAGAATAAGAATTATATATGCTCAAAAATCATCAGCCACACACCGGTGTTTGGATGGTGTTCAATGAGGCATCCATGGGACCCAAAACTATGTTAAACTTATTATTGTCCTATAATCTTCAAATATTTATTACTAACTTGCATATAGGGTCTCTTTGTTTGTAGATAAATATTTTCTCAGCAAATAATTTTCTTGCAAACCATTTTCATGAGCGGATATAAGAAAACATTTACTATGATTGAAGGGAAAATTAATTTGGTTCTGCACGATATGGAGAATCAATTTCCCGACAGATGTCAAACTTGTTTTCCTTTTTTTTTTCTTTTTCCATCCCAACAAGCAAATAGATCCATATGTTGAATGTAATGTGGTTGAGAAATATGTGCCTCTTTTTGGTCTAATAAGAGGGAAATTGTTGGTTATATATGAAAGAAAGAAAAAGAGTGGATTGGTGGAGAATTATGAGAAAACCTTTAATACGACTCCTGAGGAGATACTAAAATAAGAGATTTTATCTTAGCTAATAAGAATATTGAAATTACATGAGTAAGAACCATACCACAAGAAATGGTGCATGAAATGGATGCATCCTCCTTCGAGCCGTGGGATGAAGCATTTTGCTCAGGCTGTTGCTTTAGTGTATTTTTAAGCTCAATAAGAATCCCCATCTGTTTCTTTAATGTCTCTCCTCTCTCAATAAACTCTTTCTCTTTGCCTTGTAAAACTGATTCACTTTGTTAAGCTGAAGATCCAGTCGTGTGAAAAAATCTTTAGCGGCATCGGTATCTGCGAATTGTTCGAGCAATTCAGTCTCATACAAGTCCCCCTTACTAGCTGATGAAGCAAGCTTCTTATGAACCTAAGCAATACAACATAAAACCAAATTAAAGATACTACATTAATTAAAAAAAATCTCTATAAACATGAAGAAATATGTTGAGAGAGAGAAATAGTGTGTGTACTTGAATGACTCCATGATCTCTATGTTGATGGCCAAACAAAGAAAACTTTCTTAAAGGAGAGAAGAGTGAATTGGGTATGGATCCTTGATGATGCTTGTTGGGTATGTTGTTGTTTAGAAGATGGATTTTATTGAGGTCTTTCTTGAGTTGCCAGTAATCAACAAAGGCTTCTTTCCATTCAGGAATAAGCTGACCTTCAAACTGCTTAGAGAACTTCACCATTTTTTTCTCTCTTTTATTTATTTATTTTATGTTTTTTTCAAGAGAATTTAACACAAGTGAGTGTGTTTAGGCCTTGTGTGATATTTGGTGGGTTTCAATTGAAGCTGATGATCAAATTATTTATGGGAGGTGAAGAGGAAAGCGATTGATGTCGCACGTATCGATGCTCGACAGCACATACTGTAATATCCTTTACACTTAAATTATCCTTTGCCACTTACACTTGTAAGGAATAGTGGCTAGGTTCCCCGGAAACTGACCCACATACCAACGCCGGAGGTGATTACTCCCTGCCCAACATGTTTTCATGAACATTTGAAAAGGTGGGAATTTAAAGTTAGTGGGAGTGGGACCAAATCCATTTCAAAATATATCAAAATACCCTTTGTTGGGGGCATTTTTGAAAAACTGGCAAAGTATCTTTGTTTCTTCTGTGGTGCTTGAGATTTACTATGATACCCCTTTTTTTTTTTTTTTTACTTTTCTCAATTTATACTGGTTTAGAGCTGGTGATATTTTAGTCATTTGTTAATTTAATATGTTAAATCATATTTATTGTCCAAAAAAAGCACACAAACCTCACATCTTATTAGACCAGCTTGATTCCACTAGAATGAGGATAACAAAGTTATCAATTATTGTATCCCACCCAAAGAGCCATTTAACTTAGGACTACAACAAATTATTATCATTATTATTATTATTATGGAAAACCATTTTATTAGCTATATATAGTCAGAGACCACATGTCATATAGTTGGCCAAAAACATACATAATATTTATTATCATTGAAATGTTTTACATATATATTACCAACCAACTCATCGATCAAGACCAATTTATCTTATTGTTGAGGATCCCAAAGTTTGAAATTGTTTTTTCTTTTTTTCTTTTTCTTATTTATCGTGGGTATCCTCATTTTTCAGGTGACACTAATCCCATAGTCACACACACTACTTCCTCGAAAAGTCTTACATGCAACTGGTTGAGTCGAGGTCAACCGGATCCTGAAAGGTGACCCTAAGGAATTCATTGCTTTGTGGGGTTTCAAACACTTGACCTACCCTTTTCAAGGAGCTTATGAAGACTTGGATGTAAGAGGTAGATCCATGGCTTAGTTGATTGATATTTTGCAATGCGGCTTTCGGTTCGTCTGAAGTCCAAGATAGTTAAGACTTTTGAAAACCTACGAACAAGACCTTAATTAAATTATGGTAAATGATATAGTATTAAATACATGATGCAATGTAATAGTGTATATATATATATATATATATATATATATATATATATATATATATATATATATATATATTTCATTTTTTTGATGGAGATTATTAGTAAAGATTTTCCTTTTGATAACACTTTTGGACTGTAGCACATCCATTAGGTGGCCCCACCATTTTTTATGGAGGACATGTGGTATGTGAGGTATCAATTTTATTTGTGTAATATCCCCCATTAATTAATTTATTGAAAGTTCAATTCAACCTTGAAATAATGATCGAATATTTTACCTGTCTCTTTCTTTTTTCTTTTTAATTTAGTTATGTATTTTCTTGTATTTTGGCCAGTAAGCTTAAAATATAAATAGTAAATAATTGGCATATCTGTAGATGATTAATCGAATTCTATTATCTTGAGGTTTTTCAAAATCAACTAAGGATAATCGAGAATTGAACGTCACATTTCAGAATAAATACCTTATTATTCTTAATAATGTAACCCACTACAGTAGTAGGAGGATTCGAAGATTGATTCTTTTATTCCTTCCCTCCAACTTGTCAAATTGAAATGAAATTTCCACAACTTCAACACCTCAAAGTTTGAAATCAAAATCCATTTGTTCTGCCTATAGGGCCGTCAATGGAAGAAGTTGGATGTGATTGGATCAATTTGGAACCAATGTGGTAAGGGACCCGACCCATAACTGACTTGATAGAATCTGATCGGGTTTTTATTGGATATCAATATTAGGATCCAAATTTGATCCCATAATAACAATCCGAATGGGTTCAATCCAATTTCTCTTGATATATTTAAATAAAATATGTAGTATAATTTTTCATATTTTATCCAATTTTTCTCTCGACATGGTTGATTCAAAATCGATTTGATAGATTATCAACTTATAAAATCGGATCCAAACCCAAACTCTTTATCAAAATCAAAAGTTATCGGATTCAACGGGATTCCTAGTCTGATACGATCCATTAAGTTTTTACATGTTAACCTAATGAGTAGAAATCAATATATAATGAGAAAAAAAGAATTTTAAATTGTAGGTCTAGCAAAGCAAAGGGTAGGCCAAAACATAAACTTTGATTGGTGAGTGGAACACAAAGACTGTAACATGTGGCATTTAAGGGAGACACGGAGTTGTAAGTTAGTGATATAAATCCCTTTTCAGAGTCTCTCCATGTTTTAGCTTTTTTTTTTGTTCCTCATGGATGGATAGCAACATGAAACATTATGATAGAGGAAAATTGACATCGTCAATAAGGTGAAGGTGGAGGTGGCTGACTCAAAGATACGCTTTTCTTTTCATACAGTCCATCCAACTTCTCAATTCCTTAGATTCGATATCTTAAATTCTTTTATGCATTATTTCTCCTTTCATGTATTCTCTTCTCCTTATAAATAATATAGCACTTTAATTACATTAAATTAGATTTATTATAATTGGGCATCTTTTTGATAATATTATCTGTCCAATCAACCATTTCAAGTCATGGATAATGAAATATAAGGTCATCCTTGATCTGTGACACGATCGAACTTCTGACATTTTAATTTATATATCGGATAAAGTAGTTTTTCAAAAAATGAAAAATGAAAAATTAGCATCTTGTCTAAGCTGTTTTATATGGAATTACTACTATATAAATCATTATTTGAAATTATTTCTCTTTGAATCACTTCTATAAGAACTAGGGGTGCAACTCGGATCGGTTTGTGGCTAAATCGGAATCGAATCAATATAGGTCGATTCCACTAAATAAGAATCAAAACTGAAAATCGAAATGCCAATAAAATCGAACCAAACCAAACCAAACTAAGGTTGTTTTGGTTCAGTTTGGTTTCATGGGTTACCAATATCCTATACCCTTAGTTGAAAAAGACATTTTTAATAAAAACAAATAAATAATAAACAATATATATATATAATCATTAATCTATTCATTAACAAAATTATTAATTTATCCATAAAAAAATCATTAATCTATATCCTAAGTCCTCAAATAATTCATATAATTGAATAAATTTATTCATTTATTTTATAAGGTTCGATTCTATAGAAACCTTGAATTGGACCTGAATTAAATTGATCGGTTCTCCATTTTCTAAACTTGGAACTAAATCACAACTTGTTCCAAACTAACCCAAAACTATTGGTTTGGTTCTGTTCTCAGCTTGAACCATACCAAGTTGCACCCTTAATAAGAACGTTGATTGTGAGACTAATCGTTTCATGACAATGTTCAACAAAGAGCTTTTATTTAGGGTTTAGAAGTCCTTTTGAAAGATTTCTATGAATATAGAATTTCAATCATCCACTCAAAGATTTTTTTAAATGTTTTAAAATCATTCAAGATTAATTATTTTGGTCATTAGTTGAAAACTATGGATATATTTTTGTTTTAAGAATCCATTCATCTATTTGGATTTCTTCAAAAGTTGGTGTAAAATAATTTCGGTTTTTGACATGCTTTTGGACCCTGGATTTTACAAGAATCTTGAAAATGATTTATGTTAAAGTATAATTTGTCTTTGATAATCACTAAGTGAGTATTTAAGTCTCATAAACCACTAAAAATAATATATTATAAATGAATCCCGATTGTATGCACTTAGGGTTGAGGATTGAAACCCTCTTCCCACACTCCAATACATGCCACGTAAGTCATAGTCAAAGGAATTAGCGCCTAAAACATTTTCTTTTAAATTTTTTTTTGGATTACGACTTACGTTGCATGTCGGAGAAGGGCTTCAATTCTCCACCATGGGTGCGTAGGATCCGTACTCATTATAAATTATAAGTATGAAATAGAGTAGGTTAGACATGAGATTCATTCCTAAAATTGCTTAATTTTTTAAATGTTTGAAGTGAAATCCATTGTATATGATATGGTTGGTTTTGTTGACTTAGGATCTATGACTCAAGAAATAACATACGATTTTGACTGCGCAAAGCACACATCCAATGATTGAGATTTTTGAATTATTTTTTTTCTGAAAGAATATCTTTTTGGGAACATGTTTTTCCACGTGGACTTTTAGGTACGAATCATGAGCTTCGTTTTATAGTACATCACCCAATGGCAAGCCCGAAAATGGTAGTCTGAGTCGGATGGCATTGTTGGGTGCGCACTTCCGGCTAGCCTACGCGCCTCCCTCCCTCTCTCTACTACTTTTTTTTTTTTTTTTCTTAATTTCCCAGCTTCTTTAAGGTTCAATGTGGTTGGACGCTTTTCCATCCAACGACCAATGATATGGCCAAATATGGTTACATAGAAAAAGAAACAAGTTGTCAATTTTCTTAAATACATGTGGCATAATTTTACAGATCATCGGATGCTTTTGTGTCTAATATCATCATTGATTACTACAATTGTCTTTTTTAGATTTTTGTTCTAGGTAACTTTCTTGGAAAAATATGATTTGATGGTATTTGATTGTGATATTCAACAGAGTAGTCAAAATCATTTTCTTAAAGGGAGAACAATTTTCCTACTTTAGCAGGAAAATATTCTCTTGGAAAATGTTTTTTGTTAGGGTAATAAGATCCCAATCCCAGCCATAAAAACCAACTCTCTTTGATAAGAAAGAAAACAAATAAAGATGCGATATTTCACAAAATGCTAAGTATTTTAGATCTGATTAAACGAATCTTATTCCTCCATTCTACCAACCACAAAAAATATATATGAAAGAAAGGAAAAAAAGAATAAAGAATTTTGGGATCATTCCATTGATCCGATACTATTCAAATAAATGGCCATATTTATATATATATATATATATATATAAATCATTAAAGTTTAATTGCTTCTAAAGAAATCAAATTCCATTCTTCAAATACACCCCCCAAGATGATATACTAATATAAGGTAATGTTCTTAGTATGCAAAGATTGATTCGAAGAATACGATTCTAGATTTGGATTCCAAGAAATTTCATTCTCTAAATTGTAATTAAGTGCACCCATCAAAATAGAATATCCATACCCACTTTAGTTAAAGAAAATACATGTTGCCTACCACTTTCAAATTAATGCATCAAAATCCTTTGGCCCTTTTATCTTCCCTAAACTTATCCAAATATAGCCCTTGAAATTACTTCATTGAATTAGCATATTCTCCTTAATTTGGATTTGTAGTTAGCTTGTCTTTAGTAGTACATTAGACCTTAACCGTCAGTCCTGGATTTTCTCAAGTATATGCTCTACTTTGCATCTTTCAACCGTGACCATTCCATGGTTTTTGGGGGATATTCTGATGCTTTGGTACACATATGTGTCTGAGAAATAACATGCCACAATCCAAAATTAAAAAAGAAGATCGTATAGAGAGGATCTCTATAATCTTTGATAGAACAAACTAGTACAATTAATATGCTGCGTTTCTTCTTTAATTATATCCAATTAATTTATCACAATTCGGTACAACAGGCTAGGAACAAATTGACAAACTTCACACCATCACAATTTGTCTTAAAGGGCAATTTGATTAAATCCTTAATTTATCCCACCAAAGTTTTGAGTTACTAATGCATGTTGTTTGAAAAATGTTTAAATAAGTTATCCCCATTAGCTAAATTATTTTATTTTATATAATATTTGAAGGGGTGGATATGCTTTAAATTACTTGTTGTAGGCATTTAAGTGTGCAAGTGGGTGCAATCTAGGTAGATATTTGACAATTCATACCAAGAGCTGCTAAGATAAACCATCCACAATATTTACGTGTGTTGGAGGGAAGTCGGGAAAGATTGAGTTTCTTTAAAGTGCTTACAAGAGCATAATTCCTTCCACAAATGACATATAGCTCGAGCACAAGTAGCCTCCAATATTACTTTTGGAGGTTTAATGTCCGTACTTTGCCTATCAAGGTTGATCGAATGAAATCAACTAGGTAAAAAAGACCAATTGGAGTTCATGAATTTACAATCAGAAAAAAAAAAAAAAAAATACAGTTATTGCTAGTTCTTTGATGATATCATATGAATTGGTGTGCTGTTAGTAAAAGTTGGTGGGGGCAATTAATATTATCTCTCATTTTAAAAGTATATAAGATTTTGGAGGATTTAATATATAATTGAGTCATTCTCTACCTCATGATCATTATCATACAAAGTTTATTTCTAACATATCTAACTATATAATAATGTTAGTAAATTAGAGAATTTCTACTGCCATATCAATTTTATTTTATTTTTTTACTTATAACACACCTATCTTTCATTTCAAATGATTTACCCGAGATGGTCATTCTCTAATTTTGAAGATCACACCTAATTCTATTTTATTTTTCTTCTTCTTTTCTCAAAGTGGATAAGGACCAAACTCCATTTTATTCTTCTTTTTGCAGAAGTTTCTTGTTCCCCAAACATCTTATCAAAAGAGAGTTTGTTGGTGTGTTATTAAAAAAAAAGTTAGGGTAGGTGAGAAAAAATTCCCTTGTTAATAAGGGTAATTAAGTTGAATGTTGCACACTAAGGAATATAGTAAAGTAATGATCATTATTATCTACCATATCCCATTAAGACTTTCCTCTGAAAGATGTCATGGTGATGATTCCATTTGAATTGATCATGATTAGCTCTTTGAGGCATTGTAATCTTCCCTTCATTTCCTATGTTATTCAATCTGTCACATGGGCTGCTTATTAATATGGGCAAATCTGATTTATTGCTTAGGCCCTTAAAAGATAAGCCAAGAAGATTAGAAAAAACCATACCTGAAGTCTCCCCCACATTAAACATATCTCTTTGCTTATTGAACATAGAAACACTCCATCCTCCCATTTAGTGCTGCAAGTGGAGATTACATTAGTATAACACTTATCCAATTGTTAAAGTGTCCACTAAATAACTATACTGTCTTATTTATTTAACTAACTTTATAAGCCATCATGCCAAAAAAAGCAAAAAAAAAAATTAGTATTTTTCATTTTCATTGAATCTCTTTTGCCTATAACTTGCTAATTACATATATAGTAGATATGTATCAACCGTACTAAGCTTTTTATTTTATTTTATCCTAATCATCTTCAATCCATTCAGAACTTAAGATCATGAAGATGATGATGGGAATTAAGATAATAGTGGTGATCATAATCATAATTATGCTGATTATGATGAAAATGATAATGAATGATGTTGATGATGTGATGATGGGTATAATGATGATTGATGGTGGTGGCAGTGATCATGATGATGATCATAATCATAATTATGATGACAATGACATTGAATGATGATAATGATTGCATCATCATCACTACCATGATCAATATCATACAAGAGATTGATTTTTGAGGAGTTGGTCATCTAGGACATTCTTCATTAATCTACAGGAGAAGATTATGGTCAAGGTGACTGTTATCAGTTTTAAATCATTGGAGTTTCTAAATATTTCAATTTGGAGGGGCATTTAATACAAATTGTAAAAGTTAATTTAAAAGAGACACGTTTTATAAGATGGTTTTTTAAAATGGAAATATAATTTAAGAGGTATTTCAGGTATTTTATTAAGCAATATTTCAAAATGCATTTGGGAGGTTGAGTTTTGATAAAGTGTGACTTTTACGGTCTGAACTCCTTGTGAGGGAACTTTTAGAAAGTAGATCGAATAGAGAATTTATACATTGGTATGCAAATCAGACCATTAATGGTATCTGATCATAGTGCAACAACACTTTTAGAAAGTAGATTGAATAGAGAATTTTTTTTTTTAATTATAAGTAAAATAAAGTAAAACTTATCGATTTGTCCCTTTTGAATTTACCTTTGGTCTTGTATAGAGAGATAAAGAAGAAATACAACAAACATAGAAAATAAACAACACAGAAAAAATTCTTGCAAACTAACATTAAAAGTAATCCCCACATTTTAAATGAAAATTAAATTTGAATTTGAGGGTGAGATTGGAAGTGTGTTGTATGGGCCAAAGTGCCTTTTTGGTCTTGAAATTTTGCTTAGTGTAAGTTGATCGGAAATACTAGTTGTTCAATGAACTTATGTTGAATTAATGATCAAACTATATATGGTACACCGAGACAATTGACTATACAATTTTTTTTCTATTTGTAGTCGAGTTCTTTAATTGTGTTCCTTTCACTGATTAGCATTCTTAGGTATTCATGAGTGCTCGTGGAAATCCATCTAAATTCTATTTGGATGTCGTCTCACTTCATATCTCACATAAGTGCTTTTATCACGGATGTCCCGTACGTCTACATCCACTACAACGACAACCTATAGACAATATATGTGATATAGATTCATGGAATTGAACTCCTATATAGTATTTGTTGTGATTTGTTAAGCTTAATAGTACTGATCAACAAGGAAGTATTGTAAATCAAGCCACACATTCACGCAGGTCGAGCTTTTCCCTAATATCATGTAGAATCCTAATTAGGTTTCTTAGGGTACTTATATTTTCTCATTTTTTTGGTGAAAGAGTAATCTATAACTGCGAGTTTTCGTTAAGTAGTAGAATCGGTGTGATTCATGGACGTATCTAATTCTTAAGGGAACTACGTAAAAATCTGTGTTTCTATGTGATATACGTTTTGTTTTGATTCGGTTCTTGGTTCGATTACCCCTATTTTCTTAACAATATCCTCAACAATCACTTTGTCAATTTGTTTTTTTCATTGAACTTACATCTTATGATATACATAAGTGTTGATTGGGTTATATATGTCATCAATAACTCATTTGTTTATAGGCTTTGACACCTCATCCCTCGATATCCTATAGACTAACTCTCTACAAAGTACCTTGGTTAAATTTTCTTGGGATTACTAAATTTATAAACTCTTGATACCATAGTTTTCAGCCTGTGCAGGCTCAAATGATTTCCGAGAAATGTTACTCTTCACAGAGTGAATACATGTCGAGACTTGTAGATGTTTTTAATTTGGTTGACATATATATCCACCAAGATAAGAGTGGAATTTTGTTAAATACTAAATGTGTGGAGTTATTTTGGGGCTTGGCCTCATGGCTCTATTGTGAAAATAAAACAACAAAGAGAACAAAAAATCACATAAAACACAAAACACAAAGATTTATGTGATTCGGCCGCGTTTCTATGGCTATGGACCAGATCAAGAAAAATTACTATTTTCTTTCAAGTTTTACAATCTCTATAGATCTCTATTTATAAAATCGAGAGTTACTAAAACATGTCTATGTCTTCAAATTTGAAAATCCCCCCTCTTAAATAGAAAATATTACATAATTTTCTTTTTTATAACCCTGCACCCCCGCAATTGCGCATACCGCCAACAACAGAATACAATACATTTACACAACATCAATCTTTGTCTAATGATTTATGATCAAATGTGGGTTTGGATTAGGATTTGGGCACAAAGTCAGGTATATGATATCCTATGTAATTTTAGCCCATGCGCAGAAGAGGATGATCATCATAAGACAAAATATATATAGATGTGTAAGAGCAACATATAATGATTGGTCACGGGCCTTGATCACACCATCATATGATCCATCTCAAAAAAAATGGTGTTGCATGATTTAATGACATGGGATTCTACACCCCATTAATAATTAATGCCACATTAACGTGTACTCCTTTGGGCTCAAAATATGTTGTTGTGTTTGGATGGATATAGTTGTTTTGAAACAGGAGTTGATCCTCTATTGTGCTTTTTCCCTACAATACCCTGTAGTGATATTAGACGATTGAAGGACAGTCACGTCATATGCCACAAAATCTGCTTCGTTAAAAAATTGGAGCTTTTCAAAGTCTTCATTGGACTCAAAGAATTCAATTTTTTTCAAATCTGATCTACACCATGATTCATACAAGGCTGAGTTGTCTGATTTTGTTTTCAAGATATCAATCTCTACTAATTAAAAGGAACTACAGGGAATACACACTACAGAGGATGCGGTCCCTTTTGAAACATATGTAGTTGAGGAAAAAGAACATCATGGGTCTATTGATAGATCACAACCAACAAAAATATGTTTATTAGATAGTTCGGGCTCCAGAGAGTTGGTCTTGGCCTCCTTGGTTGAGGAATGAAGAACCTAGGCCTCACTCGTGGTTTGAGACCTCAGCAGCTAAGCGCATTTTAGTGCAAAATTAATAACAGCAAATAAGAGTGATATACTTCAGATCTGATTGACGTATGGATGGCATTAATTGAGTTATATGCATTTGAGTTTCAAAGTTGTGTCCTCGCAAAATAGCAAGATATGGCATTAATCGAAAACTTTTACTGCCACATATTAAAGATGTTGGGGAATTTTTTTTTTTTGGTTCAATTAGCATCATGACACTTCTCTCTATCTCTATTCAACTAAAATCAAGGAGATATTGATGGCATGTGGTCGATCCACGTTTCAACAGTGTCTTCCTCTTCTGATTTGTTCAAAGATCAAAGATCCACCACAAACTATTGGTGGTCTTTGATTTTAAGTTTGTAGATAATTGGATTTGGATTTGAAGAAGAAAGGGTCCTCTATTCATTTTCACTTTATTAATTATTTTCTTCTCATTGATTTATTTGGTAATTCATAATATTAATTAAAATCAAAATATTGCAAAGATATTGAAGGAGTAGGCTTATCTTCAATCACTTAGTTAAACAGGTCGAAGATTGACATTTTGAGGGGAAAAAAAGATGAAAGAAACAAAGAGTTCGTAATATTGCAGATGTAGCAAGTGCGATAAAATAGTTTTCCACTGCACCCTTAAGAAAATGATTTCCCATCTCTTGATGATGTACTCTCACAATTACTTTATGAGAAAATTTTTCTGATATTGCATGTATTAATAGCATTCGTGGTATATAAACATATTTACGTTAGGAAAATTTTTAGAACGCGTAACATCTTGTAATTGGTCAATTCGAGATTCTATGAAATCTCAAATTGTCATTTCTGTCGGCAAAAAATTTCTCGTACCCCAATCCCAAAACTAAAACAATCTCTCTTTTTGACAGTTTCCCAGAATATTTTAGTTTGCCAAAAAAATTTAATTTTTCAATCATACATGTATTGGAAGCATTTTAGTAGGGTGAGGAGGTATTCTAATAATATTTTGTTGGGTGTTATCAGCTTGAAATCCCAGGGGTAATCAAATATATACAAAAGTTCAAAGGGGTATGTTAAAATTATCAAAAATTAAATCATATTCAAATCCAACTACATCCAACCACATAATTAATAACTTTTTATTTCATTAAGTAGGCTTAATTAGCAAACATACATGGAAAGATAAGATCCAACGGTCAAACAAAAAGTACTAAAATAACAAGGTAGAGCAACTATAATCTAAGGCTTCATAGACTCCCACTTGTCACGCTAACATGAGCCGTCCACCCTTCTTACTACTTCTTACTTGCTGGTTTGCCACCTTTTGCCTGAAAAACAATTAAAACATTGATGAGATCTCAACTACTTATATATCTACATAACTTTGAGGGATAGGAAACACATTTGATTAGGGGAATTATATATAAAATGAACTTCTCCACAACTGATTTTAATGAAGATTCTACTAGACAACTACTTGATCTTGATGGAGTGACCTTGCCACAGCCACGACCAAGGTTTAAAATCTTGTCTGTAGGTTGTGCACAACATGAAAAAAGCCCATAATTGACGGACCAAAGCATTCAATTTCCGTCGAATTTTTTATTGTTAAAATTTTATTTTTCAATGGGTCAAAACCGTCAAATTAATGAAGGATTGGGGAAATTTTGTGAAACATAAACAATTTTGACGACCTTGGGCCGTTAAAATTCTATTTCTAAAATTCGTGGGCATTGTCGGGTCGAATTTTCTAATTTTCACGTAGTGTTGCTAATAGAGGAACCTAATAACATATATACCTTCTTCTTAGGCTGAGGTTTCTGCTCCACCTTTTTCGGTGGGCCTGACTTGGAGGCTGGGGCTTTGGGAGCAGCCTCACCAACCTTGACAGGCTCCTTCTTGACCTGCCCAAATAGTTTAGAACCAGCAGGTTTCTCAGCCTTCAATGAAGCCATTCTTCCCAAACTTTTTTAACACAAAAAGATATAAAGAAGCTTGGTTGGTTAATTTCCTTGTTGGCCTTGGTGGTGTTCTCCATTTCACTTGTATTTATAGTGATTTATTTAGAGTTACAATCACAAGTAGACCAATAAATGTGTGGTCATCTGAAGGTATGGAATAGAATATGAATTAATGAAATGGAGAGCACTTGGAATGGATACATGGTATTAGATTCTTGCTTATAAGCATTAATTATTAGAAAAATACCTCCCTGGATTTCAACAAATTTGAATTGCCTCCTCTTTGTCCCTTGCAGTAACCCAATGAAATAAGCCAATCTTATACATCTGACAGTTCGATGACTAGTTTACAACCATGGAGTTATACAAGCCACATGGCACATTTTTCTAGCCACTGGCCCATAAGCATTTATAATGTGTTAGTCAATGAGTCGTGCTGGGGTGACACAGGATTTACTGTGATTCTCACAATTCTGACGTGGACATGCATAGATAACCATAGATGGTTTTTACTCGTATTGCGAGAAAATCCATCTATGTTATGTGCACATTTTAGGTCAGACTTGTGAGAATCGTAGTAAATACTTTTTGTCATTTCAACATTTTCCTTAGTCAATATATCGCGGGAAGACGAACATTCATGAGTTAGTAGTACTCTGGAAAAAAAAAGCAAAGATAACACAATTGCACACCTATGCCTATGGAGCAGAACAAAAACAATCATTATTTTCTCATAAATTTTACAGTCTGAGAGATATTTATATAATCGAGAATTATCAAAATATGTAAAATTCCCTCAAAAAATAGAAAATCCTTAAAGAAAATATTGTATGATTATCTTATTCGTACCCCTTAAAAATTTGGACCACCTACTACACCCTCATAGCTCTGCATAACGCAACAGAATACAGGACATTTACGCAACAAGTAAAGTAGACATGGAAATGGAAAAGTGAGAGTGAGTGAAGTAGCCACATAAATAACTCCCAGGTGCATATAGTTTTCGATGGTGGTTGTAAACCCAAAGGTTTATGGCGGCAACTCAACTACCTTTTCGTTTGAGGGGGTTATTTCAAACATGCTTCGTTAACCAAGGAGGTAACCAAAAGACTTATTTCTTTTATGTATTATTATTGTGAATAAAGAATAAATCTTTTTGAAAGCTGTTAACTGCCAAACTCCTTTGGCATATTTGATATATATATATATATATATATATTCAGAAGTTCCACTTATTTCTTCCCTTATATCGTGCTTTTATGAACCGGACTTTGGGATCGAATCGAATCTCTCCTTATCCGTTTTGACTCGGATCTAACTCAGACGAGTCAAAACTCCCAAATGGGTTCAAATTGATTTTTGATTGAAAATATATTTCAAAAGTAATTTTCTTGTGTTATAATTTGGATTTATAGATGCTAAAATTGCTAACATCTCATTTCATATTAATCAACATTTAAAATATTAAATATTATTTATATATAAATAATCAACATTTTACAATTTCAACAGTGTCATACAAGTAAGGCCTGCAGTGGGTAAGTCCATCCATCCCTTTATTATTTTGGATCCGAGATACAAAAAAATCAAACTGGTGAATCTGGGTTTTTCAATATTTCAATTATCAGTCAGATTTTTGGATTGGATTGGAATATGTCATTGTTGATTCCTAACCAAACCAAGAAGAGTTATGTGAGCGATAGTCCCACATCACCTCTTGAGTATCATGACCTTGGGCTATATATAAACCTAGGGCAATCCTCATTTTACAAGCCGGTTTTGTGAAGATGAATTAGGCCCATAGGCTTCTACAAGTTCGACATGACTTGTATCTAATTCGACACTTAACAGATCGAATCTGGATCTTGTCTAATAAATTATTACTAGATCCATATCCTTATCTCTCAAGTCTCAACATTTGTAATTGAAATATTTTTGTGAATTATTCATTCAATCATTTTGGTTCATGATTTATATCCCTATCTCATTCATTACGGTTCATTAGTTCGAGAAATTGTTGTGAATTGTTAGATTGACTGACTGAATCAACTAATTGATTATATATGATGCTACCAAGCCCCATAAATTGTGTGATAATGTTCTTGCCTACAAGATTAACGTCTAATTCAACCGCCAATCAGTGCTTATAAGCATAATCTACAATTTAAAAACCTAATTAGCCATCATAGAACTAGTGAAAGCAGCAGCTTGGGCCAAAGCCCATCTTCTAAGGAAGTCTCCTCCTGCCTTTCGCGATTCACATAGCTGGAATGCTACCATTTTTAATGGTATATCTCACTATGAATAAAAAAAATTAATTGAGCCATGTTTTTGTTTTTGTCCTAGCTACATTACTCTAGGGCTGTCCACAGATGCTTATCAGTTCGGATACAGCAATATTTGAATCCGAAATTTTTATCTAGTATCCGAATTCAAATTCGAATCCAACAGAAGTTCTAAAACTCTATCCGAATTCGAATCCGATTAGAATTTGAATAATTTGAATATTAAAAAAAAAGAAAACATAAATTTTCCTTATCCAACTGATTTTTCATTATTAAAAAAAAAAAACTTATTATATATTATATTATATTATTTATATAAAAAATTAATCAAATAAAATAATATATATCATATATTATTTCGATTCGATATTATCGGATTTGAAATGTTAATATCTGAATCTGTATCCTATAATGATTCAAATATATAAAACTATCCAAATTTGAATCTGATATCCGAAATTTTCGGATAATATCCGATTTTTCAAATTCGAATTTTTGACTATCCATTGATACCCCAACATTACTCTATTTGGGGATTAATTAAGGTGTAAATAGAATCACAACTAGAGATACTTGAGAATTAGGTTATGGAACCCAAAGGTGTTAGACATCTTTCCTCCCAATTGAAGTTGATCAATATTACTATTCGTTAAGTTCATTATAAATTAATTAATCTAATAATGATATTATAGAGACTATGTGATGTAACATGGATTCGGAGAGAGAGCACACGATTAACAATCACATAGATCAATCTCCACCTTGAAGTTCAAATCATCACACCAAAAAACAACATCCCAAAAGATAAATTAAACCTAAGGAAAATTCGAAGGTAACAACCTTACCTTATAGGGGCAAACTAGGACTGATCCAAGACTTTCAAAAAATGAGGAGCTCAAGCTCAACTACACGATAAAATTAACTTTAATCTAGTTTTTTTTTAAAAATATATATATGTAATAGGATCTCTATTTATAGGAAAAATTAGGTGTTAATGTTTTTACTAGCACAGTCAATGTTAAGGTAGGTAGTTGGAGAATTTAATCTAAAACTTCTAGGAAATTACAAGAACTAAAATATTAACTGATAAGCTGATTTCTTTGAAGAAAAGTTTGTTAAAATCAAAGACTCTTGAGTGTCATATTCATGATCCAATTGGATTACTTCAAGTAAAGTTATCGACTTGGATCCGATTCATATCCGTTTCAATTAATCAATCCGAGTCGGATGGAAGATCCGAAACTGTACCTGATTCACTTGATTGAACCACATTGACCTGCCCCATGCAGTCCCAATCGCGGGCTACATCATACTTTGTACATCTAGTAGTAAAAGGGAAAATAGTATATAAAGTAAACTACTTAAGAGTGCAACCACAACAAATGAATATCTTTCTGAATTGGAATTATATGATAGATTCTATTGCCATGCCAACTTTTTCTAATGCCACCCCAATTCATATGCAAATCTCCAAAGACTAACAGACATCTTGGGCTGGCAGTAGCAAAAGTAGGTGTGGCAATAGCAGCTCTCAATTATATTAATCCAATTATTTTGATGATTAACTAAAGGTATAATTCTTATGTCCTAATGTAGAGAAACGCTACTTGCTAGAAATGGGTTTCAGTCGGACCTACTAACCCCATAATTAGCTTTATTAAATAAATTATTGGAAGTATTTTATGAGGAGTCAGTATAATTGAAATTATACAAAAAGATTTAGTAGGTTCTGTAGTTTTACATCGAATATACACAGATCATGTCACACACACAAAAAAAAAAAAAAAAAAGGAAAAGGCAACAGATCCCATTGTTGGATTCTCCAAAACAGTTATTTAATCAAAGCAAATACTCATTTTTTTTTAAGGCATATGGTTCCCTCTTTCAAGCCAATGCTTTTTTTGTTTCCATCATAAACAACAGTGACAAGGAGAATCTCAATCATCTTTAGCTGTCAAGTAAACTTCATCTTCATTTTCTTGTTATTATATATATATATATATAATGGTACATTATCTAGATTGTACACACATCCTAGCCGAATAAATAGTATTTGGAGCGAGCCAATATAACCAACCCTATCCAACAATAGGGTAGACCAAGGTAGTAGTGTCTGGTCTAATTAGTAGGGTAGGACAACATAAGAAGAGATTTGATTTGCTAAGTAGGGCATGTCTAATCCGAATATCTGCATGATTCTAGATTACACATATCAAGTCCTTAGATCTCGAAAGAGATCTCCCAAGAATCTTAGATTCAATCTCGAAAATCTTAATTCCGTTTAGGATCCTTGCAATCAAGGGATTAACCGTCATCAAATCCTGATTAAAGGAAAAAACTCTTATTTGAAGAAAGAACCTATAAATAGAGGAATTAATGGAGGAGAAATGATCATTTTTGGAAGCTAGAAGTACAAAGGCTAAAACTATTTTTCTTTAATATTGTTATCTCTACAACTCTAACTTAGACGTCAAAGGATTATTGGCAAGTACCACATTGGTGCTTACAAGAAAAACTCATGAACTACTTCGGATCAGTAGAGCAGAGTTGATCAAGATAAAACTCGATTCCGCATTTACAATTAAAGTTAACATTTCTTTCTTTACTGACTATTTAGAAAGAATTGCATAAAGAGTAATGATAAAATGACTCCCCCACTTTGTATACTCAACGACGCCCTTGATGTGACATGTGCTAGAATCGTAGATATGTACTCCTCGGGATTCACAATTGTACATCCCTATAAAAATGTAATTGTGTTTTCGAGGAGTGCAGATCTATGATTCTAGCACATGTCACGTCAGGGGGTGTCAATTGAGTATGCCACATGGAGGAGTCATTTTATCATGATTCTTCCATAAAAAACACATGGATATAAAATCCATTCTATTTCCATTGACAGGAGCAGATCCATTGTAGTGCTTGTTTCTTATATTACTATGTGGAGTGATTTTTTGTACACAGCCCAACACCCGTTTGACATATGGCGTGGATGACGTAAACAATAAGAAAGAAAATTTCTCTCTCCTACCTATAGTGAAAAAACGAAATTTCCTAATTAGATCACCTTATGGCATTCAAAAACATGATACAATACCACAGTGTCATAGATGAAGAAATTCTACCAACTTTTTTTAAAAAAAAAAGTTATTTTTCACTATTGAATTTTAGTTTTAAATTTGAGAAAATTTCTCTCTCCTACCTATAGTGAAAAAACGAAATTTCCTAATTAGATCACCTTATGGCATTCAAAAACATGATACAATACCACAGTGTCATAGATGAAGAAATTCTACCAACTTTAAAAAAAAAAAAAGTTATTTTTCACTATTGAATTTTAGTTTTAAATTTGGGTGCTCGGTAACCGTCGATTTTCAACACTTTTGAAAAAAAAAAATTCTTGGCTAATGTTTTTGAATGCCACAAGGTGACGGGATTAAGATTTTTTTTTTTTTTTTTTTTTTTTTTCCCATTGTGGGCAGGAGAGAGAAATTTTCTCTCTTATTTATTGTCTTTTTGGTGCCACATGTCAAACGGCTGGCACGCTTTGAGCAAAAAATCACTCCTTTTTAATTGCGGAAATATAGTATTCTTGGGAGAATCAATTTTCTAGAGAAACATTCTCAAGAAATGACTTCTTCATAAAATATTTGCTAATGTTCAATTTCACCAAGAAATATCTAAAAACAGAGAGTCAGATTTTAGTTTTGGGAATAATCATGAGAGAACGAACATTGGAAATTCGCCTCTCATACAAGGGAAATTATTTTCCTTGGGCTCAGATTGGAGAACATTTATCAACCAAGATAGAAAAATATTTTCTTGGAGAAAATAGTTTTTTTTCTACAAAATGCTCAATCATACATGTACCAATCGTATTTTCTCCCACAATCATTTAAGTCTTTTAAGATATGGATCTCACATGTATGACGTGCAGCAATGTTCAAGAATTATGGAAAATTCAGTTGTACGTACTAGTAACAACAGCAACAATAACAATAGAAAGAAAAAATAAACCAAATAAAACATGTTTTCTTATCGAAACCCAATTTACATTTGTAGGCTTGGCCGAGATCCCTAATAACTCACCTACATAGGGTGATCTTTGAAATTTTAAACAACACTTGTAATTTCTACTAGAAATGACAAAGCACAATGTTATCTGGATCAAGTTATTATGATCAATGAGGCTGCCCATTCCTCAGGGCTACATAAGCTATGAGCCTATATCCTACCAACATTAGGATCAAAGCAAACACATCCCATCCCTTGTTATCAAGACCCAGATACTTAATAGCTGGGAATTCTAAAACCTTGCAATGGATCCCTAACCCACAATCATACAAGTCGTTGTCTGTGTATTGCACTCCAATCAGAAGCTTGTAACAGTAATGACTAAAGGAAATGTACTTCAACCAAGCTATGAAAGGTGGAATGTGTTGAATGTAGTATCCGCCCGCTAATAGGAATACGAGCATGGTCACGGATGCTAAGGTTGTAGCTTGTTTAACTTCCATTAGAATTGCGCCCAGGGCGAGACCTAGTCCTTGAGAGACTAGAACATTGAAGAAAATTATCAAGAGGGTCAGTACAAAATTGATGGGTGAAGGCTTGAGACCACCCATCCAGTACGTCACGGCTACAAAGATGGTTGGGAGCACCAGCTCCATTGGCAAGTCCCCTGCCATTCGTGCAAAATAGTAGGAAGAGAGACGGTACATGCCTGAGGAACGTTCCTTGATTAACATCGGTTGCTCTTGAGGAAATGTGAATATGGCATTAAAGAGAGGAAAGAAGCCCCAAAATATGGAGAAGAAGAACAGGAGTCCCACCTATTGTAAATAATTTAAATCGTGTTAGCAGGTTAAAGACATGTGTTAATTTTGAAGTAATTGCTTAACAAAGGGGGGATAATCAAATACCTGATCTTGTATGTGTGAAGGATCACAATGCCACCATAGGAGGCCAGCAAGAATCGAAACTGACATAACCTGGAATATCCTTAATCCGGAATAGGATTCATGCTTCCTTTCTTTTATACCTCTTTTCAGCAAAACCTTGAATTGCTCCCACCAGCTTGAGGTCCATTGCTTCTCAGAACCTGCTAATTAAAATGATTATAAATTAATCACCATATAATTAAAAATAAAAATAAAAAATGCTTGAGCTATCTTGGACTCAACGCGAACAGCCAACTTACTCCTGCAATTAGAGGCTGATCCTGACAATGAAGAATTAGAGTCTTTATAATTTTGTCCAATCTCAACCTTCAACACATCATGTAGGTTCCTTTTGTATGAAGATATTAGTGACTGTTTCATGGAATTTTGAGCATCATGGTCCGATCGATTCTGTTGATTAACTTGTTTTGTATCAGGGGCCACACCTGCATCACCAACAGTACACTTGAGAATTATAAATTAAGATTAAAAAAACAAAACAATGGCACTAAAGATGTATGATTCTTAATTTCTACAAATGAAACTCAGAAATCAGAATACATATATATGATACAATGCATGAGTATGATATACATTGAGTCATCTTTAAGTAGTATATTCCATCACTAATTATTGTATCAAATAAATACAAGTCCAGAGTAACAGGATGAATCAAATAAATTCATATTCAATCAAGTTTCCATTACTGGACAAGGTGAGAAGTTAGGATGTTGGACTGTTCAAGGATTACAGACACTTTCTTTCCGTAATTTTTGAAAAATAACTCTTTTTAAGTAATAAATAAATAATAAAACGAACCTTATTTTGATAACTTTTCTCCATATTTTATTTTAAACAATAAAGAATGAATGATTTGTACACCGACAATATCCACGGGACATGTCATGCTTCATTAATCATTCACGAGGAGAGAGATTTTCCCACATATTTTAGTAATAAATAGTTTTTTAACTTAAAAGATAGAGGAAAAGAAGTACTTTACAACGGTCCAACGACATTGTACGAGTGGTCTAAATTCTATTCAAACTATTACCAAATGCTCCCTTAATAATATAAACTCAGTGATGCAAATGAACAAATGTTAAGGGTGTTTTCGTCTTTTTATTAAGATCAGTAATAGAAGTAATCAATTATTGATTTAATTATTTCTTACCGTTTGCAAGATCTAGAAGAAAATCAGCTGGATTAATGAGATTGTCCCCTGGTTTGTAACCCATACTTTCAAAGTACTCCAACACCCGACACGCACTACCACTATATATGGGGCACCCCTCGGATAGCAATACAACCTTATCGAACATTCGATATAACCGACTCGATGGCTGATGTATCGTTGTCACCACTGATCTGCCACCTTTAGCTAGGCCTCGCAATGTTGCCACAATGCGTTGTGCTGTAGTCGAATCAAGCCCTGATGTTGGTTCATCTAGCAACAAAAGACTTGGATTCACTAGCATCTCTTGCCCGATACTTACTCGCTTTCGCTCACCACCCGACACACCACGCAACAATGGCCCACCCACTACACTATTACGACATCTTGTTAATCCAAGCTCCATTATGACTAATTCGGCTTGCTCAACTTTCTCTTCTCTGGTTAGTTTGTTGGGTAACCTTAACAACGCGGCATATGTTAGCGTCTCAAGTACTGTAAGGTGGGGATAGAGCACATCGTCTTGTGTTACAAACCCAGTCTTGCGCTTTATGTAGCTAGTGAAGGGTTGCCCATTGTAAGTTATGCTACCTGATACCTTGCCCGGTAGCCGACCTGCCAGGGCAGTAAGGAGAGTTGTTTTTCCACTACCAGATGGACCGAGCATGGCTAGAAGCTCACCAGGCCGAACAATACCTGTAACACCACTGAGTATGATACGGTCGGGCTTGGGATCTGAATATCCAAAGAAATTGCCTTCGGTGGTGGAACGTAGCTTTATACTATAGGCCACGTCTTCAAACTGCACAACACGCATGGATATAAGCAATATATAATTCATAATCAAACCTCCATTTTAAGTTTTAAATCTTGTTTAATTTCTAAGCAAAGAAAAATTGGATATGTCTTGACTACGATATCTAAGACTCAAAAACATTTGAAACGGTACAAAACTTTAGACCATGGAGATAAATACAAAATCTATTTCATGTGGACATGGGTTTTCAAGATGCTTAATATACCAACTGATTTAATAAAATCTATGTCATATCAAATTACCTTGAGTGTCACAGGGCGTAATGATGCACGTAGCACCGAACATTGACCCGTGGTTGCCTGAAGTTGCTCAGGCATCGGATCATCTAAACACGAGTCCATGTTACTTGCCGAAGTCGGCTCAGCATGCACCAACATGTTCTCTGATCTGTTAACAACTGGAGAAGTAGTCGACCTTCCGGTAATTCCAGTCTCATGCTCAGGGGGCATCATCTCAAAAGCTAAAATAGAGAGAAAGAGAAGAGGAAACAAATGGCTGGGTTTGTATTAAAAGATGAACTAATCTCAACCTTATAAATATATAGAGAGAGATCTGTAAGAGACACTGGTAGAGATGAATAAAGATGTAGATAAATGATAGAGAGAAGGAAAGAATAACAAAGGAAACTGAGCTTAAATACCCTGAATTGTGAAGGTTAGTTCACATGCAGAAACAACACATGTGACCTTAAAAGTGAAGAAAGCACGAGAAACAAACTTAGTGTGACTCATAATGCCCAGCATTAAGAACTTGATGAGACCCTAGAAGGGATAGAGAGATGTATAACCACAATTGCCCTTTTCCCGTCTTCATGCTAACACATGTATTTATAACACAATATATAACAACTACACATTATTTATAGAGATATCTACGAAAAAGTGATCAACTTTTGAAGAATTTACAATTTCCAATCACTGTTCATTTTAATTATCAAAACGTGTACGACAATGAATTTGGAGGTTTTTAAACCTGAGAAATAATCACTTTGTTCTAAATTTTTATTAACGAAAACGTGACTGTTCATGTTTTGGTAATTAAAATGAACAGTGAGCCAGAATCATAATTAACTCATTTTCAGCTCATGAAATAGTAATTCACTCTTATTTATAAATTCATTATTAAACACTTTACTCTTGATCCGAAAATGGTATTATCACCCCTAGTCATCTAGATTGAGGCCATTGGATAATCTTTGATTCTTGGTTTGTGTGAATCCCAAGGATGGATTGAGGATTGGGATCAACTCGTATTGAAATTAAACTCCAAACCCCATTCGCTTTTAACTTTATTTTATCATATTTTTTTTCATTTCTTTGGGGGTGGTGGTATCTCCTTTTTGGGTTGTCTAAAAGCTTTTAAGTGCTGGTTCTTCATGCCCTTTCTACGTGTCGTTTGCCGATTCCAGAAAGAGATAGTGGTTCAGATTGTGTTTGTGTTTCCTGAAAAAGATATGGCTGAAGGTGGTGTCAGCATCATGGAAAGCTCAGGGCCTCCATATATATTATATTCGGTTAATGGAATCTTAAGTCACTTTGTTGCTGGCATGTAAGGAAGCCAAACTTATCCCAATTAACCTCAAATACCACTATTCAAGTAACAAGGTTCATTGGGATTGTAGGTATTTTACATTGTACAAGATAGATCAAATTATCAGATGTTGCATGGATCATCATGTACCCTTAATAGATTCTTATTCTTCTGAGTTTATGATTTTTTCATTAATTTTAATTCTATCAATTATGTTTATCTTAAGGTAATAAGTGTATGATTAACTAATTATGAATTTAAAAAAATTATTAAATATCATGTGATGATGTAACTTTTGTTGATCTTATTATTTTTGTCCAAGTGAAAATTCAAAACCCTAATGATAGTGGAGAATTAATTGAACCACATAGTTATGTATATAATCATAACCTTGCAATTAATGTTTAAAAGAAAATTTTACAAGTGTCATTGCATGGCTTAATCAAAAAATAATAATAATAGTGTCAAAATTTATGAAGTTGTGATGCAATTGCAAGCTTTAGAGGTGCCCGTGCACACATGGGTTATATGTTGATTAATTTGGAATAAAATCTAATTGGTTCAACGGGATTTGTCGACAATTAACATTAATTTTCTCACTACTTAAAGAATTGATCCTCTTGCATAAAGACCGTAAATTTTAATATACTTAGATGCCAGCACAACACTGTTACCACTAAAGATTGTCGTAATCATACTAATTTGGATATTTAAAATCAATGTGGAGCAATTATAACTAATTTAATTAATATTTGTAAAAGTTATATTCAAAACTTTGTAGCAACATTAGACCAATATTCTAAAGTAAGACACTTATTTATATCACCACCGTTAACATAATCCTTTTGTTTAAAAAGCAATAACTTTCCTGTCATTACCAAAACCGTTCATTTGATCACTTTCCTGTTAATAAATCCTTTATCCTAAAACCGTCTTGATCAGATTATCCCAAGCATCTACTTCATCCTCTTCTACTTCTAATCTATTGTTTTCTTGAGCTTCCAAAAGAAATTAATCAATAATTTAACCAACAAATTGGGTTCAGATTGGATAGGGATCGATCTAGAACCGTTCCAATATGAGCTAGATCGAGTCTGGAACTAAATTGATATTTATTGGATTCGATCTAACAAGATTTGAATCCAATTTGATATATAAGATTTTAGTCTGGAACAAGAAATATTTAATTGTTTAGCTTGTTTTGTTCATTAGATAAGGTATACAGTCTCTTAAGTTTGGAGACGATCAAAAGACAAAATTTTCAGCCAAGCCTACTTGTGGTTCTTTCTCCATTAAACCCTTAACACCCCCACCAGGTTTTCTTCAAATCCTTTTTCTTAGTGCATCACAAATGCCCAAAATTTCAATCTTTTGTTGAATTAAATTTAATCATTCACTTTGCAATATTTTTCATCACCATCATTAAAGTCTTATTCAAAAGATTTGGGGTTGGATAAATTAATCACGCTTCTCAAATCCAACACGTCTAGAACTAGGTCTTATTAGGATAGGAGAG
Source organism: Akebia trifoliata (assembly GCF_017979445.1). Classification (NCBI taxonomy): domain Eukaryota; kingdom Viridiplantae; phylum Streptophyta; class Magnoliopsida; order Ranunculales; family Lardizabalaceae; genus Akebia; species Akebia trifoliata. The sequence goes on from NC_141381.1 coordinate 33,691,735, forward strand.
CACTCATCTTGAGGTGGGCTTACTACTTTGATGCTTTCAATAGTTATTCGTTTCGTACTTGGCCACCCAACATTTACTGTGAGAGGTGCATCCTTTTTGGTCCTCTCATACTAGGGAAAATTCCTCTTAATGCTCTAACGCTCACATTGGATATGGACTGAACCATCTCACAACGTTCTGAATCCAGCTCATGTACCACTTTAACGGGCTAACACCCATGTTATTGAAATTATGTTTGTATATGCTTTAACTATCTCCATCCTTATTATTTTGGCTCATTAATACTCTCATTTAATTTATAGAACCATTAATGTCAATATTTTATTTTAACATGGATGTAAACTATATTCGTCCTTTGCCTTCCTTTCATCCAAAAACATGATTGGTTGTTTTATTCATTTTATTTTTAATTTGATTGGTGTGTATTTGTTACACATCACTTCAAAAATGTACGTCTACTTTAACAATCCCACTATGATTCTATGGACAAAATCTTTCTCAATCTCTACATTCTTGAGCATTCAACTTGCAATAATCAAAATAAAAATACCTTTTCACACGTTCAAGATATGTGGCAAGTGATTCTTGCTCTTAGGGAAAGAAAGAAACATATTGGGTTCACATAGAATATGATCGATTAGTCTTTAAGGTTGGATGCCAATAGTACCTGGTACAGAACATCTTGGTTCTACATCTTAATTTCATGGGTGACTTAATCAATTGTCACTTCTTGATTGACTGTCTATGGATGATTAAGCGATCACCCACCATGTGCGATGTACGAGTGTCCTCTTGTCATGAACACTACCATATAATTAACTAAATAGTACTACATATCATTAAATTAATATTTGACGTAATGTTAGTGCCATTTTTTTAATTTAATTAATGATGTTGATACATACATATAAGCTAATGCAGTCCCACTTATTTCAAGGTCTAAATTTGTTGATTAGTCAAAATGAAGCACTATATATATATGCAGGAAATATTAGGCCTTGAATGACATTGGTGGGTCGGCTGAAATAGATGGCTGCTTTGTTTTTGTTTTAGAACTCGAAAATTCGACTCTAACCTTAATCGGATAATTAACAAGGCTTTTATTGTAACACCCTACTTATTTATTAGTAGTGTAATGATTTGGTAACTCAACCTGATAGGGTAACTTAAAAATTCAATTGACGTGTTTCTTACAAGAATCGTAGATTTTTTCTTTTGAGATATATAATTGCAGAAAAAATCTATGATTCTTGCATCTACCACATTAGTGAGTTTTTGAATTATCTTATTAATAGGTACCCCATCAGAGTCATTCTATTTCATATCATCTCAGATATATATAATTGTGACAAAAAATAGTAACCCATTTGAAAGATAAAATACAATGGAGTCAAATCAACCCAATGACTTGTGAGTCAACACAGGCAAATCAATGCAATATACTTATAAAAAGTAATTTTCAACATTTTATAATCTATCTTCAGATCCCATATTTTTCAGGGATTATCATATTTTAAAGATAGGATCAGGTGAGTCAAACTAACAATTTTAAAGTTGAGAACTATATATGTTCATTTTTCTTATTTTTCAGGAAAAAAAAATACAATTTAGTAACTCAGTGAAGTTTCTAATCAGGCTGATTCGATATATTGCCTTGCGAACTCTGTTGAGTTTTCATGATTGACTTGATGGATTGTCCCAATTAGATTTACAGACGGCTGATTTTCAAATCCAACTAAGTTGAGTTAAGAACGCAAACGATATTTCACTAATAAATTCTTTTACACCTATCAAATAATGGATGGACCTCAAAAACATATTATTTGTGATCTCCTCTTATTAGCTTAGATAGAAAAGTGCCCCCAAAAAAGAGAATTCTTGTTAACTATTTATTAGTTAATTTTTAAAACATTCAACCTAAAATGATTATATGACACGTGCACTGAAAATGTGGAAATTGGGTTGGAGATAGAAAAACAAAACAACTAATGACACGTGTGAGATATAATTTCAAAATTTAAAAATCTTTGTTAAACTAACTTGTTAACCTTTTCTACTTTATTTTTAGGCTTGTAGACTTTAAGGTTTTTTAATATTATAGGTTCCACTAGAGTCCAAAAGAAGAGAAGTACACGTGGTGGAAGAAGAGTGGTGGTTGTTGTTATCTGTAAAGATGTAGATGCTTATGCGAAAGCTGTAACTTGAAACTTTCGGTCCCCCAGCTTTTTTAGGGAGGGATTAGGTGGTCATGCCACGCACCACACGTGATCACTACTCACTCACTCACTAACTCACTACTCATTAGCTTAGCTTAGCTTAGCTTTTTCGTGGATAAGTTAGTAGAATAGCCTTTTCCTATTCAAATTATAAGACCCACACGTGGCACTCTTTCTCTAACTGTTGACTTACCAATCGAATATAAATAGGAAAACTCCATCCAATTCAACGATATTAATTTCATCTTCAAGTCCAAAAGTAAAGGAGTCCAATTTTGAAGTGGTCAAGTCACTTCAAAATTTTGAAGAAACTCTTTTTATTACAAGACACGTGGTGTTTTAAATTTATTTCACACTTATATTTTTGTCAAAATTATTGAATACGTATTTGAAAATGTCTCGTGTAATTCAATGGATAAACCTTTTCAACTATGTTCAACCGTTCAAAGTATTATTCTTAATTATATGGTCCAAATGATTGCGTGGAATTTTTTTTTTTTTTTTTCAAGGGAATATGAATTGTTTAAGTAAACTAATGATTATGAAGAAAAAAAGAATTTTTATATCATAAAGGAATTATATAGAAAACTAAAGATTGAATTTATTCTCTTGATTTTTTATAGATTACAATCGGCTTTAATAGAATTTATATAGAAAAATAAACCTAATAAATATAATCCTAATTTAATCAAATCTCTAATAGTATGCTCCTAAATCTTCATAGAAATGTTTTGATGCATCTCAATATTCCTTATTATAGTGCATTGTATCTAATGCTACAATAGGAAATTGCATTTTAATTTTCAAGTGAATAATTATGAGAAAACAACATAAGGAGGCAAACAATTCACTATACTAAATGATTAAATGGGTGAGACAAATGGATTAAAAATGACACTAATTAATGATTCAATAAGTAGGTTAAATACAAGCAGGATGTGTCACTTAACTAAGTGGTAAAAGCTTGAAGAGAGTTAATCTCATGACTTATGTTTAAATCTTGTTGAACCCATCTTCATCTCTATTAACTACTAATCCCTTGCCTGCTTAGGAAAAGAAAAATATTAGACTAGTTAAATGCAAATAAACATATATGTAATTTGAATCATTATTTAATTATTTATTTTTATTAAGAAAAGAAGGGATTAATAGTTAATGGAGGTAAAGATGAGTTCAATGGGATTTGAATCTAGGTAAAGAGATCAACTCTTCTTAAGTCTTTACCATTTAACTAAGTGGCACCTTCATATACTTTGGATCATTATGGTATATCTCATTTTTAGAGTTAAAATGAGGACAACAAAAATAATAATAATAAGAAAATAAATATGATCACCTACCTGCATTGAAAAATTGAATCTAAAAATTTATATTAGATACCATTACAAAAGATTTCATGATCATCTTTCTAGTTAAATTCGTAAGCATATTATAAATAATCATTTCCAAGGTACAATAAACTCTAAAAATCCAATACTACTATAGAATCAAGCACATGATCATAAATGTACATATATATTCTATGAAAACACTTAAAAGTAAGTCTGTGATTTAAGACATGTTTCAATTTCTTTTCTCGTAATCAAGTGTTCTAGAAACTTTCTTACATCGATTGAAAATGCACTTTATAATTCTTATGGAGATTTTTCACCAATATATCGCCTATTTAGACTTGTATGATCTTTCTCATATTTATTAAAAAAAATATTAGTCATTAGTTATTTACTATAGTCCCTTTAAGAATTATAACTAGTTTTTTTTCAATCTTTTGTGAGTAAAGGGATTTAATTGTAAGAGTCGTGATAAATTAACTTACTTTTTGCACACGCACTTGGTGCAATTTGACATGAATACAAAAGGTAAAGATCCATAATAGTGTGTCTTACTTAACAAAGGCCAGATGGCACCCCATTTCATCCCATGCGGTATTTGTGGGACCCACTGACCGTATGGGTATGTAGTCCATCCCTTGTTAAACCTACCCATAAAATATCAATTTGATTGGTGATGTACATCCATTGATTTTAGCATTGTCTTAAGAATAATTTTTAATTGTTGGATTCAAACTCTTTTTCAAGAATTTAGATTCAGTGGATACAAGTTATCAAATACTATGATTCTGGCATGTAAGTTCACCAAGGGATGAACCACATATCCATATGGTTAGTGGGTCTCAAAAATACCATATGATATGAAATGAGTGCCACAAGACCTTTGTTAGGTACGACACATTGTTCTGAATCCTTACCCTCTGTATCCATGCCAAATTGCGTCAAATTATGTGTATATGTGCATGCATGGGTAGGAGAGCAAAATTCATATTAGTTTCTTTTTCAAATTTTTGTTAATGAATAAAATTATATTATTCTTCTTTTTGAAAAAAAAAGAAAATTAAACAAAAGGTGACACTTCCAAAAAAGATGGATACAACTTTTCTTATTTAGGATACTAGTTCCATTAAAATTGATCATTTTGTTAAAAATACAACTATGCGACATTTTAGCAAGTCGTTGTGCTTGTAAAAGAAAAAAGAACGAGAAAAAGAAAGGGAACCCATTCTTAAAGATAAAAAGAGAAAGAAGGAAAGAAGGATGATTTTAGCTTTGACTAGACATCACTCACAAAACATCTACTTAGCCACCTTTTTGGAACAGCTGGTGGTAAATTATTTCTCTTATATGGACTCAAATAGGAGATCAACAAACAGTATTAAATTCTTGACTACTATCAATGATTGAAAACCAAAAACTTACCAAGCTGGTTGGTTGAAATGTGGTCCAACCCTGTTTCAATTGGGTTGGACCAATTTATATTCATGAAGATTTAAAAAAAATTAGTTTGATTTTTTTCTTCTTAAATTACATTTTCTCTTATGTTCCTAAAAAAGATAATGTTAAATATTCTTTATAAGAATATTTACTAGAGTTGTGATGAATACACGTGGTTTTTGGAATGCGGTTGGTGTACGTGGCAAGGGTACATAATCATAATAAATCTTTGGGTGAGTTACTATTTCATGAGCTGAAAATGAGTTATTTATGATTCCGGCTCACTGTTCATTTTAATTATCAAAACGTGAACAATCACATTTCGTTAAAAAAAAAATTCAGAACAAAGTAACTGTTTCGCAGGTTTAAAGTGAAATTTTCACTTTAAACCTGCAAAATAGTCATTCTAAAAATCTCCGAATTTGTTAGCGTTCACGTTTTAGTAATTAAAATGAATAGTGAGTTGAAATCGTAAATTTGTCAAAAGTTGATATTTTTTCATAAATATCTCTAGATCTTTTTCTCTGAGATACACAGGAAAAAGATTTGCCATTCTGCGCCTTTGCCACGTTAGCCGCTTACCAACGGCATGCATTCATCATTATTCTATTTCATAATAGCAATTATATCCCCCTCCTAAAAAATTAAAAGAAAATAAAATAGAAAATCATGAACTGAAATCAACTCAAAATTTTGTAATTAAAAATGATTAAAAAAAAAAAAAGGAATTTGGTTATTCAAGTGGGTCCAATTAGATTAGATTGGGAAGACCATTGATTCGGTCTGGTTTTTAAAACTTTACTTCATATACTAAGATACAATCTAATCCTAATTAGACCTTAGAATGGATGAAATTAGAAAATTAGAATCCAAGCTTTCCCCACTATGCTTTTGAACCTAACATGTTGTTTACAGACAAGATTATTGGTGATGTAAAGCACGGCAAGGTTTGATTGAAGGAAAAGTGGAATAATCCAAATAAATGAAGTGACTTCCCACCCAAACTTGGTCTCTACTACATCGACCACCCTAAGATTCAAATTAGTTGGAGAGCATTAACGTACAAAGTAAAAAATAAAAAATAAAAATAAAAAACACTCCCTCTACCCTTCTTTCTCAATTGTAGGTAGGCAAGGCATCTCCTTTAAACTTCAGATTCCATTAATGGTGAGTGGAGGCCCCTACGGAGAAGTATGTTCAAATGACATGTCCAGCAATAAGAAGGAAACTGATTGAGTAGAGGAACTCCTAAGCATTTGATGATTTAAGATGTGTCCCTATCAATCCAACGATTGATTCACTATTTCAATAAATTATTTTTTTTTTCTGATAGAAGAAGATTACGTGAACATTTACTCATTATCAGTAACTCTCAACTAATATTCTTTTGACATGATTATGTCCATTGGTTAATTTAATTTCAAAGTTGAGAGGTAGAGAACTAATCTCTTCTCATATGACTAGTTCCTATCAATGCAAACGTGCATTTGTTCTTCAGGCATCAACACTTTTTCTTATTGAGGCATCGACACTTTTTCGTATTGAGGTTGATCAATTTGCAAATGACAACGAAATATCAAGATGGCAATTTCATGTGTTTGAAACCGTGTGATTTCTAATTTACTATGTTGCACTTTGAAAAAATTTCTGTAGAGTTTGAGCATGCAATCGTAAGGACTAGTTCCATCCCAAATGGTGTAGGGATACCTTGTGACATAAAATAATATATATATTCACTTAAAACAAATGTTTACATCTTAGTATTAGACTACAAATAACTCTGATACCATTTAAAAAAAATGAATTTATTGAAAATTGGCTGATTTACATAAGAGTTGCCCCCATTCGACTCACGCCCCCATCATAGAATTGTAGATTAGTTGCCTCGGGGTACACAATAAAATATTTATGATTATGTGTATCCCAAAGCAAATGATCTACGGTTCTGTGATAGGGGCGTAAAAAAGCATTACACTTCACATAACCCAATCAAGATTTTGTGGGACCTCCAAATACAAAAAGCCAACTAAATTAACCATTTCAATTTAAGAATGTGGCTTATGTGGCATGTGCGGAGGAGTGTTTCAATCCTCCACCCTGGGTGCATAGGATGCAGACTCATATTTAGTCGATGATAGATACCAGTCTACCCCCACTAAAAAAGATGCTGGACAAATGATAGTGTATGAAATAGTCACATTACATCATATGCATCATTACATGCACGCATAAGAATGATACTACATAGAAAATGAGACATATGTAAGTGATTGAAACGTACACGTATATGTATATGTTTCCATTGTGTGTATCTTATTCTATCTTCTTTAATTTTGAAGGTTGACCATCGAAGCTTAGTCCAGACCCTTGTTAGCAATTTGGAATATGGTAAAAATTTGAGTTCTATTTGATTTTGAATTGCAAAAATCCGATTTAAAATTTGGCTAAAAATTTGATAAATGGAAATATGCGGCATATGCTTCATACATGCATTATCCATTTCATTTCAAAAATTCCACCATACAATAGTGATGGTGATGTTAATGATAATGGTAATAATGATGGTGGTGATAATGAGGACATTAAGGTTATTGTTCCATTGATTTTAAAAGAAGACTATAGTCAAGGGAAAAATAATCAATTTGAAAATTTAAAGTGTAATCTCAAATAAAGGTAGAGGGTCATGTCATTATTTTTTTTTAAGATAAAAGGGATATTTGTCACATAAAAAGGTGGAATCCTCTAAATTTTTGAAGCATGACTACAGTCGACTTGTGTTACACGTCACAACTTACAAGTTTACACTTTGCAACATTTAATAAGTTATAATAGCATTTTTTTCCACTGTGTTTTATAAAAATTTGTAAAAAAAAAAACGTGTTCTATTCTTTTCAAATTGAAAATCCGTGAATCATTTAGAATAGTTCAATAATCTGGAGAATAATACTTTCATTGAAAAAAAACAAAAAATTCATGAATTTTTCTAGAATTAAAGATTGCTAACAAGGGGCCAGACTCTCCAATATCCAGAAAGGCACTGAACAAATTAAGAAGGCATTAGAAACCACTATGGACCTACAAGGCACCTTGTCTTCCGACACAGCTAGTGGAAAGCTCACTACAATGGCATGTATATCTCTTGTTGATTTAGACAAACATACAACTTCTTCATGCATACTTAGAAGGCATGCCCCCCACCCCACCATTTCTCAATCAGACCTACACCAGTGGTTTTAGCTAGAATCCACATTCTTCAAAGTTGTTAGGTTCTCATTAGCAGTCGGTGACCTTTTCTTCTTTTATTATTTCACATAGCTTTCCGTAGGCCGTAGCACGTCCATTGTTCATCTTTTAGGTGCCCAAGGTGATGATGTATGTCGGGTAAAAATTGGGAAATTTGACCCGTCTAGGATGCCATTAATTGTGTTGAGTTCAACGTATCTTGAGTACAAGCTGGGCTGGTCAAGTAAATACTTTTATTTTTAACTTCTTGAAGAAAAACATTAAGGAAGAAGTATAACCCAAAATCAAATCAGAAAGTCCATGAAATTAAGAGCACACTATATAACTTGAGAGTGCCTACATATGTTAGCAGATAAGATGAGAATTCAAGTACAATCCTGGATTTCACCCTAGATGACATCTAGAACCTTTATAAGATTTCCCAAACCCAAAAAAAATCCTTATTTTCATGTTCTTGTAAACTAAAATGATCAATTACAATAATATACAAAAAATTCTTCAAAAAGAAGGACATTGTCCTTATATCATCTATGTCAATATGTCATCTCCATCTTATGCTGCAGGTTTGATTTTTTGAATTATTGGAAAGCAACTTAGGGTATTTCTTTATGAATCAATACTAACTTATTAGTATAAGTTTAAAGTGACACAAAAACGATGCAACAAAGAAAATGACCACACCCAAGACGCAAAATTTAAATGGCTCTCTGCAGCATGCTTACTTCACAGAGGAGATGATTTGGATCAAATCACTATATTCTTAAGCAAATTACAGCCATAGAGATCTTTAATCGCAACCGAATACACAAGTGCAAGTCTTTTCCCAATTAAAACCCCAACTCTAAACTAAGAGACACAATCTGAATGGTTCCCACATTAATTAACCTACAGAATATGAGACACCTATCACAACAATTAGGTGAATTTTGTATGCACCAAGACCTTTCCTTAACCATAGATTTTGAAACATGTCTTGATGATTGATCCGTATAATAATAGGGGCCTATGCCATCACCTTCACTCATTGTTTTTTTTTTTTTATGAGCTTTTCTTTTTAAAATAAAATATAAATGAAGAGTTTAGTGTTTGATTGTTGGCAAAATAAATTCTTTTTATTTTTTATTTTTTATGTGATGCAGTGATACATCAATTATATGTATGTATTCATGGGTTGGATCCTTGCTATAAGGAACTTGTTTGACAGATTTAACAAAGTATTTTTCACCCATGTCTTTAGATAGATCAACAGGGCTGTCGACATGCTTGCTTCCAATCAAAATAGTTTAGGTTGTACTGAATTAGATTGTGAGTAGCTCTTTAATGATTTTATCTCCGTTATTTATTAGGATACTTGTGGTGTCCAGATTGTAATCGGTCTAAATCTGCCTAAACCTTCTTGACCTTTCAAAAAAAAAAAAAAAAATTGAGTTGGGTTGAATATATAGGTCTAAATGCTACTACTAAGCCTAGTACGGAACTAATTTAGTGGGAAAGCGAAATTATGAGCCCAACTCTACTTTGGGATGGGTTAGTGGGATTAGTTGGCCCACAGACCTACTCAACACAGCCTACGAATCAATGCGATCTGACTTTGGTAAAAGTTAGAATCTTCACTTTTCAAAAAATACAGGGGTTTTTACTAATTAAAGTTGGAACAGGGGTGTTACAAGAGTAACGACTGGTTAAAGGTTAAAATTAAGAAAACTTGAGGGCGACTTTGGTAATTTCACAACACGAAATCGTCTCCCAGTCCCTGATGGTCAGAGGCAGAACCCTAATCCTCTTCTGCAACCTTCTCTTCTCTCATCCTCAAAATCTCCCCATTTTTATCTTTTAATCTCTCTCTCAGCTATGTTTTTTTCCCCTTTTATCTGATTCTCCTGAACAAAGGATTTTCGTGTTGCCTTCTGAATTCTCTCTTCCTTGATTGACTGATCGAATCTCTCTCTATAATTTGCTTGGGTGATCAAATTAGCTCCATCTAAGAATTGGGTTTGAAGAAAATTTTAATCTTTCTGGCATTTTTATTATTTTTTTGGTGGGTTTTATGTTGATTGTTTGTATTGGTTGTTGTTTATTGCAGAATGGAACCGATGGACATCGTAGGGAAGTCGAAAGAGGACGTTTCTCTTCCAAAGGGTGAGTCTTTTATTTATTTATTTTTCTTTAATTTTTCCCTTATCAGTTTGTCGTTTGATCAATTTTGTTAGTTTGGGGTTCTTTAAATTTGAAAATTGTATAATTAATGATGTTTTAAGGAGATTTTTTGTGAAGTTTAGCTGAATATTTTCAAAACTTATAAATTGTTCATAGAAAGGAATTTTTTTTAAATAATCGCTATAAAAATATAAAACATTATTCAACTATCAGTATACATGAATTAGATTTAGTTAGATCTAGATATCATTTATTTTGAAGTATTTCCTAAGCATATTAGTACATTCACGTTAGGAAGCAAATATGCTACTACAATCAGCCATGTTCAAATTAGTTGGATGTATTAATAATTATAAAGAAGAAGTGCCAACTTAGCTAAGTGACGTGTGGAGTAAGTGCCAACTTAGCTAAGTGACGTGTGGAGTGGGAACTCCACACGTCTTTAGTTCAAACCACCTTGAACCCAACTTCATTGCTAATTACTAAATTCATACCGATCGAAAAAATAATAATAATGGTAGAGGTAAAATCTCGGATGCTGTCGATTCCTCAAGATTTACCCCTAACAACTTCATTGTTATTGATGTATACAAATGATAAAAAATCACACATAAAAATAATCAAAGAGAGAGTTAAAAGGGGAGAGAAGACAACACACAATATTTGTTCACGAGTTTCGTCCCAAAATCTACGTCCCCGGGCTCCGAAGAGCCATTCCACTATTTTTGAAGTAAATACAAGATTTACATAACCTAGCCTTCTTTTTCTTTTTTCTCATCTTCCAAACCTCTTCTCTTCTACCTAATAGCTTCTTCTTATATAGATAGAAAGTCAAACCCCAAAAAGAAAGTAAAATCATTTAGGATTCTCTACAAAATCTATCCTTATCTAGAAATAGATATTCTCTTGTCAATTAGGAAACTTTCTATTTTTGAATAATATTACAATTTTAACCAAATAAAATCTAATTCAAGATATATCAATCAATGGCTCGAGATACACATTAATTGTCGTGTGATTGATCATCGATATTCGCCTTATTTATGCCACATGTCTAATACCGATTTTTTTTTTGAAAGGTATAATATATTGATAAAGAGAGAAAACAAAATACAGGGAGGCCGAGAAAGCCTCCAAAAGATGAACAAAGAAAAATTACAATTACACTAGTCACATAAAGAGTGCCATCTAAAAACAAAATCCTCAAAAGTCGTCCCCGCGAACTGTATGTTTTGTTTCGACCACATGTATAAAAAGCCCAATATCTCCAAGACGCATGCACGAGAGCTAGTAGATTTATTATTGAACACTCTATTATTTCTCTCATTCCAGACCCCCCAAGCAATAGCTGCCGGTAGCATATCCCACAAGATCCGTTTTTTGGTGTAAAAAGCTTTACTGGTCCACTCTACTAACAAAGAAGAAAACTCACGAGGGGAGCCCAAAAAACATGGAAAAGCCCGAGGAAATTTGACCAAATATTATACGCAAAAGAACAGTGGATTAAAATATGATCAACAGATTCCCCGTCTCTCAAGCAAAGGGGACAACAATTGGGGGTGATCCATCTCCGCACAATCAGATTATCCAGCGTGAGAATCCTACCAAGGGAAGCCAACCACACAAAGAAGGATATTTTAGAGGGGACTAACCTTGACCAAATGGTGGAAACCGAGAGTGATCGCTCTGCACAAGGAATGAGCCACTTATAGAAAGATCTGACCGAGAATCTCAAGTCCTTAGCCCTTATCCACTCCCATTTATCCTGTTCACTATCGTTGATGTGAACCGTATGCAGGAGATCAAGGAAAGATGTCACTTCAGTTAGTTCCCAATCATTAAAGTTCCTTCTGAACCCCAAATCCCAAGTAGGACCGGACTCGTTGGCAATCAAACACTGCTGGATAGAGCGGTTCTTCTTAATAGAACAAGCGTACAAAGATGGATATTGAGAAGCCAGAGGCGAGGTGCCACACCAAATGTCCTCCCAAAATCTAATTCTATCTCCCCCTCCTACTTTGAACCTAATCCCTTTCTGAAAATCTTCGCTCACCTTGAGAATCCCTTTCCAAACACTACACCCGTATGAACCCTTAGACTCATCACTATACCATCCTAACCTCCTCTCCCCGTATTTGGCCATAATCACCTTCCTCCACAGACTACCCCTCTCCTCACCAAATCTCCACAACCATTTTCCTAAAAGAGCTCTATTAGCTATTCTAAGACCCCTAATGCCTAGCCCCTCGTTCTTCTTGGGTGTGCAAATAATATTCCATCTGACTAAATGATACTTCCTCTTACCTTTCATATCATTCCACAAGAAGTTCCTCATAAGCCTTTCCATTCTACCGTCAACAGACCTTGGGAGCGTGAATAAAGAGAGGACGTAAACCGGGATACTCAATAAAGTACTTTTGATCAAAGTTATTTTCACTCCTTTCGACAAATAGTTTGCCTTCCAAGTGCTTAACCTTTTCTCCATTCTCTCGATCACTCCATCCCAAATTCTAATACTATTATAAGGAGCTCCCAACGGTAGTCCCAAATAAGACGTGGGCAAGGTATCAAACCCACAACCCAACGTTGTGGCCATCAAGTGGATATCCCGAACCTCTCCTACCCCGAACAATTTACTCTTCTGCAGATTAATGTGTAGACCAGACATGGCCTCAAAGCAGCACAATAAAACCCGAAGCACCCTCACCTGATCTTTCAAATGATCCAAAAAAACTATTGTGTCGCCCGCAAATTGGAGATGAGAAATCAATGGTCCATCTTCAACCTTAAACCCCGAAAGCTTACCTAGATCGACCGTTCTTCTAAACAATCTACCCAAGGCTTCAGCTATAATGAGAAACAAGAACGGAGATAAGGGATCCCCTTGTCTCAAACCTCTCGTACCCCTGAAGAAACCAGCCGGACTCCCATTAACAAGAATCGAGTACGATACCGTGGTGACACATTTCATTATCCAACCAATCCACTTCTCTCCAAAACCCATCCTCCCCATCATGTACTCCAAAAAATCCCAATTCACGTGATCGTAAGTCTTTTGCAAATCAATTATTCCAATCATCCCCTTTTTCTTACTCTTGATCCTAGAGTCAATACACTCATTGGCCATCAAAACTCCGTCTAGAATTTGTCTTCCCCTAACGAAAGTCCCTTGCTCGTCACTAATCAGACTAGGAAGAACTTTTTTCAACCTCGACGCTAGCACCTTGGATATAATCTTATACACCGAACTCACCAAACTGATGGGTCTGAAATCTTCTATCTTATCCGCCCCAGTTTTCTTAGGGATCAATGCCACAAAGGTGCTATTGAGACTATAATCCAGATACTTCTTTTCTTGCAATTCCTTAATGACCTCCATAAAGTCTTTTGAAACGATATCCCAACAATGTTTGAAAAATTCCATGTTAAATCCATCCGGACCAGGCGCCTTATCCCCACTCATCGAGAAAAGAACTTCTCTAACCTCCTCCTCCCCTATTGGCCTTTCCAGCCATCCCTTCTCCTCCTGATTCAAAGACTTGAACACAAGATTATCTGGCCTCGGCCTTAAAGATTCCTTTTCCTCATACAAATCTTTATAAAAGCTCACCACCCCTTCCCTAACTTCATCCTCTCCAACCCTCTACAATAATTTTTTCGATAAGTGGGGACCATGCACAAATTTTTGATCCGATTTTACCCTCTACAATAATTATAAAGAAAAAAAAATATTAAAATACAAAGAATTCAATAATATGTGACTATGGTACTTGATACTTTGTTCATTAAGCAAGTGTTTTATGTTTTACATATTAATGTATATGCAGTTAATATCACATTTTTATTATTATTATTATTATTATCATTTCCTTGTAAAATACCATTGATTTTCACTCATGGGCTCTCAAATACTTGCGTGTATGTATAGTGGAATGCTTTATTTCCATGTTTCATGTGGTTGTTTATTGAATTTGTACGACTTATGTGAAGACGGTTGAATGTCTATTTATGTCATCATCAAATTATTGTCTCTTGTTTATTGAAGTGTGTTCATAGCCACTTTCGCTACCTCAATTCATATCCTTTTTGGTCTTTTTCTCACTCTTTTCAAACCTTCAAAACTTGGACGTTCTTCTAACTGTGGTGTTGTTATCAGTTTCATTGCACATGAGCACGCGTTCTCAATGACTTTCCCTGTTTTGGTCGATAAGCTGAACTTGAAGCCACAACCTCATAGTTACGATGCAGCATGTCAAAAAAATGCATTAAATTCTAATTGCATCTTTGTCTTTCCACTTATCCATCTCAGCATTCTCAGTTATGGTACATTCAATCTATGAAAGCATATTCGGTCTTAGTACGATCTTATAATTTTTTTTTTTAATTTGCCTGAGATGTGTTGGTGAGCAATATTCATGCATGCATGTCACCTCTTTTCAGCAACAATGTTCAAGATAATCAAGGAGATGCTGCCACCAGATGTTCGTGTTGCAAGAGATGCTCAAGATCTTCTTGTTGAGTGTTGTGTAGGTAAGAAAATAAAAAATGAGATTGTTCATGGCTTTACTTATTATGTGTTTGTTCTGTGACATTGTCCTCTATTCCTGGGTGTGGTATGAAATGTTCTATGGGATTGTTATTTCTTTTTTCCTTTCGTAGAGAGTTTTTGGATTGCTGCTTATTTGTCAACTTTGCAACTGAGTGAAGCACTAAAGGAAAAAAAATTTCTTACAAAGCTGCTGGTGCTGGTCTTTATTGTTGATGCTCCAGTGCTTGAAAACTTGTGTGTAATGGATTTTAGGAAAATGTTTTATGGGAGGACATTGCAGATTTGTTATGCTTTAAAGTTGGGGTTAATCTTTCCACGTTGACATGGAAAATCTAAGCTGCCTATCTGGTGAATGACCAGCTATATTAGACACGTGGACAGCATCCACATCCATGACACTCATACCTACTGGTTCCCCTATGAATGACAACCCTACTATTAAAATAGAAAAACAAGTGAAAGAAAACTTATTATTTTGTTCATGTTGTAGAGGAGAGTTGCCACATGGAGAGGGCATGTGTAGTCCAACATGTGGATTCATTTGGGTCCTGCCACCTGTGAAAACCCTGTCTTTGCAGGGAAAATAGTATCTTGTGTCACTCTAGAGAACTGGTATCTATAGCATATATCTCTGCATCGTTTAAATCAAGTTTTTGGTGATTTTAATTGTGGGATGATCCATTGCCAATAAGTCATCATTTATATTGGAATGTAGAAGAATGAATGCATCTTAGGAAGAAAACATATCATTTTTAATTGTAAAATAAGAATAAAATATAAGCAGTGTGCTGATATATTAGCACTCTCACTAGGTCTACCTTGTGATGACAAATAGCATATAAATAT
The DNA here is from genome assembly GCF_017979445.1 of Akebia trifoliata. NCBI lineage: Eukaryota > Viridiplantae > Streptophyta > Magnoliopsida > Ranunculales > Lardizabalaceae > Akebia > Akebia trifoliata. Next base: position 33,707,514 of record NC_141381.1, read on the forward strand.
TCCATTTTCAGATAGTATACTTTAAGCTTTCTATAGTGTCTCCCATGTAATAATTTTTCTAAAAGGACCGTAATCTACTTTTTGGGCTTGCAAATTCATGATAGGCATCTGGTCTCTACGCACCAGGCGTTGTACTTATTGATCGTTTGTTGACCTGGATGGACTGCTAAGCATTTATTTGGAAATCTCCTATACTTACATATTCTTGAATCAAAAAGGCGTGGGTTTGTTAATCTTCAACCTTGCTTCAAGAGAGATTAATGAATGATATGATGTTGGATTAGGAATATTTAACTTGATTACATAGGTAAAATGCTCCTCCCTCAAGTTGCCAATCAAGAATTATGACCTATAAAAAAAAAAAAAAAAAAGAGAGGAATTATGTCTGTTTTTCTTTGTACAAAAAATCAAATTAATTTTCTTTAGGCTTGTTGTTGTCTTCTCTGCTAGTTGTAGATCCTTCACTACCCATTTTTGTCCATTTTTAATTTGTATTTGCATTTTTCTTAAGCATTAGTTTATTTATATGTGCCTGAGCTTACTCTTTTGGATTGCTAATTTTTAATGTTCACTACCATCAGATCTTTGGTTGCATTTTCTCTTAGAAGTGACAAAACACTGCTATGTATCATTATGTTTTTGCAGAGTTTATCAATCTCATTTCTTCAGAGTCCAACGAAGTATGTGGCAAAGAGGAAAGACGCACAATTGCACCTGAGCATGTCCTCAAGGCTCTTGAGGTTTTTCATGGATCCCATGTTTTATATCCCCGTGTTTGAATTTTAGCATCCGTTGTCCCTCGCATAACTTATTATGCTGCTTTTCTTTTAATCTTATTGATTTTTCGTTTAGAATTGGGTATCAGGTTCATCTTCTAAAACTTCAAACTAAATTTTACTAGTTATTTTCATTTCATTCTTCCATGGGGTGAGCATTATCTAGGAAAGGTAATATGTATACTCATAGACTTACTCAACTATGAAATTGATGTGAATAAAATAATCAGTGGGTCATATTGGTCAAAGTTACACACTTAGCCACTTGATGTAGTACAATAGCTCTTACACCAGAGAATAAGCAACTTATTTTCTTGTCGATTCTGTCTACTTTTCAGATAGTTGTTCATCCAATATTATGATCAAAATAGGGATGATTGTATTATTCTTACTAACAACATAGATATTTATAAATCTATTAAAAAGTGTAGAGTTCTTTACATTATCTAATGATATGTTGGCATCAGGATCTTGGGTTTGGGGAGTACATTGAGGAGGTTTATGCTGCATATGAACAACATAAGCTCGAGACACTGGTGAATTTCTTCTTGATTGTCACCTTTTTTTTTTTTTTTTCATTTTTATTTACTCTTATATTGTGTATAAAAGATTATTTATCCAATATTTTTTTTTTGTTGAAATAACCCAAAAGGACTCTCCAAAAGGTGGTGGTAGTAAGTGGGGCAATGAGATGACGGAAGAAGAAGCATTGGCTGAGCAACAGAGGATGTTTGCAGAAGCTCGTGCGAGAATGAATGGTGGGGTGAACATCCCTAAGCAATCTGATTCTGACCCGAGCTTAGAGAGTTAACATTAGAACTTTTAATTTTATAAACTATTATATAGGCCATCCTTGATTTTTTCTATGTAGGTTCTGGCCCTCCTATTGTCTGTACAGGAATTGTGGAGGATGCAACAATCTTTGTTAATATTTAATTTCTTTGTATTTACCTTTGGATTATGTAAAACATGGCAGACAAGCTAATCTTGTCCATGTTATTCATAAATGCAGAATTTGGAAAAAATATTGAACAAGACAATTCAATCATATGAGATTTTGTAAGCAAGATGGTCCAGATCTGTGTTTCCTAAGCAATCTTGATACTTGTTTGTAAAAATGGGTTCATTGTCTTGGTTCTATTTGTTTGTAACAAAGAGCCTGCTCTTCATCCAAATTCCCTGTATTCAGATTATGAATGATTAAATGAGAAGAACATAACCCTACACTTGTGATCTTTTGACTTCATATTGAGCTGAGTTCACTTTTGTTTCTTACATGAGTTCCCTTGTAGAGTTCCAAGTCACCAAGAGTTTCTCATACCCATAGTGTTGGTGGTGTATGGGGATGTTGGCTGTCCCAAGTATCATCTTTATATTTTATATGTTGGATTCATAGGAAAGCTGCTCCTTGTCCCTTGTATGTACTCCCTTGAGGCTGGCTAGCACCAACACATGTCAAAAGTTGGTAAGGATGGGGGATTGCATCTTGTCACATGGATGGAAATACTCAGGCGGGCACTAAGATGCCCAATGCCTATTAAGTTCTTTCTTTGATTATAAAAGAAAAGCCATCTTACTCACTAAAATGAGTTTTCTCCTCACTTGTAATAGCAGAATGGCTGGTTGGTCATTCATTCCTTGCTGGCATGAAAAAACGAGCGACCTACTGGTTGTTTTGGTCTCTACCAATCATGAGAGTCGTCATGTATCATTTTTCAGTGGGAATAGAGCTTAGAAATGTAAGAAACATCATAATTGATTGAATCCATCCAAATCTTGAAGCAGAATGTTCGAGTACAACAGCTACTACAAATTATACTAGATGTTTATTAACATTAGGATGATCTTAAGAATGATTTTTTGATGAAAAAATAGCATATAAGAGGAGGAAGATATCAATTAGACTTAATTGAAGATATCAAATTAGTAAAGAATAACATAATAAGTAACATGATCAATTGTGAATTGGTTAGTTCCATGATATACATGATAAATGAGAAACAAGAACACACTTGGACCAACCAGCCTCCTTCTCAAACCCTTCAGCTCGAGTAGAGAGAATTCGGAGAAGAAAAACAACATACAAACACCTATCTTCATCTTCGCATAAGTATCTTTCTAACTCTTGTCACCGTCTTCCTATGTCATCATCAATTTGGTGGATCAGGTCTTTCTCGAGCAAATCCTGGCTGAAGGATGTAATCAACGACGTGCGGTCCAAACATTAACACAAACCAGAAACATGGATATGCAAGCTGCATCAGTAGCAGAAAAAAGATAGATACTCACATATTAAAGGAGTCTTACACCATACAGGGGGACCCATGTAATGATTCCTTACTGTAAATCAAAAGTCATAGCAAAGGAAAGGGGATGTTACCAAATTTGTACAGTTTCAAATGTGGGTTGGTAACATTAGCATAATTTATATGCTAATATGTTTTTCCATCTCAACTGTCCAAAGTGGTTGTTCACACCTTCACCCAACAATATGAAATGCAAATGATCAATCTGAATATTTGGTGGTTCTCATCAAGATGATATCCGATTGGACTATTATAACCATTTGGTCTATTAAATTCTTTTGGGGGAACAGACCAAAAGATTATACGACTTATAGATCAAATAACTGATTGCGTTTCATCGGGTTACTGTTTTAATCCAGAGAACAACATCAGGGCATGTAGTAGCATACACTCATTGTTTTGGTATAAGGAATCACCATTCTGTGGATGTGGTCCCACCTGGGTGAAAGGGTCTATGTTCAGATATCTAAATGATCACAACCACAAGATCTTCTTCCAACGACTCGAGTAATATGGGACCGGCCCCTTCTTTCATTTTTGACAAATGAAAAGAGTCCAACAACTAGCCTTACCATAAGTTTGTAAGGATTTCACCCTTGGGCTCACACTTGTTGCATCCAAAAACATGATCCATTTCTTCAGGGTTGTAGAGGACAAAATTCTATGAACTTTAAAAACAAAATAGTTATTTTTCACCGTTGAATTTTAAGTTTGGGAGTTACGTGGAAGTTCGGTTAATGGATTTTCAAAAACAAAAGAAAAGAAAAAATTTGAATTTTTTTTTAATCTGAGTTTTTCGATGAAACTTAGAGGGCTGTGGTGTTGGATTGCTAATGTGGTAATCCATTTGAGTAAAATGATGGCTTAAAATCTGTACTAAGTTAATAAGGAAAAAGTTTCTCAAAAGAAAATGTATGGAAAAGGGTGAGGAAGAAAAATCACTGTACCTGAAGGAGCATGGAAGGAGCTGGTGGTGCTGGTTCAGCAGCAACATGACTTCTGGTTTTTCTTCCATTTAACATTGTAACTGATGGGCTATTTGCAATCGCTATATCCCAGAAGCTTCGCTTCTTAGCTGTGGGTACTGGTGATTGAAACCGGTGGCTTGGGCTCTTCAACTCACCACCCCCTTTTGATTCCTTTGGTCGCAAGCTTACCCGTGTCACTACTCTCTTTAACCCTTCTCCTCCTACTTGTGATGATTTTGCACACTTTCGTGAAAGGTCGCGGATAAAATCTTCTTTTTGTTTTAGCTGCAGTGCATGCTCTTTCTTCATCCTTTCCATTTCCGCCTCTAATGCTTTCACGGTCCGTCGAAGCTCTCGGACTGATTCAGCTCCTCTTCTCTTGGAGTCGGGGGTGTTGAAGCAGTTTCCAGCTAAGATGGAGGAGGACCTAGGACGTCGTTTCTCAATTGGTTGTGCTGAAGGTGGCGGAGACAAAAGCGATGTGACTGATGAGGGGGTTGGAGACGAATTTGCTGCCAAAGACTGTGTTTGGATAGTTAGTAATTTCTGTTGCTGACGTGCCAGTTGCACTCGCAGCTCACGATTCTCTTTCTGCAATTCGAGTAACAATTTTGCCTGATCAGTCTCAGATACTGGGATTTGCAATGGTTCTTCGTTCGCTTCACATGCCTGCAATGGTATGTACCACATGTAAGTTTAATTGTGTTTATCTAAAGAGGAAGAAGAGTTGGGTGGAAAGTGGGAATAATGCTAGGGAGGATGGACCTTGGTTCGGATCTCCTTAGCGCGATCAGCCCAATGAAGAGTGTTCTGGGTCTCACCAAAGGAGAGATTGCTTGGGCTGATGTTGGCGATCATGACAGTGTTACATGCACCCCCTAGAGAATCCTTGAGAAGTTGGGTGAGCTTGGAATTGCGGTACGGGATATGTTTCTTTCCCTCAACAAGGGCATTGATGCAGCTACTAAGTGCTAGGAGGGAACGATTGATGTTGGCACCCTCAAGGGACCTTAGCGTTCTCTGATCTGTGGCTAGAGCTCTCTCAGACCCCGCTAGATCAATCAGTGAGAGCTTCCCCACTCGGTTTACGATGTTCATTGCAGAGTCTTTCACTCTGTATTCTGCTACAACCTGTAAGTTCTTGTATAGATAAGAAAGACCCACTAGGCAAGATTTCGAGTTTGTTATGCAAAACATATTATATCAATAAAGATAAAAAAAAAAAAAAGATTTGACAAGAAGGGTTTTAAGAGTCATAAGAATCTTAACAAGGTTGTATCCCTTTTGATTGGAGGACCCGATCGTGTAGAGTGGTCTATGTATCTACCAATATATCAGTTACACTCAAAATTGGAGAAACTACTGAGGTCACATTTGTAGTCTGCAAGTACCTGCAGAATAGCATGAGATCGAGAAGAGGTCTCATTGGCGCGAGTGGGTTCAGTGGTTCGATTTCGGTTTCCTTGTTGAAGTAATGCCATTACCTGTAAAAATCAAACGAAAGTAAGCAATCTGACCATTCTTTATAACTCTCTATCAACCAAAGTAATATAAAAGGAGAAAGAGTATTACTTCATCCGTTGAATACGCTCTGTACTGAGTAAGACCCGCAGCTATGATTCCCTGAAATACCCAATCCAGTTTTTCTTTCTGAGTTAATGATTCAAGATAATAAACAGTAGAACAAGATAGAAAATGTTTAGTTAGTTTCATTCCTGAAGTAAGAGAAATATGGAGAACTAAACTACACATCAAAAAAAAAAAAAAAAAATGGAGAACAAGATAGAAACTAGACCTGTTTATCTTCTCTGAGAACCAGAGGTCTTCCCGGAGAGAGTAGATCCCTAACGGTTTCATTATAGACCTCAAGGTAGGAGAGGTGAACGACATGGTTTCCATCGCAGCTCCTCTGTCTAATCTTGGTGAATAGGTCCTTAATTGCCAATACCATCACCCCTGGGTTCTCAATTGTCCCCAGCATTGTGTATGTCTTTCCAGCACCCGTTGCTCCATAGCAAAAAACCGACCCATTTCTACCCTGCAAAACCCCTTCCACCAGCTCTGCGGTTCTACAAATACGAATAAGGTACCCCATTTCTGTTAAATTTCCTTATTGAATATTATCCAAAATCATACAGAGAAAAGAAAAAGAAGCAACTTAGTCCTTGCAAAAAACATAAAGAGATCGAGAGAAATGAAGGGAATTTGATAGTATCAGTTCTTCAGGTAATATTATTGTAGATTTCAAAAACAGAATTTGATCTTCTTGAAAGAAGAACATGAAATGGGTTATTTTATTTTATTTTTTCTCAAGAAAAAGAAGAAAAGCTTTACTAATAACTCATGGAAAAAAAAAATGCTTTTTTAAGCAGAAAAACCAATAAAATATCATCAAATCGTGAGAATTAAAAGCTTGAGAACTTTAAGAACTCACGTCGTGGAGTAAACTTCCTGTTGGGTAGCCGAATCGGGAAAGGAAGAATCAAAGGTAAAATGGCGTCCCCTTAGCCTTTTTAGGCGAAGATAGTCATTTTCTGATGCAAACTCAGTGAGATAAACATCCCGACGGTTAACAATTCGAACACAACACCGCGACCCAGCTTCTTTCTCTTTCTTGGCCATAGGTCTAAGCCTCACAAAAACAAGAATCCTACTACCCACTCCAGAATGCTCAGAAATCATATCTAATTCTTGTCCAATTTTAGTCCCTACTCCTCCTCCGAGGCCTTTCGACTCCAATTGTGGGGCCGCACTTCCCAATGAGAGTTTCCTCGCAACCCTAGTGGTCGTTGCTGCTTTCCCCTTCTTTGGGCAAGAAAATGCTACAATCCGATCCAATCCCATTACATTCTCCTTCGAATCATCAGGGATGGCAGAGACTGTTGGCGGAAATGCCACAACAGTCCTCGTGACTGTAGAATTTGGTAATGTGTTCTCCCTCATCACTGGATCGTCTTTGAGTTCTTTCTCTTCTCTTTTACCAGTAGAACCCAGAAGCTCGATACTCGGATGGGTCGTGAACCGCTTGTCTTCCGTTCTTGCAGTTGAGTTCTTGAGGGCAGCGGAGGCTTGTTTCTGTTGCTCGTATAAGAGGGTCAGAGCTTTCATCTTCTCTTTCAACCCATGGTGTGGATTCCGTAAAGGAGAAGGACCCAAAAGTTGGGGATGTTCTTGATCGAGACGAGATCGAGCTCGATGGACCGTGTTCGAGTCATCTTGGACACCAAAGATCTGGGATCGAGTTGAAACTGGCATTCTAAAAGAATTAAACAACAGCCAAGAAGGCCAAAGAAACTTATTTAATCAAGCATGCCCTGCAACTTTTTCTTATCTGATCAGATATATTCAGTCGAAATACTTGGGAAAAAAAAATTCTTGCCGAAAAGTTGACAGAAATTACTTATGGAGATGATGTACAGTATAGCTAGAACAGAGCATGACGAAACAATAGAACCGAAAAGAAGAGGGTATGGGTGTGAGTGAGATCTTGAGGAGTGATTCCAGGGGAATCTGAGCCATTGATCGTGTGAGAAATGGACGATAGATAGTAAAGCGTGGTTATAGAGATTTTTGAAATATTTGAAAGTTGTTTATAACGGTCAAAATATGTCAGGCCCAAACGGTCGGTTTTCTTTGAGTTGAATTCGTATTTCAAAAATTTTCAAGTGCTTGCCTTTCTTATGATGCCATAATTAAAGTTTTTGGGTATTTCGGCATTAATTTAGTTTATTTTATTTGTTTTCATGGCTATTATGGATCTAAGGTTCATCATCCTCCATGCACCCTACTTTGAATAATCCCTTCCTGTGGTCAACGAGACCCAGTCAAACAGAATACAAGGCCTTTTTAAAGGAAGATAATATGATTTAAAGGTCTGTTGGGGCCAACGGCTAGTCCAAAATCATTTGATAGGGTGGCTGGAAACCTCATTAAAAAGTGTTTTCCAGATCAATAATTGTATGCCAGTCTTGTGTATGATTTTCTGACTTGAGCATTTTTTACCTGGTCTGACGTGGCAAGGGCACAGAACTGTTGATTATTTTTTTTTTGCATATCCCGAAGAATCTCGATAAAACTGATCAATAGCTCTATGCCCTTGTTATGTCAAACTGAGTGAAAAAACTCGAGTAAAAAAAATCACGATTCCACAAGAAAATATCTATTATTCAATGAGTGAATTTTGAATTTTTTATATAGGAAAAGAGTAATGTAGAAGTGACCTCAAGATTGTACCTCATATCACACATTTTAATGTGAAAGTGTGTAATAATAATCGTAGTTGCTTTTCATTGATATACGAGTCAAAAAGTATTTATGGTTCCCACACTCTTTCACGTCAGGATGTGTGATATGAGATACAATCTTGAGGCCACTCCAGCATGACTCATAGGAAAATCATTTAACCAAACAAATTATTTTATTTTACCTCCAAATCATATTTTCTTGGAAAAATTATATTCTTGTTATACTTTCCCACCAATAAATTTGAAGAGAGAGAGAGAGAGAGAGTAAAACATAATCATCCCATGGGTGGTCATCATTAGGGTTTGGGAGGTGGATACCTAGAAAATCAAAAGATGAGCATTATGGTTCCTCCATCATTTTTCCTCCTTCCCTTTTTATCATTTTGGCAATTTTAGTTTAACACTTTGGTTAGGCTAATTATTTCATAGCTCTGCTAGTATGTTAATCTAATGAGCTAATTCCATGCAAACTGGTTAGATATAAAAAAGGTTGTATGAAGCAATTATTCCTACATCCACTACTACTTGCATTGAAAGGGATCGGATGTTCATTACAAGTATCAATTTACCAACAACTCCATCCATCCACTAATAAAATAAAGTCTCTATGTATCAATAATGGTAAATTTATTGTTCAATTGGGTGCTCGTAATACTGGACCTAAATGTTACGCCTCTCGATTACCCAACAACAACTCGATCAGTATTAAGCTGGGCCCATTTGGGTGCTCTAATCAACTGATAGGCCTAATAAAACTCGTGGTGTCTGGATCGATCTTTCATATCCAGTTAACGGTGATTTTATACCCATTGCACGGTTTATTTGATCAATTTACAGGATCTAGGTTCCTGTTCGAACCCATTTGATGTATAACACAGTTGCAAATCCAAGGATCTAGGTTCCTGTTCGGACCTATCTGTTATATAACACATAGTTGCAAATCCAGTACACTTTAGAAACTTAAGTTATTGGTTTTGATCAATAAATACATAAGTGTGGGTGTTGCTCTCAGCTTGCAAGTCAGTCAATTCGGTGTCACTTGAACGCCTTGATAGCAGGCACTGTGTCACGGCCACCTAGGGACACAATCATTAGGGGACTTTGCTAGGCTCAAAGATCATCTGCAACCTCGGGGTGCACAAAAAGGGGGCGGCAGGTTATGAGATCATAGTGGGAACTACAACATGCAGCCCTTGCTCTACAGAAGGTGATCCATGCAAAAGGGTGGAAAATGATAAGCCTGTTTTTAATGAGATCAGTCACTCAATGAAGGTGAAAAATGAAGATATGGTTACTTCAGTTAATCATCATCTTCTTATTCATCTGTAAATTTTCTTATAATTTTATGTATGTAAAATTTGAAACATATTTTTGAGACAAACAATTGTAAATTTTGACTTCATTTACTTACCGCTTATCTTTATAAGCCCTTATTAATTATTATTATATTATCTAGTATTAATGAGGAACGAAATAACCGGGTTGAACATTTCATACTCGAGGTCAAGTTGGGTATGGGCACAACGTATTTGTCAAGTTTGGGTTGGGCTTGGGATGATTCCCAACCTATCCGAGTTGTGGCCTACTTATTCTCACATTACTTAAAAATTAAAATGTTTTATAGATTTTAGGTTATTGACCAAAATGTCCAAAACTTGTAATACAATGATCAAAAAGTCTGCAAAAAATATTTTTTACTGCATGCACACAACTTGTAGAAGTGATCTTAGATTTCAAAAGCACTCTTGAACATTGTCACCAAACAAGTAATATAGTAAGTTTCAAAGAGACATTGTATTTGGTCAATTAGTATCAATTGTAGGTTGACTGATCTCACTTGATGGAGAGTTAAAGAGTATTAGATGTATCTCGTGCAATACAGTGATGAATCATGTTTTTGTAAATATTAGGATTAGATCTGGTAGAGATAAAACTTATGTCAAGATAAGATTTACTTATACTGTTTTAAATATATAATGGGTATATTTAAGTTTACAATCTTATCTTGAATTGGATATTTTCTAACAACTCTTTATAATATAAAGTTGGAAAAAATGGTACTATAGAAGTGATTTTGTGTTATCTCTGATAACCTAGCTCCTTTGTTTCGTTTTACGCCCCCTACTACCTTTGTCAAGTGGTGATACTAGTGTGATACCTGCCAAAAGTCCTTCGACGATCAAATTAGCTCTTGTAATAAACAATAATGAACTCTCTCTCTCTCTTTTGAACCCGTTCCTTCTGGGCCTCCTCCTCTATTTATAGATCTTTCTAGAGATCTTCTCGAATAAAAAACCTCTTTGAGATCCCCAATCTCTAGGGATCCTCAGTAGGGATCCCTTACTTTTAGGGGAAGTTACTGAGAAAGAAACAGATTCGCATTGACCTCGTTGTTCCTTTCCAAAGTTCCTAGGATTTGATCAAGGCCTGCAAAGTTGTTTCTAGGGCCTTATTTACATAGATTTTAAGGCTTAATCATACACTAAATTCTCTAAATAGACATAATACATTGATAGTCCATATTTATTATTATTTTTGAATAAATTGTGAATTTTCAAATTAATTATGATTATTTACGTATAATAGGTCAAAGTTGCGAGATTCAAAATGATGAACCAAAATAATTAAAGACATACATTACGATTCAAGACCCAAAACAAGACCACAGACAGAAGACCAAAGTCAATAGGCCCACAAGCACCATGGTATAATGAACACCTTAGGTGGCGCAGTGACATCAACAATCTTCATCTCGAGATTCTTGCAATGTTTAGACGGTGTGATTTATAACGTAGCAAGTTAGGGTTCAGAGTCCTTGTAAAACACGAAAGTATTTTGAATTCTAAAAGAATCCTAATCTAGTCTATATAAATAAAAGACCAAATCAGAGTCAAATCTTATCTCATCTCCTTTAAGATCATCTTCTGTAATTCTTTTCTTTTTTTAATTTTTATGTTTTTAGATTTATTTTTTGTTCAAACTTTGGAAACAAAATGAGTACTCTGTTAGTTTCAAGTCAAGATTAATAAAGGACCATTACTTTTCTTCTCTATTCTTTTCCTTTTTTATTCTTGCTATGATTTGTGGCTAGACCTCTGTCAGAGAGGTCGATGAAGCCCAAACAAACTCATCTTAGATGATTATTTATTTTAATCATGCTTCAATGTTTTATTGTGATATTAATTTTTTAAGTAGAATAACATTCTATCCAAGTTAGACTATGATTTGAATTAGGGGTGCAACTTAATTCGGTTTAAACCGAGAACCGAACAAAACCGTGTAATTTGGATTGGTTTGGTTCGGTTTAGATTGATATCGGATCGGTTTCGGATTTAAAAAATAGAAAACCGATAAATTCGGTTCGGTTCTCGGTTTAAGGAATATAAAAAATCGAACCAACCCGAAAACCGAATAATATTAATTTAAAATAAAAAAATACAATTTATATTTATATTTTTTATTTCTTACGAAAGCAAACCTAACCTAACAAAACCCTCGTCTCTCTCTCTTTGTCGTCTCTGCGGCCTGAGGCCTGCGACTGCCACCGGCTGCCTCACCTCTCTCTCGTTCGTTCTCTCTCTCTATCTCTCTCGCTCGCTCGTTCTCTCTCTGTAGTCTCTGCGGCCTAAGGCCTGCGATTGTCATCGGCTGCCTCACCTCTCTCTCTCTCTCTCGCTCGCTCGCTCTCTCTCTATCGTCTCTTCGGCCTGAGGCCTGCGACTGCCACCGGTTGCCTCACTTCTCTCTCTCGCTCGCTCGCTCTCTCTCTCTCAGGCTGCGACCTGCGACGGTGAGACATGGGGCTGCGTCCTGCGACGGTGCGTCCTCCGACACTGCGATGGTGCGTCCTGCGACGATGCCACCTGAGGCTGCAACAGGTTCCCCTTTCTCTCCCTCTCTCTCTCTTAAGCTGCAAAAGAATCTAAAGAATTTCTATCTTTCCTTGATAACCCATGGAACTGAACCGAAGCAAACCGAAATAAGGTCGGTTTGGATTGGTTCGGTTATAGAATAATTCGGTTCGGTTCTGGTTCTCATATAATGGAACCGATCTTGGTCGGTTCGGTTCTAATTTTACTATAAACCGAACCAACCCGAACCGAGTTGCACCCCTAATTTGAATTTATCCAATGTTATTCTAATGATTTTTATAATTTAATCTTAAATAATTTCAAGTTAGACTATGCTTTATTAGAGATTCGATATTTTACATTTGATTTTGTCTTATTAAATATTATCATAGAATTTAGGATTAATAGTTGGATTAACATATATCATCTTCCCATCCAATAACTTTGTTGATTGGATTTAGATAATAAATAAACAAATAATTGATAGGATGACTTGCTTTGGTGGATTTAACTAATCTAATTTTTACATTGCAATTTTATTTCTTATTCTTTTATTATTTTTAGTTTAATTTAAAGTTCTTTTGAATCTGTTTTAAATTGTTTACCTTATAAATCTATGATCGTTTTAAGTCAAAAACTGTGGATCAACTCTTGCTTGTCAAGGTTTTTATTATTTTGTTCTCCTTATTTATATTGATAATCTGCACCGAACATGATCTTCCCTACAATTAAGGGATTTTTGTTGATTTGGTGATAACCCACAATTCTACCTTGCTCGATCTTTATACTGAGTAGAGCTAGTGTTTGAAATCTGCTCTTCAAGTGAGCTGGTGCCCTAGGTACCACTCAGAGTTAAAATTACTCGCCTCCAGTCTCCTATCAGTTTCACTTTAGGACACATATAGGGTCTAGGTATTTTACCAATTTAACCCTCTACAGGTGCCAATCAAGGTTTTGGGCTTTGATTATGACCTGATCAAGTAAGGATCCACTTTGATAACCTATTGGAATATTTGTTTTGGATCAACCATGTTCCAATTCGGTCAGGATCCAATCTGATATGTGAGAATATACAACTGATATTATATATTTTATTAAGATATATCATATGTATCTATATTTTATATATCAAACTGGATTTGATCTAATCCGAACTCGATCATTAGATCCATTTTAATTCCAAATGTTGAGATATAACGATATGAAGTGGAGCTAAAGTATAAGATCTAGATCAAATATGATTCGTATAGATTTGGTCCCAGATTGACCCAATCTGATCCGAACCTGATCCATTGACAGCCCTATGGGGATTTCTTACTCTTCTTTTATAAAATAGTGTGATTAAGATAAATTTCTATGTTTTCAAAGATCATCAATGATTGAGGGTGTATATATAAGATTTACAGCATAGTTCATCCATATAATAAATAATAATGTATAGTGTTTATTTAAAGTTTTTAAATTAATTATACATCTAGATTTCCGTAAAACTAGGAGCCTGTTTTTTTTCTGAAAATTTTGTTGGTGCGTGTAGAATTTAAGATAATGGGGCCATGGCTAGGTAACATGTGCCTTGAGTGAGATAAAGATAAGGATTTGTTGCTTTGAAACCTATGGAACAACCTTTTGATTTTCCTTATGGTAAAAAATAGATTTCTTCATAAAATGTTGGTTGGTGTTTGATTGAACCTATGGAAATTACAAAACAAGAGTTGGTTTTTAGTTTCAGGGTTGGTGTGATTGTGAGAGATATAAGAAAGGGATTTTCCCAGCCTAATCAGAAAATCATTTTTTAGGGCATTGTATCGAGAATATTTTCCCATCAAGATAGGAAATGGCTTTCTCAGTGAAAATGGTTTTTTTTTCTCTAGAAAATGCACAATCATATCCAGATGTCACATGATTGGGAGAGAATATACAACATAAGGATTTCCTGCCCTAATCAAAAAATCTTTTTTTAGGTTATCGTGTCGGAGAATATTTTTCCATTGAGATAGGACAATGACTTTCTGAGTGAAAAAGGTTTCTTGTTGAAATGCACAACCATACGATAGATGTCACTTTAATGGGTCCTAACTAAACAAAAATTGTTAACCAACCAACTACTCCAAAAGACCAATCTTATTGAGAGAGAGTGAATTATGAATATAAGAGAGTGACCAGGCTTAATTAAGATATGACATACTCGAGAGTGGAGGAAAGTATACATTCAACACTTTCCCTAAATCATAAGAGTGGAAAGAATCAACCATGACCTATACGAACCTAATGCTCTGATACCATGTAAATCAATTACTCCAATAGATCCATCTGTTGGAGAGGGGGAGAATTATGAAAAATATACACTCAACAAAAGCATAGAAAAGTATCATCCAAACGAGATGATATTAACCATAGGATTAATGGAATAGTATTTTAATCATTGATTACATTGATTTTGGGGTTAGATCCAATCCAAAAGAGGTACTAATATTGTTCATTCTCTGTTTATGAAATACTGACTTTTTGAAAGATAGTTTGCACTTACCAACATAATTAAAAGAATTTGAGATGTATTTATATTAATTTAAAATTGGATGCATTTGCTTGATAATGGTGTTTATAACAACTTGGAGGCTTAAGTAAATTAATCTTTGGAATGCGAAAAAGGTACAAATAGTATAAAATATTGGAACGATGGCTATTTTCTTCTTCTTCTTCTATTTAATTCATTTTCCCAAGTATTTTTTTCCATTGGATTGCGTGAGAGCTGCCTTGTAACCTTCATTTCATACTAATAAGAAGACCCATAGCTTGGCCAACCCATCACCATAGTCCCTAAGTCTTCCCTCCATTACAAATACATGGAAGACTTTAATCAAAATGTTTCACTTGAGAAATAGAAGAGAGATCAAAAGCTCTTCTAAATTGAAGTATACAAAGTATGAAAAAAATAGACATACAGAAGGATAAACAAATTTGGATCTCTTGAGGTTGGTAAATAGTTGAGCTAACCCATAAATATAACTACACAACCAAATCATCCTGTAACAACTTCAATCTGATCTTCACAAAGCAAATTAAAGCAAAAAAAGAAAAAGAAAAGAGAGAAATTATATATAAGCTTTCTATTAAATGATTAATCATACAAGTTGGTATTAATTTAAGCAAATAAATGTGTCTGTACAACACAAAGAAGAATCATATGGCCAAAATTTCTACTAACTCATTAGCTTTTGCAACAGAACAAAGAATTCTGCACCTTTCAATGAAAACAACCCAAAAACAAAAAAAGGAAAAAGAAAAAATGGTATATCACACATAGTTTAATCAATTATGAGGTATGGAGTTGATTACTTTGTTGTGCCTCTTGGATGGACCAGAAGGAGGGATTGGGGTTCCTTTAGGGAAGAAGTTGAACACCCGGCCTTGAAACCGTAAACCCATTTCACGTTTATGTTTCCGAAGCTTCGTTAAACTATTCGAATCCATCGAAGGCTCCTTGAAGATCATTGTGTCTCCTAACCTTGTACCAGTGCAGGAAACAGGAAGAAGGATGAGGATAAGAAAGAGGAGGAAGTATAAGAAATGTGTGTACTGAGAAGGATTAGAAGAAGAAGCCATGAAAGAATGAGGGAGAACAAGTGGGATGAGTTAATTTTATATGTGCATGGGATAGTGGGGGAAGAAGAAAAGTATGGGTATGTGTTTAGTGGGGAGGAGAAGAAAAGTGAAGTGCAAGCCAACACCAATTGAAATTGAAATTGGATTTGTCAACGGTTGTAAAGTATGGGTACCGCCCCCGTATCTCCTCTTACTTTTGTTATTTTTATTTTCTTCGAAATTTATCTAACAAACTAAATGAGGATTAATGACTTATAATTAAGTAGCTTATATATATCGTGGGATAGAGACCATATTTGTAGTGTATAGATGTGAAAATGGGATATAGCTCTTACTCTTTCTTGCGTGCTCGACTTGGGTTCAATTTGGTGGAGCGGACAAGATCTGAGTGCTAAGTTATTCCATGTTGTATCGGTGGTTTTCTCTATGAGAAAATTGAAAATGGGTTTTAGGAGCATGATTTTAAATCTTTTTCGAGACCAAGTTGACTTATCCGATACGTCTTAGTATCATCCATCAATGAGACGAACGGACAAGTAAAGTGTATCAGACGAGACTTAAAATCTTGATTCATTTTTTTCATTGTTTAACGAGACGGCTCAAATGTATTGGCAAACTCATCTAAGACGACTCAATCTCATTCATGGACGGGACGAGACGAGATGTCGAAACAAGTTTTAAAATCATATTTAAGAGTAGCAATATTCTTATAATACCTAGAATACCATTTATGCATTTAGATTTGTTCTCACTTCCAATTATATATTAATAGTTCAATTTTCAGTTGTTGGCGACACTAGTGATTCTATAGCATGAAACACCATTAATGAGGGATCAAGATTTGCTTTGCCCAAGGAAAAAATCCACCAATCCTATGGTTGAGATTGACAAATCAATTGCTTTAGATGTAGTCTTACAGATCATAAGTACGGTCTATGTGATTAAGGTATAAATTAGAACATTAATTCCTCCATGATCACTACTTACTTAATAATAATGAGTAAAAAAAAAGTATTTTGGTTGGAAGGTTCATAGAAGTCAAAAGTATTTGCAGGACTTGGGAAGCAAAACTGAGAGAAAACAAAATTCAAGGTGTGGCCCATTAAGCCAATACCAAACTTTGAACGAAAAGCTAGGTGTTTTGGGGCTGCCTACTACCGACCTAGTGGAAGGTATGGGCTCACAACAAAGTCAAACAAACACCCAATCAAGATAAAACAATTGTTTTAATCAACAACACCCAAATTTGATGGTAGTAACTGATACCTAATAATTCCACTCCTCTACGCTAACAATCCCAAAGTTTTCACAGATTAGAACACGCAATAGATTCATTGTGATATCCACTGGGGACAATCTTACAATGTCTTGATATTGTTAGTTACCTTCTTACATACGATTCCTTTGATTCATGATTATACATATATACATATATGGAGAGGAAGAAAGACCAGATCACCGACATTAGAGGTTTGTAATTCGTAAACAAAACCACTACCACCAAGGACTGACTTTGGGAAGTTTGATTGTTGAGGCATGTGGGATGTGGGATGTGGGATGCCCCAAAGTCATCAGTGAGTTGTAGAACTTGATAGTCAATATTCATTAATTATTAAAGTTATAACTATCTTGGTTTAGGTGAATACATCTCTGAATTTTCCGACTGATGATGAGATGACGTATTCCTTGACCATGGTCTTTTGTGAGAGATTTTATATAAAATGATCAAAATGGACTCAAACTTGTATGACCCACTCTTTACATAAAGAAATACCCGACTTGATCATGAGTCATTAATCAGTGTGCAGAATGCCATAGATTTTTTTTTCTCCTCTTAAGATAAAAATCTATGGTTCACTGCACACTACCACATCAGCACAGTTTTGAAGGAAGTCAATCCAACATTTTCTTTAAAAAAATATAAATGTTTTTGCCTAAAGATTAAATAAATGTTCCATGTGTTATTTTTCCTCCATTATCTCACTTTTTTATTTTCTCTCTATATTTTTTATTCATCCAACTATTTGTTACCTAAAACTATTCAACTTGTCTAGCATCCTTAAATTTTTATTTTTTTTAATAAATAATGTCATTATAAGATAATTTACACAAATGTAAATAAGTGGAACGATAGTATAGTAATACATTAAGATTTTGGAATTTGAAAAATGTTTATAAATTTTTTTTATTTATAAATATAGGGAAAAAAATGAGTGAAAACATGATGCACAAGAATTTAAAGATTCCATTGGAAGTGATATGCTATCTTTAATTCCCTTCTGAAATATAGGCAAGGAAGGTGAGTAAAGAGATGAAATTCTCATAGTATCAAATATCCAACCTTGCTTTAATTCTTTATTAATTAATGTTAAATTATGGATTTCTTTTCAGGCACATTTTATCCCTCAAATGATTTTGAAAGGTAGGTGATGTGATTGCACTCCTTTAGCTTAGTGTGATTAGCAGCTGCCAGCGCATTTTCTTCTTCAGGTTATTTAAAATAAAATGAGATCTTCTTATAGTCATCTGTGCTCAGTTGACCTCAGAAATAATAATCTCATTCTATCTCCCCACATAACCTACATATACTCAATCTTCCCATCCTTTTATGTCATAAATCTGACCTAATCCTCTCTCTCTCTCTCTCTCTCTCTTTTATTTATATATATACTTGCCATTAATTTGAAACACATAAGCTTGTGAAAGATAAGACAACTCCCACATCGTCAGAGTATCAAGACCATGGGCTATGTATAAACTTGGGGCAATCTTCACCTTACAAGATGGTTTTGTGAGGATGAGTTAGACCCATGGGCTTCTACATGGTATCGGAGCGGGTAACCATAAGTATGTAAGAGACACATCACACATGACAAGGAGTGTGAACAATAGTCTTACAACCGCCTGAGTACTATCATCACCACTTTCCATTGTTAATATTTAAAATCAGTGATGATCAGGGCCTGTTCATGTTTGGTCAATTGTTTTTTTCATTATAATACATACCGGTTGGGGTGTCTATCAATGTTTTGACAAGTGACAATTAATCAATGTTAATATTTAAAATCAATGATGATCAGGGCCCGCACAACCCCCTCATCAAAGGAAACCAATGGCATATGCATGTGCACCTTGTTGCCAGCAGGGGGGGGGGGGGTTGTTTCAGATTAGAGCCATGTAGCTTGACAGATCTAAATAGGACAAGGCTATATGGACTCTTACTCTCAAGGGTACATTCTCTTTAAGGTCAGCATACAAAGCTCTACAAAGCCTAAACTCTCAAGTTAGGTGACAAAGTCTGGTGTGGTTCCCTAACAACATCAAACGCCACAACTCAATCTCTGGGGGCCGAGTTCAAATTAGAGCCATGGAGCTTGACAGATCTAAAGAGGACAAGGCTATATGGACTCTTACCCTCAAGGGTACATTCTCTTTAAGGTCAGCATACAAAGCTCTACAAAGCCCAAACTCTCAAGTTAGGTGACAAAGTCTGGTGTGGTTCCCTAACAACATTAAACGCCACAACTCAACCTCTGGGGGCCGGGGTCAGATTAGAGCCATGGAGCTTGATAGATTTGAAGAGGACAAGGCTATATAGACTATTAATCTCAAGGGTGCATTCTCTTTAAGGTCAGCATACAAAGCCCAAACTCTCAAGTTAGGTGACAAAGTTTGGTGTGGTTCCCTAACAAATCAAACGCCACAACTCAACCTCATGGCTAGTCCTTAGTAGGGGACTCAAGACTCGAGACAAGCTAAGGGATAGAGGAATCATTCAAAATTCTTTTTGCTATTTTTGCAGAGCGGCTCCAAAGAATGCAAACCACATCTTCCTCGAATGTGATTACTCTTTTGAGCTTTGGCAAAGAATTTTGAGAAGATCTAGAATTAGTCACTCTAAGGCTATATTTGGTAACATTTATGAAGACTAAAGTTTAGAGTTTGGAAACATCTAAAGTCTGAAACTATAAATCAGACTTCAAAAGTTTCATCCAGCATCCCTCTATTGCTGGTTCAAAACTTCTGAATTTTGGTTCTGAAGTCTGAAATCTAAACTAAAACAAATGGAAATAAAACTTGTAAACTCTGAATTTTAAAAGTAGACCACCTCCATTCAAACTTCAGAAGTGTTACCAAACACACACTAATAGAATTTGGAATACAGAAGTGGAGTGGGAAAGTCACAACTTCAGGGGAAAGAATTTCAGCTCCACAACCAAGAAGCTAGCATTCAATGCATTCCTTCATCATATATGGGGTGAACAATGTAGGCGTCTGTTTCAAAACAGCTACTTCCTCCCAGAACAAAATGGGAATAAAACTTCTAAACTCTAAATTTTAAAAGTAGACCACCTCCATTCAAACTTCAGAAGTGCTACTAAACACACACTAATAGAATTTGGAGTAGGAAAGTCACAACTCCAGGGGAAAGAATTTCAGCTCCACTACCAAGAAGCTAGCATTCAATGCATTCCTTAATCATATATGGGGCGAACAATGTAGGCGTCTATTCCAAAACAGCTATTTCCTCCCAGACCTCCTGGAAAACTTTTATCATTAGAGATGTCCAGCTCAGAATCTAGAGTATAGAGGACTACTCCGAGGACAATGCTTCAAATAAAAAGTTCATGGACTTGTGAAATCTCTCCCCCAAGTTCGAATTGAGAGTTCCAATTAGATGTTCTTGGATTAAGCCTCTAGAGAATGTCCATGTGCTGAATTTAGATGGATCCTATCATGATAGCTCGGGAGGTAAGAGAGTTATCCCCAGGGATTGCAATGGCAATACTATTAGAACTTTAGCGGAGCACACGCAAGGCAAGTCTATTTTGGCACACAAACTCTAGGCTAAGCTAAACATTAACTCCTTGAAGGGTATAGCTAATTCCAAGTTAGCAATTGACTGTATCAACGGGGAGTACAAAGCTTTGTGGAGAGAGGAAAGAGTGATAAAAGCAAGAGCCACCCAATTCCATATAATTGAATTCAGTTTCTTTTTCAAAAAATGCAACCAAGCAATTGACTTCCTTGCCTCATTTCTCACCGTTGTTGGTAGAATTGTAATGGACCACATGGACCTACCTAGTGAGCTAATGAAAATCCTATGTAAAGAAGCCATTATATATATCGGTTCATGGGACATATGTAAAAACAATGGCTTTTCAAAATATGGGTTAGAGGTTTTGGGTTGAGCTGATTTTTTACGAGGATGGTCACTATAATGAGAAGATCATCCTCACAAAAAATCAGCTCAATCTGAAATTTCTAAATCCATCAAAAGTGATTTAAAAATTATTGGTAAAAATTGGCAAAAAATCGACAGTCCTCATTCTAAATCACTTTTAATGGGGTTAGAAGTTTCAGATTGGACTGATTTTCTTTTTTTCGGATGATCTTCCCATCATAGTGATCATCCTCACAAAAAATTAGCTCAATCCGAAACTTCTAACCTATATTTTAAAATTTTATTAATGTTACATTGTTTTTACATATGTCCCTTGATCCTGGCCATATATATATATATATATATATATATATATATATTTCTTCTGGTAGGGGTCTCCCTAACCCCCCTTAATCTTCAAAAAAAAAATTCATTTAAATAAGTCAATTTCTTCGCACTAGTTTTTATTTATTAAAAAATTTAAAAATATGCAAACTTTTTTTTCTTAAATTACTTTACAAGAAGATACCATTTCAAATACCAGTGGTTCATTAACTAATCAATTCCATCACAAAATCTGGTCGAACAACCTTTCAATTTTCTTTTTAAAACGATGGTGCAAATGGACTAGATTGAGCTGGACTTTAAATAAGCCAATTTTAATCGACCCTAAAACTCTAGCCCATTTTAATGACAAGGCCTAATAAGATTAGGCTTTAGAATTAAGGGTAAATTACACTTTGACCCCCTATGGTTTGGCATAATCCCATATTGACCCCTTCACATTTTTAAAATTGCACTTAACCTCCCCTTTCACATATTGTTTTAAAGTTTAGATGTTATTTTACTATTTACACTCTCATTTTATCTAATTTTATAAAAAAAAATAAAAAAATATTTATTTTAAAATTATTAAATATTTTTTAAAAAAATCTACATCTAAGCGTTCATACTTTTCTCCGTGAATCCATTTTTTCACTAAGATATTTTAGTTTATAAAAAGGAATAACATTTTAAAAACGGTAATATAGTCTTTTTATAATTTTTGACAGACGAAAAGTTTCAAGGGGTAAGATGAGCCCATTTGATAATTAAAGAGGAGGTAAGTGCACTTGTCAAAACATTAGGGGTTGACATAGAATTATGCCAAATTATAGGGGTTGATACTATGATTTACCCTAGAGTAAATTGTATTCAATATCACACTAAAGAGCAAATTTTTGGACCATGCAAGGATGGGCCAAGCTCATATCATTTTTAGGGAAAATTATTTAAAGGACTCTGATAGGGGGATTTTTTACTAAATAATCCCTAAGTTTTTGGTGATTTATGAATAATTCACTTGATAAATTTTTTTTTTCTTAATGGTACCTCATTGTTGGCCAGCTCACCACTTTTTATTTATGGTCGACATCAACATTTTTATTGTTTAAGCTCACCAAATTTTTATTGTTGAATTCAAATTTTTTTTAAAACTTATAGTAGTCGACAAGAAAAAGTGGTGAACCCTACGTGGTAACCTGACTTGTTAAAATAATTGAAACGGTGATGACATGAATGATGCATAATCATATCTTTTTCATATGCCACGTCAACATCACGACAGTTTTAGCAGGACAAGTTTATCGGGACTCTATTTAATTACACTCTATTATTGCCCCCATTGTTGAACTCGACATACACTTGACCTGGAAAGGTTTTATTTTTTACTAATAATTTCTTTTGTCTTTTACCTAAAAAAAGAAAATAAATAAATAATAATGCTGAAGATATGAGAGAGAAAATTTCTCTCCCTTATCCCTTTTCTACCCACATATTTATTTTTTAAGATTTCAAATCTTAAAAAAAATTGTTGGACTCACCTTAATTATCACACAATCCAACAAACAAACATCTGGATTTCACAAAAAATATTCTTATTAAAAAAAATCAATTAAAAACAATTATTTTTTAAATATGACCCATAATGTAGAAAATGGAGGATTAGAACACTCACATTTACAAATAAAATTTAATATAATAAATTAATTATTTTTTTTTAATTTCATATTATTTTATTCTCTACAATTTCATTTCATGAGATCATAATTTTAAATGTCAAAAGGTGATCAAATTTGAATTTTTTTTTTTTCATTATAAATAAAAGTGAGAAATTTTATTTTTAATTTTTTTAATAAATTATATACTTTCATGTTAATTAGCATAGGTCAAATCTGTCATATTATAGCATTCAAAAAATAACGATGGAATAACTTGTCAAATGAAATAATTTCTGGTACATTGAGAAAAATGTATTACAATCGATGGATGGTAAAAATAATAATCAAATATGGTAAATATTCCACAAAGGCGCCTAGTGAGGATTATATATAAGGGACCACTTATTCATAAAACTAGTTAACACCATTCTAATTTGGTTTCAGCACACAATGTCTCTGTGGCTTGTGCTGGTACTTGTATCTCTTCTTCTCTTTCCTCTGTTGTTGTTGTTGTTCACACAAAAGATCAAACAGGGAAATAGGCCTAAGCTTCCTCCTACACCTCCTAAGCTTCCCATCATAGGTAATTTGCACCAACTTGGTAAGTTACCTCATCGTTCTTTATGGAAACTCTCCAAACAATATGGCCCCATCATGCTTTTGCAATTCGGTTGTAAACCTACACTTATTGTCTCCTCATCTGAAATGGCAAGAGAAGTCTTGAAGACTCACGACCTTGACTTTTGCAGTAGACCTTCTCTTGTAGGCACAAAACGTCTTTCTTATAATTTCTTGGATATTGCTTTTGGTCCCTATGGTGATTATTGGAGGGAGATGCGTAAAATTTGTGTTCTCGAACTTTTTAGCATTAAGAGAGTGCAATCATTTGGGGTTGTAAGGGAAGAAGAGATTGCACTTATGGTTAACTCTATCTCCGAATCTTCTTCTTCTTCATCGTCGTCAAGTCCTATTAATCTCACCGAGAAGCTGTTTTCTCTCTCAGCCCATATTGTTAGTGGGATTGTCTTTGGTAAGAGCTATCAAAGAAAGGATTTTGATAATGCTAGATTTAGAGAAGTTATTGTTGAGGCCTTGAATATGATGGGTAATTCTTTTTATGCCGACTTTATTCCATATGTCGGGTGGATCATCGACGTGCTTACTGGACTCCATGGAAAGCTTGAGAAGTCTTTCCACGACTTAGACACTTTTTACCAGCATGTCATCGATGAGCATCTTGATCCCCAAAGAAAAAAACCCCAACATGAAGATCTCATAGATGTCTTGCTTGGATTAGAAAGGGATCAATGTGGTGAAATTCATCTCACTAAAGATCACATAAAGGCAATCCTCATGGTAAGCAGACTATCCTACTCTTTTGAGATGGATTTTATAATAAAAGCATACAGTTTGGCCAAATCCTAGGTGTTCAATTTTTATTTTTTATCTGATTGAACCTTCAATTTAAGAAACTGATGGATAGTTAAGAATGTAGATATTCTTATGATACTAGAAATATATTAAGGGACCTTCTAGGTTTAATCCCCTGCAAGCTTACCCAACTGTCTAAAATTATGTTTATCGATAACCATATCATTTTCTATTTATAGAAGTAGAAATAAGTTATGGATGATGGAGGTAAGTCAGATGCATTATAGTATACATATATATGAGTTGGGTTCCATGGACTCAATATATGACACAAGATTTTGATAGTGTAAACACAAAATCCAATGGATGAAACTTATCCTCGAGATAAGTATCATCAGGATATGTATAGTTGAGATACACATAAAATCTCAACTGTTGGATTTTGTGTTTACACAGCTAAGATCATGTGTCATTTCTTGAGTCATATTTGTTTAGTCAACTAAGCCCCCACCCTCTATATATATGGGTCGAGTTCGGGGGACATCTACAAATGGCAACTACTTTTACATCTCTCCAATTCCATCAATTTTACAAGATCCACAACATCTAGTGGTGTTGTAGAAAACATTGAAAAATTGGATGGCATCTGTGTGGTTGTGTAAAAATAGTTGTCAGTTTTAGATGTCTCCTACATATATGTATGTATATATGTGTATGGGAAGTGTTCGGAGGCCCTAAAGAGAGCCAAACATTGTGCCAAACTCTGTGCTCTCTTTAGGGCCTCTGAACGCCACCCTATATATATTGGTAAGCTTGTTTTAATACATTTAAACATTTTGTATGTGTATGTGATGTGGTTTGTCAATTCTTGTGTTGAAAGACGATTACAGAGACCTAATTCACTATTTATCATGTTGTTAAATCTTTCACCCTCGAAGCAATGAACCTTATCTCCATATTCTTTATTTATTTCATTCACTAGGATTCTAGATTTGACCTTCTATAAACTAAGATGTTTTTTTTAATATGTGGTGTTAATTTCAGAATATATTTCTTGGTGGAATAGACTCTAGTGCTGTTACAATGAACTGGGCAATGACAGAGCTGGCTAGAAATCCAAAAGCAATGAAAGAAGTGCAAGAAGAAATAAGAAATTGTGTTGGAAGGAAAGGAAAGGTGGAAGAAAGAGATCTTGATCAACTTCAATACCTCAAAATGGTGGTAAAGGAGACTCTAAGATTGCACCCTCCAGGGGTATTATTGATTACAAGAGAAAGTATGAACCACTGTAAGCTCAATGGATATGATGTGTACCCTGAAACAAGGGTACTAGTGAATGTATGGGCGATCGGGAGAAATCCTGAATATTGGGAGAACCCTGATGAGTTCATCCCAGAGAGGTTTATGAATAGCTCCATTGATTTTAAAGGACAAAATTTCGAGTACTTGCCATTCGGTGCTGGTCGAAGAGGTTGTCCCGCGATGGGCATGGGAATTGCCACGGTAGAGCTTGGACTCGCGAATCTCCTTTACTGTTTCGATTGGAAACTTCCCATTGGAATGAAAAAGGAAGACATAAACATGGATGAAATAGCTGGTCTTGTTGTACACAAGAAATATCCTCTTCATCTAGTGCCTATCAAGTATATATAATTGGCAATCAAAAGTTCAGACCATGAGTTAAACTGCATGTTTCTTCTTTTACATATATCAATAAAAGGTAGTCCTTGTCTCACACTTGGAAGTCACCTTAACCCAAGTTGGGAATGTATTTTTATAAGAGTGTATAATCATTTTCTCTCTATATGTAGTTTTACATGGTATCAGAGTTCTTAATCTTAGCAGATACTCGTGCACTAGTAGTGAAGGCAACCATCATTATCATCCGTGCATTGTTACTACACAATGGTTCTCAAGTGAAGCCTGAAATATCTAGTTGATAAGTCGAATGTACTGCCACCATTAATCACTCCTCTGTTTCCTTGGAGGAAAATAAAAGCTGAAGTTACAAGAACAACCAATTGGCAAAATCTCTAGTAATTGTTCTATAACTATCTCACCCAAGTTGTAGCCGACATCACAAACGAATCTCCATGACATTGCAACATACAGTAGGATTAAGCCAATCTTCAGCAATGTAACACTCGTATGTATTTTCATGTTTAATTTTCTATATCCCAGTAGAGTTGCTGCTGTGAATATTGATAAAACTCGAAGGCAACACCTGCTTTATTGTCTGGGTATCGAAAAGTAATTTTTTAATATAACAAGGTATGGTTCACTACCAAATAGGGTAAATGGATCAATTATGAAATTGGAAGGTGTTAGGCACCCTGTTCTTGATATCAAAATTGGTTTGTTTTACTAACATCCATTATCTTAATTTACACTGTCAAATTGACCTTAAACAAGTATCCAATTGCAAAGATTGGGTTAACTAACCAAATCATGTAAAGGTTGCTCCATTGTCATTATGTTCAAAATCATATCTTTTATTATTGAAAATGTGTTCAATAGTTGAATGTGACCAAATCATCTCAGCCGACTTTCTCTTTGTTTATAACATACTAGAGTTATTCCTACATTTTCTAAAATGTGTTTGTTTCTAATTTTGTTCTGTCATACTCTTTCCACTCATCCATTCCATATCCATATCTCACCTACACTCAATTTAGTAATAGGGCATGATGCTTCCTGATCTTCAAACCTTAAGTTCCATAAATCATTATTGTTCTTATTGAAAATTAAACTTTTAATATAGATCTAACTATAGAAATCAAATATTTCATAAGACAGGTATAAAAACATTGTTTTCCTGTGAAAATCAAAGTCACACTTGATGGTGTGAGGATCATGCACGTATCTTAACGTACCAAACCAACATAAAAATCAGAGAAGATAAACTACAACAAACTAATATCGAAATCAAGAGATTTAAACATGCATCAAGGGTTCCTGTGGATCCAAAGTTCAAGATAAAACAATGACATATTCACATACATATATGTGGTGGAGGAATTGCAAGTAAGACGGATCCTCCTCATGCAAGCAAGAATATAATCTCAAAGTTGGTGATAAACAAATTAAAAGACAAAAGAAAGAAATACCCGACTTGATCAAGAGTCATGAGTCATGACCATGCATGCAACCCATGGCTTAACTCGGAGGACCAACTTCGGAGAAATAAGAAAAAAGAATTGTAAGCCATAAAGAAAATCTGCAAGGTGCCACTCCAACGATATGCATCATCAATTGTCGCAAAGCAATATGTAAACATCTACACCGATATTAGTTTTATTAGTTGAACTTACTAACAGGGAAATAATGAGTACCATTTGATTATTAACGACACCATTGATGCTCATGGACTGATCACTTATAGAGCAGCTCCACTGGTCGATCCCCTCTTCTCTCAATAGGGAAGAAAAATCGAGTAAAAAAGTTTTAAAAGTATTTGTTGTAGTAGCCTCCTCTTCTCATATAAAAGTTACATTTATTACATAAATGTCATCTATTCAATTAAACACACATCATCTTACAACAAAAAAAAAATACTCTAAACTTACTTCCTTCAACACTGCAATGACGTGGCAGTGCACAGAATGCCATAGATTTTTTCCTCGACATACAAGGAAAAAAATATATGGTTCTTTGCACTCAACCACGTCAGCACAATGTTGAAAGAAGTCAATTCAGCATTTTCATATATATATATATATATATAGGGTCAGGTTCAAAGGACAATCATTTCTACACATATATAGACAACGTGTTTTGTCTTATATGGGCAAAAATGTTTGGAATGGACTGATTTTTTGTGAGGATGATCTCTGTGATGAGGAGATCATCCTTGCCAAAATCAGCTCATTATGAAACTTCTAGACCGTCCAATTTTTGTTGAAAAATTATAGACCATCCAATTTTTGTAAATCAATTTTGATGGGTTACAAGTTTTGGAATGAGATGATTTTTTCCAGGATGATCCCCTCATCACAGAGATCATCCTCACAAAAAATCAGTCCATTCCAAACATTTTTTCCCATATAAGACAAAACACGTTGTCTATATGTGTGTAGAAATGGTTGTCCTTTGAACCTGACCCACACATATATATATATATATATATATATATATATATATATATATAAATAAAATAAAAAAGATATGCTTTTGCCTAAAGATTAAATCAATGCTGCATATATTTTTTTGTCCTCTATTATCTCTCACTTTCTTTGATCTCTATTTTTTTTATTCGTCCAACTATTTGTTACCTAAAACTATTCAACTTCTTTAAAGCCCTCAATTTTTTTATATTAATAAATAGTGTAATTAATAAGGTAAGCGACACAAGTGTAAATAAATAGGTGATGGCATAACGCTACATTAAGATTTTTGGGATGTGAAAAATGTTGTGAATTATATTTGTATTTTTAAATATAGAGAAAAACTAAGTGAGAACATGATGCACAAGAATCTAAATATTCCATTGGGAGTGGTTTTCTCTCTTTCCCTTCTCAAATATAGGCAAGGAAGATGAATACAGACATTATTAATGGAGACACTAGTAGAGTCGAGTATCCAACCTCGCTTGAATTCTTATTAATTAATGTTAAATTATGGTTTTCTTTTTAGGCCATTTTATCCCTCTAATGATTTTGAAAGGTGGGTGATTTTAAGGGAGTTTATTTTTTTAATTTAATTTTTAGATGGAATTCTTTTTGTGACGCTTAATTTTTTGGGTGTTTTGTCCATGTTTAGACCAATCTATTTTTAGGTTTTTTTTTTTCCCATATGTACGGGGGCTTTGGGCTTTCTCAGCCTCCTTTTGGCTTTTTCTTCATTAATGAATTTTTTTACACATATCAAAAAAAAAACCAAAGGTGGGTTGTGTGCAATTGTGTATCGCGAGGAAACAAATATATGGCTCTTGCACATGACGTGGGGGAGTTTGTTAGAGGTAGGCCTTAAAACAAGTCGGATATGGGTGTGTCTATATCCATATCTAAATTTTTTTTATCTAATTCATATTCAGATTCGAATCTGACTCGGATCATACTAACTAAGATCATATCTAAATCATTTTATTTTTATTAAAATTATATCTGAATTCAATCCAACTGAATTTATTGATTTGGTCTGTCGGATCGGATAATGCCAACTCGTTTAAGATTATTTTAAATAAAATTACAAAAATGTGATTTGAACTCAAGACTTCTCAATTTTAAAGATAGGTCTAAACTACTACATCCAATTTTTGTTAGTTGATGAAAAATGATTTACAAAATATAAAAATACATCTTGCAAAGTAATATATCATTCGAATCTTGACGGATAACAGGATAGAATCGTATTCGACCCTAATCCGACTCTAGTTAAGGGACATCAACCCATATTCGAACCACATTTTAATTCGGATATACTTGATGAAATCAAATCCATTAAATTTGAATTCAGATCACTTGATTTTCGAATAAAATCCGTATCATTTTAAGCCCAAAAAAGATAGAAAATCGTTATTCTAAAATAAAATGAGATCTTCTCATGGTCATCTATGCTCGGTTGACCTCAGAAATAATAATCACATTCGATCTCCCCACGTAACCTATACCTATACTCAATCCTCTCTCTTTTTGTCTCTCTCTCTCAACTTGCCATTAGTTTATAAACAACCATGTTTTTCATTCTCTTACTCTGTCATCACACCACTTTCCATGTTTTGGCTAATTTTTTTTATTTGTTTTTTCATTATAATACCTGGTGGTTAGAGGTGTCAATCAATGTTTTTAAAAACGTTGGACCAAAAAAATTTACATAAATCAATTTCTTTGCACTAAATTTTCATTTATTAAAAAATTTAAAAATATGTAAACTTTTTTTCTTAAATTACTTTTATAAGAAGATACCATTTCAGATACCAGCAATTCGGTATCACGGTAAAAAGCAAATTTTTGGACCATGCAAAGATGGACCAAGCTCATATTGCTTTTAAGGCATATTTCCCCTTCCCCCAAACTTTAAAAAAATATATATATATATTACTTCTATTAAAAACACCAACTTTACTTATGATACACCATTCTTTGTGTAACCATGTTTAATTTCAAAAAGTTGGTATGTTGTAAGTAAAAGTTGTTGTGCCAATAGAAACTATGAAACATATGCATAAAGTGAAATTATTATTTAAAAATAGATTTAATGGTGTTTGTTTTATCAATTAATATCATTGTCATTTTGACAGTTAGATTTTATGTTAATTTGAGAACTTCTTTTAACAAACCAACTTTTACTTATAACATGCCAATTTATGTGTAGTTACGAAGACATTTATTTAATTTCAAAAGGATGCTGTGTTTTTAGTAAAATTTGATTTGCAAATAGGATCTCTCTAATTTAACAACCTATATATATATATAGAGAAGCGTTGTGGCAAACATTTTTAAAAATAGGAGTTAGAAGTTTCAGAATGGGCTATTTTTTGTGATGATGATTTCTATGGTGAAGATATCATCCTCATCAAAAATCAGCCCATTCTGAAACGAAAAAACAAGTTGAAGGATTGTGGACCATCAGATTTTTATAAATCACTTTTGATGAGGTTAGAAGTTTCGGAATGGGCTGATTTTTGGTGAGGTGGATCTCCTCATCATAGAGATCATCCTCACAAAATATCAGCCCATTTTGATACCTCTAACCCATACATTGAAAAAATGTTCGACTCTCTTTAGGGCCTCCGAACGCCACCCATATATATATTAATATAAATTAAAGTTCAAATCATCATGATCTCTAACTTTGATAATTGATGTTTTTATTTATTTATGATAATAAGGTAGAAAACAAGAAGAGCCGTGGGCCTCTCTTCTTTGGTCCTTGTTATTATTTTTTAACGGTATTATTGCCCTCGTTGTAGAACTGGACGAAAAAACAAACCTAAAGTAAATATGATGGAATAACTTGACAAATGATCTAATCCATGCGAGATAAATGTGTTGTACAATTTACAGGCGTTGGAAATAATAACCAAATTAATATGATAAATATTCCACACAAAGGCTGGCCACTTGTGACCTGTGAGGATTATATAAAGGAGACCACTTAATCATAAAACTCATCAAGAAAACTAGTTACACTGGTCTAATTTGCTTTCAACGCACCATGTCTTTGTGGCTTGTACTTGTTCCTCTTCTTCTCCTCCCTCTATTGTTGTTGTTGTTCACACAAAAGATCAAACAAGGAAATAGGCCTAACCTTCCTCCTACCCCTCCTAAACTTCCCATCATAGGTAACTTGCACCAAGTTGGTAAGTTGCCTCATCGTTCTTTATGGAACCTCTCCAAGCAATATGGTCCCATTATGCTTTTGCAATTTGGTGCTAAACCTACACTTATTGTCTCCTCATCTGAAATTGCAAGAGAAGTCTTGAAGACTCATGACCTTGACTTTTGTAGTAGACCTTCTCTTGTCGGCACAAAACGTCTTTCTTATAATTTCTTGGATATTGCTTTTCTTCCCTATAGTGATTATTGGAGGGAGATGCGTAAAATTTGTGTTCACCAACTTTTTAGCATTAAGAGAGTGCAATCATTTGGGTTTGTGAGGGAAGAAGAGGTTGCACTTATGATTAACTCTATCTACGAATCTTCTTTGTTGTCGTCAAGTCCTATTAATCTCTCCGAGAAACTATTTTCTCTCACAGCCCATATTGTAAGTGGGATTTCCTGCGGTAAGAGCTATCAAAGAAAGGATTTTGATAGTGCTAGATTTAGAGAAGTTGTTGTTGAGGCCTTGGACATGTTGGGTAATTCTTTTTATGCCGACTTTATTCCATATGTCGGGTGGATCATCGACGTGCTTACTGGACTCCATGGGAGGCTTGAGAAGTCTTTCCACGACTTAGACACTTTTTACCAGCATGTCATTGATGAGCATCTTGATCCCCAAAGAAAAAAACCTGAGCAGGAAGACGTCATAGATGTCTTGCTTGGATTAGAAAAGGATCAATGTGGTGAGATTCATCTCACTAAAGACCACATAAAGGCAATCCTCATGGTAAGCAGACTATCCTACTCTTTTGAGATTTTATATCAAATCTTAGGTGTTCAATTTTTTATTTTTTATTTTATATCTAAGAGATCCTTCAATTTAACAAACTGTTGGATGGTTAAGAATATATGATACTCTTATGATACTAGAAATATATTAAGGGACCTTCTAGTTTTAGTTCCCTACATGCATACCCAACAGTCTAAAATTATATCTATTGATAGTCATGATGAATGCACACGGTCAATCATACATGGTCTGTACACAAGTGACATGACAAGGGCACAGAACCATAGATCTTTTTCTTCAGGATACACAAGGAAAAAGATCTGTGGTTCTGTGCCCTTGCCACATCAGGCACGTACAGACCGTGCGCATTCATCATTGTTCTTATTGATAATCATAGAGATCATCCTCACAAAAAATCAGCCCATTCCGAAACTTTTAGTCATATAGGACAACATTTTGGCTGTCAAACGCTACCCTCTATATATATAATCCTTTTTTAAATACATTGTAACATTTTGTATGTGTATGTGATGTGCTTTGTCAAATCTTGTGTTAAAGGATGATTACAGAGAACTAATCCACCATTTATTATGTTGTTAAATCCTTCACCCATGAAACAATGCACCTTATCTCCATATTCTTAAACATTTATAAACTAAGATCCTTTTTTTTTATATGTTGTGTTAATTTCAGAATATATTTCTTGGTGGAATAGACTCTAGTGCTGTTACAATGGTCTGGGCAATGACTGAGCTGGTTAGAAATCCAAAAGCAATGAAAGAAGTGCAAGAAGAAATAAGAAATTGTGTTGGAAAGAAAGGGAAGGTGGAAGAAAGAGATCTTGATAACCTTCAATACCTCAAAATGGTGGTAAAGGAGACTCTAAGATTGCACCCTCCAGGGTCACTATTGATTACAAGAGAAAGTATGAATCACTGTAAGATCAATGGTTATGATGTGTACCCAGAAACAAGGGTACTAGTGAATGCATGGGCCATTGGGAGAAATCCTGAATATTGGGAGAACCCTGATGATTTCATCCCAGAGAGGTTTATGAGTAGCTCTATTGATTTTAGAGGACAAAACTTTGAGTACTTGCCATTCGGTTCTGGTAGAAGAGGTTGTCCTGGGATAGTCATGGGAATTGCCTCAGTAGAGCTTGCACTCGCGAATCTCCTTTATTGTTTCGATTGGAAACTTCCCATTGGAATGAGAAAGGAAGACATAAGCATGGATGAAGCAGCTGGTCTTGTTGTACACAAGAAATCTCCTCTTTATCTAGTGCCTATCAAGTATATATAATTGGCATTCCACGGTTCAGACCATGAGCTGAAGTCCTCTTCTTTTACATATATATATATATATTCAGTAGTTGCTTGTATGTTTTTCAAATATTATTATAAGAATGTATAATCATGTTCTCTATGTATTTGGTACTGTAAAATGTTATTTTTACCGTTCTTATGGGAGTTGTTATTATCCGATCCACAATTTATTAGTTTTACATGGTATATGTATCAGAGTTCTTAATCTTAGCGGATACTCGTGCACTAGCACTGATGGCAACCTATTATGTTGAAACCTAACCCCATCACTAATGATTACCATCATCATTTTCAAATTACACAGCCGACGTCATTATCATCCGTGCATCAATATTACAACACAAACGCATCCCCACAACCCTCGATGACCATCACTCTCATCTTCACCGCTCTAGTCAAGCCTAACGGGGTTATCAAAAAAAAGTGAAGCCTGGCATATCTAGTTGATAAGTGAAATGCACCGTCACCATTAATCACTCCTATGTTTCCTCGGAGGAAAATAAAAGCTGAAGTTACAATAATGACCAATTGGCAAAATCGCTAGTAATTGTTCTATAACCATCTCACCCAAGTCGTAGCCCACACGACAAATTGTTGTGACTAGGATC
Organism: Akebia trifoliata; assembly: GCF_017979445.1. NCBI lineage: Eukaryota > Viridiplantae > Streptophyta > Magnoliopsida > Ranunculales > Lardizabalaceae > Akebia > Akebia trifoliata. Next base: position 33,741,761 of record NC_141381.1, read on the forward strand.
TCATGCCATACAGGAAAACCCAATTATTGAAATTAATTCTTTCTAACACTAAAGCAATCAATTTCAACAACCAAACTCCAAGAATGTGTTGCAAAGCAAATATAAGTAATAGTAAAGAAAGTAGAGAAAAGAACACAACTATAACATAAGATATACGTGGTTCACCCATAATGAGGCTACATCTACGGGCAAGTCGACAAATAGAAATTTACAACTCAAGGAAGAAATTACAAGTATAGATGTTTATACTTACTTTCAACTCTCACGTGAATCCCACCAAATCTCTATATCCAACTCTAGTTAGAATCCAAATAAAGAAATCGATCTTACTCTCGTTGTCAAAGGCCCTTGACTACATGCAATGTGAAGATCACCCTCAAGAACCTTGAGCATTTAGGTTTTACAAGAAAAAAAAGAAATACATACATAGAGACTCGATGTTTTTTCATTCTCTAACAAAAAGAAAATCCCATTTTATGAACAACAACTACCATCTAGGAATCCTTTTTGTTTCTCATAAACTAATGAAATTACGTTACCCAAAATACCCTTAGACATAACCCATTAACTTTAAGAAACAAAAGAATGGTGATTTATATCACCAAACCCAAACAAACGAATCTCCATAACATTGCAATAGTGGATATAGGTGCAACACAATGATAATTTTATCATTTATAAACCAGAGGATTAAGCCAATCTTCAGCAATGTAACACTCATATGAATTTTCATGTTTTGTCGTCTATATCCCAATAGAATTGCTGCTGTGAATGTACGAAGGGGTCCAAAATTCTAGGTGTAGGTGTCTATTCTACCTTTCCACTAGAGGGAATAGTAATAATATGCGAAGGCACCACTAGTTTTATTGTCTATGAATTGAAAGATGATTTTGAAATGTGACAAGGTATGGTTTGCAATCAAATAAGGTAAAATGATCAATTAAGCACACGATTCAAGATATCAAAATTTGTTTGTTTAACTAACATCAATGAACTTTACACTGTAAAATTGAACTTAAACAAGTATGCAATTGCAAATATTTGGGTTAGCTAACAAAATCATGTTTCTCCATTTTCATTATGTTCAAAACCATACCTTTTATTATTGAAAGTGTGTTCGAGGGAAAATATTAAATGGAAGACCACAATTAAGGGGTATGTCATCAATTTTAACATGCAAGGGTAGGGGGTAACTCAAATATTCACAATACCAGGAGGGGTATCCCTAAATTAGACTATATTAAAAGAGGAGAGCTGTTATTAGCACCCCAACTTTTACTTATTACACACTAACTAAAAATAAAGAAAATAAGTGAATGAATGACAATAAGCTAAAGTTGTGGTGCCAATAAAAGCTCTCTCGTTGTTGTTTTTTGTTCTTTAGATCTAGATTTCTATTTTTTTGATTTAAGATTTTATATAAGCCTAATCATAATTGCAAACAACTACTGAAATTTTTTGAATGAGTGTTATAATGTTTTGAAATCTTGAGATTGTAATTTGAGTCAAATCTTTGTAACGTATGAAAATTGTCTTTTAATAATTTAAGAAATTGGGGGTTAATAAGTCAAAGTTGGGGTGCCAATAGCAGCTCTCTAAAAGTGCACCTTAACAGAACGAAGGGCGGTGATCGGTTGTAAATCTTGCTATAAAGATGCAAAGATAGAGATTTAAGAGATGGACTTTGGTAAGTCGAATTCGTTCCACAGGGACAGTTTGGATTCAAAATCTCATTCGGATAAAAAGGCCAAAACAGAATTAACAACAGATTTTTCTTAAAAACAAAATTGATTTGTTGTACAAATGAAATGAAAATTACTTGCAATTGAAATTAAAAACAGAAAAGAAAGATTGAAAATCTAAGAGAGAGAGATTAGAGAAGTTAATCAAACCTTTGCAATTAATCCATAATGTAGATAAATTCAGAATATAACTCAATCCATGGAGTAAGTCATTGCTCATGGATCGGACAGTGGAACAATTAAATTCTTAAGAGTAATCAAAAGATATTCATGAAAACACTAGTATGATTGAGATTGCCCAACTCATCTTCTGATTTTTCACATAGCATAGCTATTCTTGAACTTATCTAAGTAATGGCTATCTAAGTTGGATCAGAATTATAAGTTGGATTACCTTAATCAGAATAGAATTTTCAGAATTAAAACATGTAAGCAAAGCAAGAATTTAAATCTATACTAGAGGGATTAATTTGCTATGGCTTTCTTAACTTCTCTAATGAGAATTTAGCCAATCATTGCAAGCATTGTAATTGCAGAAAAATAATAAGAGAAAATAGAGAATAGGTGAAGAAGATGAAGATGATGATCAATCCGAAATTCTTCTTTTATAGCTCTCCCAACAATTACACAAACAATGAATGGTTCCTCTTGATATTCTCACTACACTCAAGATCTCACCCAAAGGAAAAATTACAGAGAATTAAAAGAAGAAAAATCAAAAATTATGGAAGAAGAGAAGAGGAGAAGAGCCCCTTCCTTTGAAATCAATCTCCCAATTTATAATGTTCGTATTCGGGTAAGCGGGGTGGTTTGGTGGATAATTCGACTCAAATGACCCAATCAGTTATAACCACCGAAACTTCTAGAAGCTTCTGTAAAAATCTCGAAGACAAATTCCTCGAAATGACCACGGTGCGGTCATGGCTAGCCGCGGCGCGGTGACATGGCGCCCAAAATCCTCGAGATTTTGCCGGATGCTTCCTTTTTACTCGCATATTGTAACAGTAATTATTATTTCCTTTGTTGATTTTCGAATAAGCCATTTTCACCTGAAATTAGTAGCAAACTATTGTTAGCCACATTAATTTGAGATTAAAATACAATTTATTATTATTTTAAATGAACTAGTATTTATACGATGGTAATCTCGATGAAATTACGGTCCCAAAGTGAGATTATTGGGACCTTATGAGGCGGGACTAGGGAGAGAGCATGCAATCGAGCTGGTTTTAATGGCGGTGGTGCCTAGGGTTTAGTTTAAGAAGAACACAAGTACTCGTAGGCCATAAATCGAATCTAGTAAGAAACTATGGAAAAAGAAGATTCAGAAAAAAGATTCGATTCCATCATGGACAAGCTCTTCTATGCTCCCAAACTAAAACCCCTCACCAGGTTCTTCTTCTTCCTTATCTTCTCCTCCCATTATTTTCGTCGATTTGATTCGATTCATCGAAGTCTTCTTCTTTAGCGAGTTTGTTTTCTTATTATTATTTCTTTTTTTAATCATGCTTCGATATTTAGGGATTTACGGCCGGTTTGGATTCGCATTTTGTACAGGAAAAATTTAACCTTTTTTTCTTTTTTCTTTTTAATTCGAACTAATCTCTTAAAAAAATTGAATTTTTTTAATGTTTTTTCTTTCTTGAATCTTGATAGATCATCTGGAAATCAATCTTCAAGGGGTCAAAAGCGCGGGAATTCCCTGATGAACGTTTCTGTAGCCGAGTCGAGTAATTCAGGACGAAATATTATTGGTGGAGGAGTATTAAAGCCTTCTGCAGTTCCAGTTGGGTTGTCATCTTCAGAGGCTCCGCTCTGCAGACCATGGGATCGAGGGGATCTTATGGGGAGGTTGGCTACATTCAAGTCAATGACTTGGTTTGGAAAACCAAAGGTTTGCTTTCTTCAATTCATTTCTTTTAGTTTTGTTGATTGATTAGTGGGGATGAAATATGATAAAGCGAGGTACTTACTGAATAATTGGACATTTCACACTGCACAGTCCCTACATTTGCATATGAGAAATTGAGAAATGTTGCACAATTCTGACAATAAGAATCTTTTGTTTATGACTTATCACGGGAAAACAATGTTAGGCCATTCGTTGATTCAGTGTTGCTGTTCACATCTAATATATACTTGGTTGATTATGTATTTAATGATTATTCTATTATCACTTAAGTTAGATAAGATTGGTCGTGACTTTTTATGGTGCGATAAGGAGGGTCGAAGGAAATTGGACTTGGTGAGTTCGTGGTGGATGTATTCTCCTAAATATCTTAGCGGCTTGGGCTTTAGGAGATTTGGGTTGATGAATTTGGACATCATTAGTTAAATGGCTTGGGAGGTTTGGTGTTAAAGAAGATAGCCTTTGGAGTAAGGTTATTGCGGTGAAAATTGGGGTGAAGGAATTTGGGTGGGAGAGTGGCGATGCTAAGGATGCCTATAGGTGTGGGGTGTGGAAAGGTATCCTTAGGAGACTGCCTTTGCTCCATTAGAAAGTGAACTTGAGGTTTGGAGGGGGAATGGGATTCTCTTTTGGGAGGATTGGTGGTGTGGAGATTGCCCCCTTGAGAGGATCCATTTTCAGAGCTCTTTGAGTTGTCTTCCAAGAAAGTGCTTTCAATCTCTTCCTTCTAAGTCAATAATGCAAGGGAAGGGGCGTGGGATTTTGGTTTCAAGAGAGCCTTCAATGGCTAGGAAGTGGATTATTTGGGTCATCTTCTTTCCTCAGTTGTGTCACCTCTAGGGAGGGAGTGTTCTCGGTTCATTCGATGTACTTTCCTATGGACTCTAGTCAGGGCGTTGCTTTCCCAACTTTGATTATTTGAGGAGTTAAAGTTCCCTCCTAAGTGTCAGTTTTAATTTAGGCAGCTGCTTTGGGGAGGTTTGCATCTCTGGATCAGCTAAGAAGGAGAGGTTTCCCAGCAGCCAATTTTTGTAAGTTGCCTGTGGTGTAGGGTCTTGGTTTTTGTTTGCTAGTTCTTGTATATCCCGGGATGGTCACCTCAACCTCCCTTCCTCTTATCTTCTTTAATAAAACTTTTGCTTATATATATATATATATATATATATAGAGAGAGAGAGAGAGAGAGAGAGAATAGAGGAGCTTTTGTTAGAGATCTGTGTCCTTAGATTCTATCTTAGGTGAACAGTTATTACCAGTTTGTTCCTCGTCATTACTAAGGATTAGTTGGGATAGTTCACTGCCCTCCTCTCAAGGAACACCAGCTGGTTTATATCTTCTCACTTCAATTTTCTTTTCACTTGTTATTTCTTTAAGCAAACTTGTTTCATTTGGTGAAATAGCCAATGATCATTTCATTCCTCTCACTCAGGTAGTAAGTGCAGTAAACTGTGCCAGGAGAGGTTGGATCAATGTTGAGATGGACATCATAGCTTGTGAGGCATGTGGAGCACGTCTCCTCTTTTCTACCCCTTCATCCTGGACACAGCAGCAAAGTATGCCACCATCCTCTTTCACATTGCATTCTATGAATTTGAATGATTAATTTTGGTATATATCGAAATTAAAGATTGAAAATTTGAAACTCTATTATTTGATCTCTCAGTTGAAAAGGCTGCAGCAGTATTCAGCCTAAAGCTGGACAGTGGACACAAACTGCTTTGCCCATGGATCGATAATGCATGTGATGAGTCCCTCGCACAGTTCCCTCCAACACCTGTTCCAGCTTTAGTCGATGGTTACAAAGAACGCTCTCATGCTCTCTTGCGACTTTCAGCTGTGCCCATGATTTCGTTTTCAGCTATTGATTTCATGAGGAGCCCTCAGCTGGAATGCTTTCTGAAACAATCTTCAACACTAGAATTTGGCCTTGCAGACACTTATGGAACCAAATACCTAGGCATTGAACATGAAGCAGTTTCTGCTAATTTGTATTATCAGGTTTGGCACTTGTATCTAGCAAGCGCAACAAATGTGACCCCTGCTTCAATTGTTGTATTCTAATGGATATGATTCGTTATTGGAGCAGATAGCAACAAATCTTTCATCGGAGATGCGTATTTTTTATTTTCCAACGGATTTTCATGTTTCATTAATGGAAATTTTGGAATTTTTTTTTATATAGTAAGTAATAGGCTCTGGTTGTTTACTGTTTATGTATCTGCATGTATTACATAACTATTTGCATATGATCTCCTGTCAATGTCACTATTATTTATTTAATAAGGTGAATTTTAGGGCTTTGAATATCACTGGATTGGGATAGTACTGGTTTTCTATCTATAGAAAATGGTCTTAAGACAGCCAGAATTTCTACACACTCTCCAATGCTGGTTCCTTGTCTTTACAATTGAACCCACCTAGCTTAAGCAAGTAAACCAAGGCATCTCTTGCATAATAATTGAAATCATACCATGAATACCATACACTAGCAGTTTACACCATCTCTTCACGATTTTTTATTTATTAATTTATTTTGGATATCTAAGCAATTGAAGGCATGGTTTTATCCGAGTCTCTGGTATTAGCACTCACAGACTTTTCCACCTCACCGAAGGGTCACCTTCATCTCCTCGTGTTTTTTAAAATGTAATATGCTTTAAACAATAATGTGATGGCATGCCTTCGCCAGAAACAGTAGATTATTCATTATTGTACACACTCAGGGGCGGATTTACAGTGGGGGCAGTGGGGGCAATTGCCCCCACAAGAATTTCTAAAATCTATAGGGAGGTATTAATAATTTTAAATTTTTTTTTAACATTCTACTACTTTGCCCCCACAGAAGTTTTGAAAAATTTTGTATTTGTAATTTGCCCCCACAAAAAATTTTAACATTCTATTGCTTTGCCCCCATAGAAAATCATAAAAATTTTCTATTTGTAATTTGCCCCCACGAAAACAAAATCCTATCTCCGCCCCTGTACACACTCCTATAATTGTTACATAGCTTTCATGTATATCCAGGTAATGGATAAAGTGATCCCTAAATTGTGTCCTTGGACAATGAACTGGATAATCCCTTTCCTTAACCCTTGCATGTGACCTCTTTTATCATATGCTCAGTTTTCTATGTTGCTGCGATAAAATGCTTCCATTTTACACCAATCAAACAAAAAAAATACATCTTCCATTTTCACCCAGGCTTCTGGAAAATTTGTGACTAATGTCTGTTAGTATTGGTGATACTTTTTTATTACGTATTCTTGGTAAACATCAGTAATCATGTTCCTACGATAGAAGTTCTGGACTGTTCTTGAAATGTACATTTTTTCAACTAAGGGAACTGAGACCTGGAACTTTTGCAGGCCCTGAAACTTATAAGTTTATGTGGATGGGAACCTCGTTCACTACCTTACGTGGTTGACTGCGAGGACCACTCAACTCAGTCGGCAAATACCCTTCCTAAGGAGTCCTCGTCACAAATTGTTAATGGACGGAATCCTGGCACTGTTATGTACTTAACATCTGTTCCTGATGAGGTTATGGAAGTGGATGAAGACCATCCATCTTTTGGTGGACAGCAATCTGATCCAGCTTCTGTTGTTTTAGACTGCAAGCTTTGTGGGGCCAGTGTTGGACTATGGGCTTTCTCGACATTTCCACGGCCTTTGGAATTATTCAGAGTAGCTGAATCTTCAGAAGCCAATGGTGGTAGAAATGATTCTGCTAATAGTGATGCCAATGTTGTTAGCTGCATTATGGGGGCTCTGGGGACTGGTGACTCAGAAAAGGAAAATCATGTTGATCACAGTGGGTGCATAATGGGCAATGCCACTTCATCAAAGGAAAGATCTTTGAGCTTAAATTTGTCAATAGCTGGGGGTCCTACACCAGAAAAACAGAATTTCAGAGCAACAGTATCTCTGCCTGTCATCACCCGGCATTTATTAGCTGGCTTTTCTACTAGTTCCGATGTCCGAGATCATATGTCTAAGATGTCATGCATGAACAAAGGAAGTAGTCAATGTGATCCGCAGAGTACTAATTCATTTCAGCAAGAGAAAGTTCACATTCACACAGACAGATCCCTTTGCAAACAAATTGTTCAACCAGAAGATATGGAGACATTAAATCTCAAAAGAAATGAAGATCGACTTCGCATTTTCAGAGATGATAATCAATCATGTTTTAATCGTGAATTCAATGAAGAGGATGCTCTTAGACATGAGAAGGCAGAAGGAATGTGTTCCATTGAACCGGAAGTTCCTTCTACACATGCACTTGGTACATGCTCCGACTCCCTGATGGAAGATCCAATGCAAAAAATGCCAATAGTTTCAGGTACAAACGATCCCCCACCTGAAGATGCAGAAAATGTTGCAAATACAGAAAAGGGGGTTGATGCTAGTTCTCATTCTAATAATAGCACATTTGACAGTGAAATGAGCAAGAACAACTTGTTGACAATGGTTACACATGAAGTTTGCAATCATCAGCTGGATGAAGATTTTCTAGAACTAATGGGGAACACCACAGAGTTAGTTCTGAAGCTAGCCATCATGAGTCCTCGTACGTTCTTTCTTCTGTGGAAGCTAATGAAGCTGTGGATATGGCCCGTAAATTGGAATTGCAAAAAGGTGACAAGGGTTCAGATTTCCAATTAACTAAACAAAAAATCGGGGTGATGGAGACAGTTCAGCCTCCTGCCAACAATGAAGGTGATCATCCCATGGTTTGGGTAAGAAAATTATTATCATTCTCTTTCCTGTTTCTTAACGTACTTATTTTACATATCTTTATTGCATTTGGATAGATTCTGGTCAGTCTGCATTTTCTTCACTTGTTTATATTTGTTCTATTATGCATTCATCCATTCCTTTAACCATGTTCAAAGAATCTAACATCTATGATTTGGTACTCACTAGCTGGTTTTCTTGTACACATCAATCATTACTACCATGGATGCTCATTTTTGTACTAAATATAATTTTTTCAAGGTCTTAGGCTATCAGATACTTGCATTTACTTATAATAGAGCATGATGGATCTTTCTTTCCGCATTATAGATTATAATTTATTATAGTTTGATGACTTCTTAAGTATGATTTTATGGGCCTAGCAAAAAAATGTGTTTTATTTTTCTTGATTTTGGTAACTGCCAAATGGATATTTTTATGACAGGTAATCCCCTTCCATGCTTCTTTGTGATGGATTTTTTATGTAACCATTTGCATTTTGTGCAAGTGTATTTGTTCATGAAATTTTCATTGAAATACAAAATTTAATTTGAAAGGGTGTAATTCCTTCCTTTGCTTTTTGCAGGAAACGATCTAAAGCTGGTACAATTAGGCCAGGCCATGGAGTTTGATCCGATAAGGCAGCATAGACATTTTTGCCCCTGGATTGTGTCAATTGGTCGTGCAGCCCCTGGATGGCTACAAACACTTTCTGCTTTAGACCATGCGAAAGAATCTTCTCGTGATGGATTGACAGACTCTCCATCTTCATCCATGTTTGAGGTGCGTTAGTGAATTGTCATGTTTTAAAACCTCTCTGAGTTGGCTCAAAACTTGGCTAATTCTGCTCGACTTGATTGAATTTTGAGATTTCCTAAAACTTACTCGAAACAACTCACCAAGTCAAGTCTAAACTCGGCCAAGTTGGACTAGAAACTCTACAAAGTTATGCAATTATATTTAATGTTATTTCAGAAGACAAAAATGAAATATAATACTTATTAATTTTAAAATAATTAATACATTATATAAATATATTTATTTTCTTGAATGGAGTTTAGTTTTCAAGTTTTAAAACTACAGCAAATCCTTATCACAAAGATTTGGGATCTGCTAAGCTAAATGAATCATGTTCATTTGCACTTCTAAGAATGGTTTTAATGAGTTCATAACTATTACATTTTGCACAGGTGGATGATCCTATTGCTTCGATCCGAAAGCTTTTCATGTCTCCACCCACAAAGAAAATGAAGGCTTCTCACGGATCAAGCTAAAAGATTGAACACCACCCAATTGAGTTTGCAGGAGAGGACGACTATTTTTGGAACATTGTGATCACTCTCGAAGATGGTTGGTGTGGTCTGTACCTTTTCTGGTATGCGTTTGCTTGAAATGACATTCTCCTTGGGTAGTATTTCCATCAGAAAACTAAACTAGTGCTGAACTTCTGCTAGTATTGGCTACAGAATAGCCTAAACACCATCATTGCACTGTTGCTTGTGAATTAGCTATCCAAAAGGTGGGAGTTATCATACAGCAGTAATCTTGGCTGTAATAGCAAAAAGCCATTCCTCTCTTCCTGTTTCAAGAGCACCAACATTATTAAACTAATTACAATGTTACAGAACTTCTTATGGTGTTTGTCTGGGAATATTAGTAGATGCTCCATTTTGTAATAGAGCTAGTCTTAGCTCTTTTTAATTTTTTTGTGGTAAATCTTGCCAAAGTATTAAATTTCAACATATTTCTACAAAAATCAAGTGGGTTGTTTACATACTCTACTGTTACCATTTCAAATGGTATTTGTTCATCAGCTCTATCTCTTTCACTCGTATCAACACCATCATCTTATGTGTATGTCCGTACATGCTTCAATTCAATAAGAAAGCTGAAGACCCGTCTCTCTTGTTGTTATGTCTCTAATGTACTTCAAAATAAATAGGGCATATCTCTATATGAATGGAAAACAACTAACTCGACTCCATGGCAAATTAATCTGATAGATATTATTTCCTTCATCCTTTAATAATTATAATGCAATTAACAAACCCATTTTTAATATAATTCAAGGCAGCTTGAATAACACAACTTACATATAGGGACTTTTACAAGGATTAAACAAGATATCAAACGAAAAGTTTTCATGATGTCACATACATCATTCTTTATTAGACTCAAAACACACAATGGGAAATAAACCCTTAATTAGTCCAAGCTATCATTTGCATGTGGCAACTAGGACTCTTCTTGGAGGAAGGGAGGGCCTCCTTCCATGGAGCACAGCCAAGTTATCCAAGAAGAGTACATCACCCTTCTCCCATTTAAATTGGATGCTTTCTTCTTCAATGATCTCTTCACACCTTTTCACTACATTGTTTGGTATCTCTGTGCCGTCTGCCATTGTCGCTGAGCTGTGCTCCTTCCCATGCATGCCAACTACCGTATTGAACCACATTCTTCGACCTTTCCTTCCGTCGAAGACCCTGGTTAGCGATCGTGGGCCCAAGATTGTCTTGACCCCACCGTTGGGTAGCCATTCCATGTCCATCCCCAGAGCCTTAGCCCTCCGCTCGGCCTCAGTCTTGTCTGACGTTCCAAATGCATCCTCCCAACCTCTGCCCCTCATGGAAGATGTATCATTATTGCTGAGAGCAGTGAATGTGTATTGCAATCCTTTCTCTTGAATCTCCTCCACTTCCTTGGGGAATTCCTCTAGCATCCTTTCTGTCACTCGGAAGCTCGGAACAAATGGAGTCTCTCCACCTTCCGGGGGTGGCACCTCACAGAACAATATTACTTTTTTCGGATGTTCCTTGATCTGGTTAGTTAAGACACAACAATCAAATATGCAAGTAAGACACTCAGACTATTATTAAATGGATATCTAATTATTTTTTTTGCAACAGATGAATAATATATGTAAATTAATTACATTGTCATTTATACAAATAATTTATATTTTGAAAAACATTTATCAGTAGTTTATATAAAAGAATATTTTGATCGAAATCTTCTATTTATCAAAATATTTTGTAAAATGACATACAATTTTCATCAAAACATACAAAAAAAAATAAATTTGTGTCAATGGTTTGGCTTATTTGAAATTAAATTTGTAGTTACCAAAACCATCTCGTGGTGGTAGTAAATGAATTCGGAGAGAGGGCCCTCATTAGCCGTCCAGATCCTCTTGTGGATATGGGTCCGAGGTGCCGGTCCAACGTATCGGATATCATCCCAACCGAACAATTCTACTATATCATTGAAATCCTCGGCATTCTTCACGTCAAAGCCCCGGATGAGGACAGCACTGTTCTTGATTATCATGTTTTGGAACCAATCCTTGTTCTTCTCAAGGATGGGAAGGAGGGACTCCAATTCTCGAGATTCTGATTCGAGTGGTTGCAATACTAAAGGAATGGTTTCTCCATCAATTATCTTCTGCCCATCACATTTGCCTACTTTGAATTCCTTACAAGAGAATTCCATCCTCTCTCTCTCTGGCTGCTCTGTAGATGTAGAATTAATTAACCTTGGTTCTGTTATCCGTATTTATAGCTATATATTCCGGGTTGGGAAATTTGGAATTAGCTTGTCCGTATGTGCGGATTTTACTAAAAGGAATCATAGATAGGAGGGTCCGTTAACAAAGCTGGCTTTGAAGATCCTTTGTACGTCCTTTTGTGATAAAAACTAACTAAAACAATAAATAAATAAAAATTCCAGTAAGTCCAATATAATAAATGCCGTCTTGTCGCACAATTCTTTGGGCCCACGTCTTTGTAGACTAAATCAATCTTGATTGGTGATCATACATACAAGAATTAAGAAATGAACTTGGGGCATATTAATTCCTAAACCTTATTACATTTGTTTATCCTTGTTTTGCTAGTAATGTGGCAACTGGCAAGTACAACATGTACGTGGAAAGAAAGAAAGACTAGTTGCTTATTAAATGCTATTGTTCGATAAGAAAAATACTTAAAATTTTGTAAAATAATATGCAGGCTGAGTGACAAACATGACATGTGAGAAGACTTGCTTAGTCACATTAAAACAAATAAAAAAATATAATTAACCGCAAAATAGGGCTATTGATACACTAATTCATATATTTTGAAAAAAAAACTACCACACCTACAATTTCTTTAATAAATCCTTAAAAGTAATCTTTTAAATTGTAATTTTCTCCCTCTCAACATTTTATACCATTGAAAGAGAGAAAGATGTTTTCTGTATTTTTTTCATTGAGTATTTTTTTTTTTTTTAAATGACTATTTTTTTCCATTGCCATAAATCTATAGAATTTTTATGTTAAATTTTTATAATATAAACTTAATTTATAGGCATTTAAATTTTAATAAGGTGCAAATCGCTTATGAAAATAAAAATATAAAAGTGTAAAATGAATTTCCAAATTAAATTTCAAAAACCTAATTCTCTATTATTGAGTAAAATATCTATGTTGGTGGGCCAATGCATTTTTATTTTGGTATAAGCTCATCTAACCATCCCACCTCATGTACCATTTAATTTGGTAGGTGAGTATCTCATTATTATAGAGTTGTGAGTTTGATCTTTATATATCCCTAAAGATTTGTTAATTTATATAGCTTCAACACTGGTAAAAAAATTGGAATATTCTTATTGAATCCTACATAACTGAGCAGTTAATCTTTGTTGATTTCATCATTTATATCTAATCTAACACAATATGTTCGATTGATTGATCCCATGAAATAATATAATATGCCGTTTCGTGATATACTAGATCTAACATTCCACAGTGGAGTTATAACCAAAGTGCAAAACAAACAAATAGAAATAAATGAATAAAAAGAACAAAATTCTCCATTGATAACATCACTCTTCCTCTCGATCTTTTCTAAATAAAAACTAATTAAGAAACAAAGGGGACAACAGTCACTATTCATACATGATATTTGATATAACAATTAATTAAATTATATTTCCACACCAAAACTTTTTTATTATACTCTCAATCAACCACAACAATAAAATCTTATCCCAAATATGTGAGGAAGATTAAATGAATCATGTTCGTCAAGTCTTTTGTTATGGAAAATGAGCTCATATTTATTTAACTATTTCAATCCATGCTTTCTTAATTTGGATCTTCATCTCATTTATTTTATTTTTTGAATTTTTTCCTTCTACCTTTGCTCAACATGCCCAAGCCATCTTAGTTGTCCTTCTCTTAATTTATCTACTTATACATTTTTTTCAAATACATCCATTATTATTTGAATCTTCTATAGCTTTACACTTATCTATCTCAACATATATTCTCGTCAACTGCGTTCAATCCAATAAAATGATACTTCTTGACCGTCCAACATTCAAAATAAATAAATATATATAAAATCTTGTTAATTAATTTGAATGCATCTATCACAAGATATATAAAAAATGCACTCCCACTTTAATCATCCAAGTCTATATCTTTTGCAAAATCTTTTTTAATTTCTTCATCGTTAAGATAACGAAAATTATCTTTCTTGAGCATTTATAGATTATCAATTTTTTCTGAGTATTTTAAAGCATCATATCTTGTCCAAATCCTCCGAATTACAAGTAATACTCAATAAACTATGCATTCCAGATAAAAACAAGGATAAATCTTTGTGAATGACTAACAAAGAGATTTGAATTCAAGACCTTTTCTTTTTTAAAAGGATAATATTCATCTTTTGGATGTTAATTAAATTTGTACAAATGAATTATTTATTATTTATTGACCAATGAATAAATTCTAATATCTAGGATTCAATATATGTTTTGTTTCTTTTGTCATTTTCATTTCTTCTCCTTATCTTTGAAAAACTTTTAAAAGTAAGATAATCGTTGACAAAGAAATTCAAAGTTGATTATTACGTAAGTATCGATTGTTCTCTTATTATTATTATTATTTTATTTTTCTTTTAAAATATTATAAAATTATCTATGCATACGTATGCATGCATGTCTTTATTTCACCTTCTTATAACCATACACGTGTCCATTCTATGCACGCACCAATGCATTCTAAATTACACGTGTCATAGAAGATCAACTTATATGGAACAGTTCGATTAATGATTTTCTAAAAAGCTACTTTTCCAGACAAGTTAGAAATGTGATCAATACACCACCTAATGACAGATGGGACATACATACAATAAAGGGGATAAGGACCAACAAACAAGCAACATTGGTTACAACCTTACTGACAGTGATATCCTACATTAGAAGCAATTTTGATGAAATGATTCTTCAAATGAACGGTGCAGATTAATTTGTAAGACACAAGTGGGACAAACAGAATGTATTCATAAATACTGATGGTAGTTGAAATTTGATCGTTTCTACAAAATCTCTTTAATTAAAATGTAAGAAGTTAAATGGTGGGACCTAATCTTACAACTCTTTTAATATAGAATACTTACCATCAATAAATGTCGGGAAGCATTGTCACTACTTTCACACTCACTATGGACTAGTCTTCCATTATTCAATGACATCGTTTCATACATTGCTGATGTGGAGGTGTGCAAAGAATCATATATTCTTTTCACCTTATAACATAGAGTCGTGCTGGGATGACAAACGAAGACACAAAGATGACAAAATGATGTGATGTCGCGCGCATTACCATAAATGCTTATCAACGAGATACGAGTATAAACCATCTACGATTATGTCCAAGCCATCACATTATTTTTGTCACCTTTGTGTGTCTCTGTGTGTGTCATTCCAACATTTTCCTAGAGCATATATGATTCTTTACACACCTCCAATGTCAACAATGTGTGAATGACGTCAAGTATAATGTTTCTCCAACATTTTTCTTATTGAATTTGGACTTTGTCGACATACGTCCTAAAGGTGCATTAAATTTATCTTGGGAGTATGATTTTTTATTTTTTTAAGAATAAATTTAGTACAAAAATTAATTTTCAATTTGTATTTAAAATACTTAATGGACCTATGTTAATAAAAACCTATTCAATCAAGTAGTGTTGGAGTGACACAAAGGTGACAAAAACTTGTAGTATCGTGCACATTACCATAGAAGCTTTTTCACGAGATACAAGTAAAATGTATCTACGATTATATACGTATCACCACATCATTTTTGTCACCTTGTTTGTTTCATTTCAACATTTTCTATTCAATTAACCTCAAAATATCAATTATGCTTTTTTGAAGGAATCAAATACTAAAAACAAAGTTTTGATTCTATACCTCGAGGTCGGAGTTTGGGTTGTCCTTCTATATGCAATGAGTCACACACTTTTCTAAGCCCGGACCCATAAATATTAGTCTATCTCCTCGAACTTTTAACTTTATGTCTACCATGGTTTGGCCAACTCCTTTGACTGTAAGTATTTTTATCGATTAAAAATCATGATTTTAAATCTCTGTTGGACGCCTCATGCATGAATAAGATGAGATAGAATTATCATGGACAAGATATATCATTTAACTCGATTTATAATTATTTATTAAAATATATTTATAAATAAGTACTTATATAAAAAAAATTATATATATTATCAGATTATTCACAAGGTCATTTTATATTTTAAATAATAAATTCTTAAATCATAAATAATAATAATTTTTAATCAAAATATATATATAAATTAAATTGACTCAGTCAAGATTTTCAAAATATTATCCAAGTCATTTCTTTTATTTGATGAGATGGTGTGAAAATGCCAGATAAGTCATATCGTTCTTGGAGGGGATTTGAAACTTTTTAAGAACTTTGAGAATATGTAACAAAATTTGGATTTGGTAATTATTCGGTGGAGGTTTAATTCAGATAACTTCAGAAAAATTAAGTAAATAAATACAATAAACTTCCAGAGATTATACAAAATATATTTTTGAATTTCTTATTAAAATTCATCATCTTCAACCTCTTTAAAATCTCTCAAGTCTTTTTCTTGATGTTTGAATGTTCAAATAAAATAAATTTTTGATAATGAAGTGTAAAAATGTTACCTTGTTCAAAGATTAATTGAGGAATCATCGATTAAATCGACAATCAGTTAACCCCTGACTCAAAAGAACTTTACGAATTAAAAAAAAAAAAAAATGGAAGAATTTTGTGAGCATGAGGTGGATAGGCTTAGAATAGTGGGCCACATGTCATGCATGGACACCTGGAGTTGGGTAGCAAAGCAACACCCAAGAGTACAGCGTCTACAGTCTCAACTCACACAAGAAAAGAAAGGGTTTCTTGTTAGAGTAGTGAAAAAAAGGGGTTATTGACTTGATGTGATTTGTAAAGTCGTAGGCAGATGGGGTGAAGATGGAGATGGAGATGGAGACGAAGAAGAAAATAGTGGTAGTGGTGGAGGAAGTTGAGGCAGCTAGAACTGCTCTCCAATGGGCTCTTCATAATCTACTTAGCTATGGTGACCTCATCATACTTCTTCATGTCTTCCCATCATCATCATCAAGATCAAGATCAAGAAACAACAACCACAGCAAACAAAGGATCCTCAGATTAAAAGGCTTTAAACTGGCCCTCTCCTTCAAAGATCTCTGTGACAGGATCCCTGATGTGGGCACCAACCCTTCCATCCATCAATCAATCAATCAATCAATTTTACTTCTGCAGATTTACAAGATTGATCTAATTAATTAAATATGTACATGGTGTGTGCTCTCGTTTGTAGGCTAAGGTGGAGATCGTAGTCAGGGAAGGCGATCCAGAAGGTACCACGATCGCTTCTATGGTGAGAGAGATTGGAGCTTCGGCTTTAGTCGTTGGACTCCATGATCAGAGCTTCCTCTACAAGTAAGTCAATTTCTATAAATTAATAATATTGTTGTTCATCTTCTACTAGTCTTCTGTGTTCTTCTAATTGTTCAATTCTGATTTTTTGGATTGAGAATCAAACTATGGAATTTGACTTTTTTTAGAATCTAAATTATCATTTGTAGAAACTGATTTCATAATCTCGTTTAGTTGCGAATCAAATTGACGACTCTTTTTCGATAATTGGGAAACCTATTTTATAATCAGCATCAATTTTAACATCCGATTCAAAAAAAAAAAAAAAAAAATTGATTACGAGTAAAAAAAATCTAATTCTAGAGTTGAGGTACAAAATAAGGAGATGTTCGATTAAATTCGCAAATATGTATTATAAAGAGTGTGTTAATTTGAGGTGAGGTACAAAAATATTAAACTCAAACCAGTGTTTGTTTTTGTCAGGATGGCCATGGCCCACGCCAGTATAACAAACAACCTTAATTGCAGAGTTCTTGCCATTAAACAACCAATAACTGCAGCAGCAGATAACTCCATGAATTTCAACTTCTCGCAAATCGAGATTACTAGTTTAAGGTGAGGAGGTTTCAAGTACTTATTGATTGGAATCTTTCCTCAACTCTTTTACTTTTTGTTTAATATAATAATAATGATCATGATGGAATCGGGTCGGGTCGGGTTTTGCAATACTAATTTCTTTATCTCATCTAATTGTTACTGTAAATGAGTTGCAGTATTCCTCCTATACCCCAACAAAAAATTCCGTATCAAATCTTACCAAGCCCCTTTGGCATCATATGGAGATCCAGGAGGAGAACAAGAAGCATCTCAAGGTAGGAAGGGAGATCTTCTCCGTTTGATTTGAATCTCATGGCCGGGTAATTTTTGGGCCATGGGTCTAGGATTGGGTTTGGGCATGGATTTCTTCCGGCTCTAATTTGTCTTGCACATGGGAAAAGGTGGTCATTGAAACCAAACAAACAAAGATAATTCGTGTTGACATCACATTAGTAGCGTTTGATTGTGAAATTATGGCCTATGTAACTTATTTTGTTCATTTGTCTAAAAGTGAGATACTTTTTTGTGTTCTTCAGAAATTTCTATAGTCAAAAGATGTGAGTGGTTCTCATTTCTTTTCTTGGCTGAGTAGGTAAAGACTTAATAGTAAGCTCATTAAGACAACAACTTGATATAAAGACATTCTTATCAATGGACCTCTCAATCTAGTAGGGATCGAGTTTTAAAACTTGGAACTATCTCAAGATTTATTTATTTATTTATTTTCACCCAGCTTTGCAAATATGAATGTTTGCCACAATTTTATCAAGATTGATTGGAATCAAATCTTTTACTTCTTTCACTTTTCATAAACGTAAATCCATTCAAAATCATGTTGCTTTGTTAGTTTTAATATGTTCCTCTTTTTTGCATGAGTAGTATTCTCGAAAAGTATCCCAATTTTTTTTCACATGTTAGGTAAAAGTGATATATGGTTGATTAAAGCAATTTGATTGCTAACCTTTGCCAACGTTCCACATGCAATGAAATAAATTTCTATTTGGATGTCTATTTCCACTAATTTAGAAATAAAAATATTTTTTATCATCTAAAAATCAATCCATTTTTCATAGAAATAATAAAATGTTATGAAATGATGAGCCACAATAAACAATGATATGTAGTATGAAAATAAAGATTAGTAGCGTTCCGCTAATATGCTAATGTAGGTATTTAATTGTGTGGCAGCTAAAAATAGCTTTATATGGTCATTTCGATTGCTTTCTTAGAAGCAACTCCAACCCTCTCACCAAAAGATTTGAAGTTCAAGTAATGGTATCAAAATCAACAACCACAATCATGGAGAGATTTAAAAATACCTCACTTAAAACAATTGTACCTTGTCGAAATGAAAGCTAACAAAATCAACAATCACAGTCACTTAAAACAATTGTACACTTACTGAAAAGAAAGCAAACCGTCGAGTATCCAGGGTTGCCGCTTTACTCCTTGTATTCAACTACTACCTTGTGTCA
The DNA here is from genome assembly GCF_017979445.1 of Akebia trifoliata. NCBI lineage: Eukaryota > Viridiplantae > Streptophyta > Magnoliopsida > Ranunculales > Lardizabalaceae > Akebia > Akebia trifoliata. Next base: position 33,760,969 of record NC_141381.1, read on the forward strand.
GCTGATATTGAATTGCATTCAGAGTAAGCTACAAGGTTGGAAGGCATTGATATTATCCCAAGCTAGTCGAATTGAGTTCTTGGTTCGATGATCAATAGCTTCCAAATCTATTGGAGTTCAACACTTTTTCTTGGAAAATTATTATAAAAAAAAAAAAAAAAAAAAAAAAGATTGAATCTCTGTTTCTAGTCATTTTCTATGGTGAGGTCCTTCTTTGGCTCAATCATGCACTCCATCACCAAGGTTGAGAATGATGCCCATGTGATGAAGATGATCTTAGACATCGAAGAATTAGATTATGTTTGTTATAGATTCCAACTTCTAGTTCAAGTTTCTATGTATGGGAGAAGCAAAAGCCCAAAGTCTAGGAAGTTGTGTTCAGGAGAATCTTGTTTGTTATAGAAGTTGACAAAGAAATAGCAGAGAGAGGTCGAATTGATTTTTTTGTTTGATCGATATCACCTCATACGTTTTTTTTATGTTGACATGCCGTGTGAAAGCAATCCCAGCAAAACTTCTCAAATATGTAATTTCGGATTTCCGGCAAAAACTATTGAAGCAAAAGCTGTTACCAACAAATATGTTTTCTCGACTTTTCTAATTCAAAGAAAAAAAGCTGCCGCCGAAAAGAGCCGGAACAAACATACCCTTAATAATTTGAACATGGCATGCATGACGAAATTATTCTGGGTCCTCCACGTCGGATCAGTATTCTCCTTAGGTTGGGTTCTATTTTTGCTGGGCTGAATGCATGTGATGAAGAGTTGGGCTTAGAGTTGTAGGCCTTGTCTTGCTGGGCCTATTTACTTCTTTTTTTATGAAAAAAACAAGCATCAGCTTATTAGTAAAGAGTACCGGCTCCGTGTCGGCACCTGGAATGAAATATCAAGTCGTGTGAGCCGATCGCATGTATCAACCACTAGCTAGAAAACCAAAGCGTCGTTTAGCCGTCGAAACTGCGTCAACTTCTTGAGACATAAAACCCTCTTTAGGCGTCGCGGCTCTGCTAAAAAAGCATCGACTCTCGCTCTCTCTGTCTCTAAAACTGATCTCGCCTTCCTCTCTCGCTCGGCTCAGATCCGGCTCCGATCTTGCTCCCATCCGGCTTCGATTTCCTCTCCCTCCCCGCTCTCGTTCTCTGCAACTCCTCTCTCTCTCTCTCTCCCCGCATCGATTCTACTTTTTATCGTTAATTTCGAGCCGATTCTGCCATCTATCTATCAATCTCTGTGTGTCTCGTCTTTGAAGTTGAATTTTCTGTTGCAGAACTTGGATCGGGCTTGGGAAATGGGGTAAAGAGGCCTCTTTGTTCTTCAAACACCCTAGTTTCCATTTTGCACCAAAATTTGATGTTTATGCGTTCTTCAGATTGTGTTTTAAAGGACTAGACTTGAACCGTGGAGGATCGCTTAAGTCAGTTTGAAAGACGCGGCCGGCTCTTGTGAACTTAGGAGGTAAAAATTGCTTCTTTTTTGAGGGGGTTAAATTTTGGAATGGTTGTTGTTGCAGACTTGTAGTTTAGATTGGTGTTCATGGCTTCTCGGATTGTTCATCTATTATTTCTGAAAGTTCGTTCTATTTGTCGTGTATGTGAATTTGGATGTTAAAATTGTTGGATGGTGGCTGTTTACTTACTTCATCACGAGTAAAACTAGTAAATATCTTCAAAATGTTGGGAACTATATATATATATATATATATTTTATTGGATAGAAACTAAACATACATCGTAGAAAGTATGATATTCTACAAATTAAATGAATGAATTAATCTCCAATTTCAACCAAATCTCATACAAAATTTACAATAATTTGATTGAGTGTTGAAAAACTTTGAAAATTAGAGAGATCATTTTGGTATTTAGCTAGGACTGGAAACTAATGCCAAAGCTGACATTTAAAACCTGAATATCATTGCTCACATCCATCAAGGACAAAACCGTATGGTTGATTTTAGTGTTCATAGTTTGCCTAATGTTTGACTTTTCTCCTAGTGAATTCGATAGTACTTTTGTTATACTTTCACTTGGAAAATATTCTTTAAACAACACAAGACTTTCTAAGATATGAATGCTGAATTATATCTTCCAAAGCTTGTAGTTAGCTTAATGTTGTGGGCATACTGCGCAACTTTAAGTTTCTTCTTTCCACCTGGTTCTGGAGAAATTTGAAAAAATCTATAAAGTGCTAGAGTGTTGTATGCTAGTCTAGAAGTGTCCTGAGGATTCTTCTATTTCATCATAATTATTACATAATTTCAGGTATTCCATATGTAGTAGGGATTGTAGAGAGTACATTTTTGTTGGATTGTCGTCATGTGGATTAATTATGGCTATACATTCCACCTTCTCAAGTCTGTGTAAAGAGGAGGGCTCGTCATTTGAAACTAAGTTCATAGTAATACAAGTTCATTCCATCTTGTATGCCCTTTCAGGTTTCTTGAGTAAGTGAAGACCTTAGTGAATTGAGGGAACTCCTAAGAATCTTGAGTCAGACTGATTTGGTTGCATTGGGGAATAGCTCGAGTGTCAGAGGAGCATTACGTGACAAGAGACTAGGTCCGTGACAATTGGTATACGAACCAAGTTCGGATGAATCTGGTGGAAAGGGTGTGGTCCTAATTTGTGATTTGTAATGTCATCGGAGGTCAACATTGCAATGTGTGCCATATTTGTTAGTTTCAGAAAGTTTTTTGTATAGCGAAAGGTAGTTTTTACTATGATAACAGCCATTCAAACATGAAACGTCTAAAACCTTTTTAAATGGGGATGCCCTTGATCTACTAAATTGGCCCACCTGACTAAATTCCTATCCTCTCATTTTAGACATCATCATCGTCATTATAATCACCAAAGTTTTATTCTAAAGATTTGGGGTCGACTAAATGAATCCATCCATGTCATCTGTTATTAAAAGTTTATCATATCTACTTTCACCATCTCTTGTGTTGATCATATATGCTCCTCAAAAGAAAATTTTCAAATGAACGGCTGGGATGGGAAGATAAAGACATGTTTCAGCATTTTGTGAAAATTCAATGTCCAATATCGTTGGCCAAGAAATTTTGTGTCAAATCATGGAAACAACATGTTTAGTTTGACAAACTTTAATTAAATGCTGTTAAATTGTTTGCTTTTTTTTATTGGACAAATTCAGTAGAGGATACAAATTGGGAAATAATCGAGCTAGGATTAGGGCTATGTAATTGTTTCAATTAAATGGTGTTCCCATATTATATCATCAAATTTCATATTAAATTATAATAATAAATCACCCAAATCCATATTGATATCATCCATACATCTACAAAGGTAACCACAACTCCACAACCCATTCAAGATTTACAATATTCTAAATATCAAAAGATTACAATCATGAATCCCAAGTTAGGATTTGTCAACCGGTTAAAATCACCATATTCATTTTTATTCTTATTATCCAACGCTTCATCAATAAAATGGTCGCCATCTTCTTCATCGAGGTTGATTTTCATTTTTTTTTTTTTTCCGATTTAATCGCAAAATTCACTACTTAATTGTGAAATTCATGATTTAATTGCAAAGTTCATCAAAGTTGTGACTAAATCGCTGAAAGAAAAAACTTCTTGATTTAATCATGACTTTTTCAATAAGTTGCAAAATTTGGTGACTATGCTTACTAATGGTTTACTAGAGTTGGCTTGTGCCTACGGCACTGTCATCCTCTTTGGGGTTAAGGGTGTAAAAGAGGAAAGATAATAAAGTTGTAGGGGTATTATTGAAAAATGTGTAGAAGAGTAAAGGCAAGGTTAGGCCCTTGAACTCGGATGTCCCCATCATAAAGTTATAAGGGTATTATTGGAAAAAGAGGAGAAAAGGAAAGAAAATAAAGTTGAAGGTGTATTATTGGAAAGGGTTAGAAGAGAAAAGGCAATAAAGTTGAAAGGGTATTGTTGGAAAGGGGAGGAGGGAAAAGGGCATTAAGGTGAAATTGTTTCTTGAGATGTGTGTGAAACATTGAGGGAAGACAAACGTTTTGTTTTATCATATAGATAGTGCAAAAAAAAAAATTTCTTTTACTCTTCATATGTTTCCTTTCTAATTTTATTTAAGAAACCTTCTACTAAACATTAAAGCCTTACCTCAAAAAATTGGAGTTGGAATGAACTTTGTTCCTCAATTCAATTTTGTCTAAAGTTATGTCTTCTATTAATTTAAGTGTGTTAATATCTATTCTTGCTATCTGAATTCAAGTTCCTTTGGGTCTTCCTCTCTCATTTAGAACTAGGGCTGTAATTGGCCTTCTTTGCATATGACCAAAACATGTAGATGGACGTATCAACGTTTTGGGGTTCTCAAAGGCATCGTGTCGGACACCACCTATCTATGTGGACACTGCCATGTGCGTGTCTTTGTTACTGGGGGAAAAAGAAGCTACCTAAAACATAAATTTAGAATCTTAAATTAACTTGATTTGGAAAGTAACTACAGACTGACTCCACACTGAAGCATAGCTGGAAATTATCATGAACTCGTACCAAATTCATGATTTGGCCATTATTTCCTTAATTTATATCGGAATGGTGTAATCTTGGTCTTGCTGTAATCTAATAAGAATTCTTTTGTTACCAAAACCGGGACATCTGGACCATTTCTTGCATATAAAAATGTGACCTTAAAATAGAATGATGGAACTGCATAAATGACAGGTGTCTATATCATTTTCAAGAATTAGATGCATGCTTTCATTAAAGTTTTACATATTTATTGAGTGTTTTCCTCACAAATTCTATTGGATTTTGAGACAGGAACAGCTGGTGGCAAAAGGGGGAAGGTAATGGATTGGAATGTTAATACATATAAAAGCTTAAAAGGTACTGACAATTCTCTTATGTTTACAGTTTAGCTACCCTCAAATATGTTGACTTGGATTTACATGTTAAGATATTATAGAGAAAGATCTTAATTGGAAACGTGATTTCCATATTATGCTTTCCATTTTCTGGAGGGGACCAACGTTCTTTCTTAGTGTAATAATAGTAGAATACCAGCTGGTTTATCATGCCGTGTCAATGATTGTTACTTGACGAGGATTCGTGGGCTTTTGTCCCTCAACTCTGCTCTTAGCTTAGTGTTTGATGTATTAGATGATTTCAACTGTTATAAGTTCCTGTTACATCGAATCATTAACATAGCCACTCTCTTAATTGTCGTGCTGCTTTTAGTTTTATATATTTCTTGAAGAGTTAAGTTTACCTGAATATTGTAATAAGTGATCATTGATCGGGGATGGAAGAACAATCCTCCCAACTTTTATATTCAGCATCATGAGCAGTTTTCTTTATGATTAGTGAGGATGTCTTCCATAACTGTTGTTCTCTATGATTGATTAGCGATGGCCTTGGCTTTTATAATTCTGGCTGACTCATGCTTACACTTTTCCAGTGTTATATCTGAACATTAGTTTTCCTATGATTCTACTTTTTTGCTCTGAGCAGATATGGAACCCAAATCCATGATGGAAATGATATCATCAACGATTGATCCAATGGGTATTGGTCTGGGTTCTTCTGAGAAAGGAAATGCAGCTCCTGCATCAAAACCAAGAAAAAAGACAATGACATCCTTGTATCTCAAGTTCTTTGAGACAGCTCCTGATGGGAAGAGTCGAAGCTGCAAGTTCTGCAAACAAAGCTATTCTATTGCAACTGCCACTGGTAATTACTGGGCATTCTTTAATGGTTCATGATTGAGAAATCTTTTGTTTATAACCAGGCAAGAGCTCCTACATCCCATTGCACATAAAGAAAGGATTTAATTGTGTTAGCATTACACGAAGAATTGATGGGGTTTGTTTTTTAATGGCCATTGAAAACTTTTATTAATTTCACCTTTTTTTTTTTTTTTCTGTGAAGGAAATCTGGGAAGGCACCTAAATCATCGCCATCCTGGATATGATAAGATGGGGGATGTTATTACCAGTCCATCCCCACAGCCCATCAGTGTAATGAAGAAGCCTCAATCTCAAGCTAAACCGGCCTCAGTGGATTTCGACCATCTCAACTGGTTGCTACTTAAGTGGCTCATTGGAGCTTCTTTTCCTCCCTCTACCTTGGAGGATGTGTGGTTAGCAAACTCTTTCAAATTTGTCAATTCATCGGTCAAGATTTGGTCAATTGAAAGGTTCCAAGCAGTCATCAAGGAGGTTTTCAAGAGTATGCGGGAAGATGTAAGGGCATCTTTGGAACAGGTGAATGCTAAGGTCTCTATCACACTTGATTTCTGGACTTCGTACGAGCAAGTCTCCTATATGAGTGTTACAGGCCACTGGATCGACGACAACTGGTCCCTCCACAAGGTTCTTCTCGATATTTCTCACATTCCTTTCCCATTTGTGGGCACTGACGTCTATCACACCTTAGTGAAGGTCATCAAAATGTACAACATTGACAACAGGATTCTTTGCTGTACCCATGATAACAGTCAAAGTGCCTGCCATACCCTTAAAGAGGATTTGGATGGTCGGAAGGTAGGGCCTTTCTGCTACATCCCTTGTGCTGCTCGAACACTGAACCTGATCATAGAGGATGGATTGAGAACGGCAAAACCAGTGATATCTAAGATTCGTGAATTCGTGCTTGAGATGAACATATCCTCAGAGATATCAGAAGACTTCAAGCAAATGACCGCTGCTTATCAGGAAGGTTCCTGGAAATTCCCAATCGATGCTTCAATGCGATGGAGTGGAAATTACACAATGCTCGATATCGTGCATAAGGTACACTGCTATCAGTTCTAAGCTGGCTGTTTTATTTTTTAATTTAGAGAAGGGTGTGAGGACATATCAAAGATGTGGGATTTTAACTTATTGTGCAGGCCAGTAAATCCATGGATGCTATTATCAGGAAGCATGAGGAGACTCTGTCAAGCAGGAATTTGCTGCTGAACCCTGCAGAGAGGAATGCCGTCAACATTATGCATGCGTACCTAGAGCCGTTCTACAAGACCACTAACAACATCAGCACAAGCAAAGTCCCAACAATTGGGCTGGTCCTCTTCTTCATGGACCATGTGGTTGAGATGATCGGATCCTGCAGGGATTCGCGCCTTAGCCCCGACTGGCTCAAGAATGCAGCCGACGACATGTCCAAAAAGGCCCGGAGTTACAACAGCCAGGTATATAACATACTCACTTACATGGCCGCGATCCTTGATCCAAGGATAAAGACTGAGCTTGTCCCAGAAAATCTCAACTCAGAGAACAATCTAGAGGATGCAAGGAACCATTTTATGAGGAATTACTCAACTAGCCACTTCCCAGCTGTGGCTAATGGCTATAGTGCTCTGGAAAATGAAGATGGTGGTGGTGTCTCTTTTGCGGAGGAGATTGCCCGGAAGAAACGGAGAGTGAGCATGAGCCCTGCTTCAGACGAGCTCTCCCAGTATCTTTCAGAGCCCCCAGCTCCCTTTACAACTGATGTTTTAGACTGGTGGAAGGTGAACACAACACGGTACCCAAGACTCTCCATGATGGCTCGAGATTTTTTGGCAGTTCAAGCGACATCAGTGACACCTGATGAGCTTTTCAGCAGCAAAGGTGATGAGATTGACAAGCAAAGGCTATGTTTGCCCCATAGTAGCACACAGTCTATCTTGTGCATTCGGTCATGGATCGAAAGTGGGTTCAAATTGAAGTATCGATCTACTGAGATTGACTATGAGAAGCTGATGGAATCCGCCATTTCTGCGGCCGATAATGGCACTGTAGGTTTGGACAAGAAGTGAGATGAATTGTATGGATGTTCTAAACAGGAATTCTTTGAACGGAATGATGGTAGGCGAGTTCACAGGGGGTCGGATAGTGATGATAATGCCATATTTAGGTGCCAATATAAGTAAATTAGCATTCACATAAAAGAGGGAAAGAGAGGTTAATTTCTTCCCCCTCTTTGTTGTATGTATGAGTAGGGGAAGGTTGTCCATGTACAGATCAGAACCAATGAGAAGGCTAACTAGTTAAGGGAAAGATAAAGATTTGCCCTTGAGATCCAAATCTTGCAATATGAGTTTTGAAGCTACCATTTCTGTTAAATTCGCTGTATTTTCAAACCGATGACCTGACCACTTGACCTTGTTCTTTTGAAAGATACTGACAGGAGCTGGCTAAATTGCCTTCATCTTCAGGCTCTTGATAAAAATCCTTGTTTTTATTTTTCCTTCCTGGAGAATACAATACATCGCAAGATCTCCTATACTTGCAAAGCAAAAAAAAATGAAAAATCTTGTCGTTGTTGTTTGATAAACATGTTATTTTTAAGCCTACATCGATTACTGACCATCCATCTATTGGTGGTCGTCATGGGATGGAAATTAGTTCCTTGGTGATACCTTTCTTAATGCCGAGAAAAAAGCATCTATGTTTCCCATACACTTTCACGTCAAGATTGCAATGTGAGGCACAATCTTGAGGTCTCTCCAGCACAACTCTTTCTATTTTTATTTTTTATGTTTGTAATGGGTACCTGGGTAAGGGTAGTAACATAGGGTGATGCACAGTGTGATTAATTAGATTATGTCATGATGGTGATGATAACTGGAATTGCAACTCCAAGATGAAGCTAAACACTGAAATAGTAATTAACTCTTATTATCGATTTTCAGTAGTTAAATTTCAGATAATTAACTTTAGTGGTTCAACAATACAACTCTGCAAACCAGCCAAACATTTAGGTCCTGTTTGAATACTAAGTAGAAAGTTTATTGTGGAAGAAAGTAGGCCTCATTTGGTTACAGAGTATAAAGTAACTTTTTGGAAGTAAAAAAATAATAAATATTTTTTTTTTTTTTTTTTAAATTTAGATATTCTACTTTTCTTTTCTTTTTTTTAAATTGATCCAAACAAACTTTTCTTTACTTTAAGGTTCTCTAGTTACTAAACAATGTAATAGAAAAAATCACAAAGTTCTCGAACATCAATATTTGTCTCTTAATGATCAATATAGGTTTTGGAGTCATTTATTTTTATTAAAAATCTTTAGAAATATCTTACCATCTAAACAATTGGTTTGAGAGAGAGAGAGAGAGATTCTGAAAGTCAGGGGAGGTTGCTATGGTCCTTTTTTCTTCTTTCTAACCAAGTAAGTCATCAAATAAGCTTTATTTGGTGAATCCACTACCATCATGTGAGGAGTTGGAGTTGTTGCCACTTACTCTTAGTTGAAAGTCAATGGTGCATTGAAGGGTTTCATGGCACAAAACAATCCTCAAATATTAAAATGTTCGGTCACTTACTCACAATACATAATTCACTACCGACAAACTCTCTCTATATCTATAAATTCAACCCTCTTATAATGCCAATACCACATATTAATATTCTAATAAAATAATAAAGACTTTTCTTCTAGAGGCTCTCCGTGGGAAACACACACTCTTGAGATAAACCCAAAAATTTAATAGAGTTCCAGTCCTAATCTTTTAGTTATTAATATTGAATAATGCTGAAGTGACCTTAAGATTGTACCTCACATCACACATTCTGACGTTAAAAGTATGTAGGATTTTCATCAAGATACATCTTGAAAAGCATCTATGATTCCTACACACTTTTATGCCAAGATGTACGATGTGAGATACAATCTTGAGATCACTTCAACACGACTCATTACTATTATATTTTTAAACATACATTTTACTTAGTAGTGCTGGAGTGACCTCAATTAACACCTAAAATTAGTTAGAAATGTGTGAATTGAGGTCAATTCATCAGTTCCTTAATCTCCTGAGGATTAATTAATACAAATTTTCCTAGAGAAATTTTTTTCTTGGGATTCCTCATTTACATCCCAATGATTGATGTGGATAGAGAGTATCAACCCATTTTCCTTTTATCCAAATGATAATACCATGAACATTTTAATCAATAGAGCAAGGTACGTCTTTCAACTTTGATCAACCTGGCTAGCTCCTTAATAATAAAAATAAATATAATCGCGTAACTCAAGCAATTGAGGTTATTATCCTTGTTGGTGCGCTTCGAGTCATTTTGGTCGATTTCAAAGTTTCAATTCAACTCGATATATGAGTTTTAAAACATATATAACAACATATGGTTTTATATATATATATATATATATATATATATATATAATATATATATATATAACTAATCATTTTGTTTAGACTTGAGAACTATTCTTCCTCTCGTTGATATGTGCACACAGACACTAAAACACAAATTTCATCCAATTGAATTGTTAAATCCGATCTTATGAATTTGTGGGTTTATTTTTTTTTTCCCCCACACTAAGTCACCAGAAAAAAAAAAAAAGAATTGGAGCATAAAATACAAGTAATATTATGAGAGATACCACTAACCATTTTGGTTGTTGTTGCAGAGTCACATATGATGAATATTGAAAGAAAATAATATAACAAAGGAACTTAATTTAATGGTGTAATGGGTTTGGACCCGTTGGTACTAAGCGCTTTTCGACTCCATAACGTGGATCGATCTCACTTCCAGTGGGATCAGGATCAACAAGGACAGGTGGGGAGTGTCTTCGATGTCGTCGTGGGTGGCGATGCCTCTTGAAAGGCGGGGTGAAGTTGAATTGTGTTGCTAACACTTTTCTGCTGATGATCAGACTGTAGTGGTGAGTGAAAGAGAGATGGGTGGTATTGTTGTTGTTGGTGTTGTTGGAGTTGATCAGAATAGTCCATCCATGGATCAATAACAAGAGAGTGAGCCATAGTATAATCCCTAATGAATAGTACTGTGAGATCTTCAAAGACATGGTGCAGAAGGAAATGGAAGCATGGAGAAATGAAATGCATGTGATGGGGTTATTGCGTGTTAGAGGAGAATAGGAAATATTTTAGTAGTTATTGTCTTTATAGAGTCTTGAAAGTTTGACTACTTGAATGATTAATGAGAGAGAGAGAGAGGTGTGAGGATGCAGATTGGTCGACCCTTTTCCAATGAAACATCCTTGGCGTTAAAGGAACAACAAATATGGGCTCTCACTAAAATCGATTGTCAAATCTTCCCCTTTGACATTAATAAGCATTTGACTTGAAAGGCCTCCATTATGAAGAACGTGATTTGGAACTGTTGACTTTAATAAAAGATAAAAACAAAGGAATTTAAAATTAAAAAGGTAGTAAATAATAATATCAAACCACGTTTGAGGAAAGAAAGATTTGTGAAACGTATGGCTAAGATAAGATATAAGTTACTGAATCATCAACTGTTACACCTGGGATTCCTCCCATGTCAAAGGTGCGGTTGACGCTCTCCCTCATCATTTAAATTTTGAAATTTTAGACCAATCGCCATCGTAAAATTTTTTAATTTTTTTTTTTGAGAGATTCTATTGCCAAATTAAAATTTTCTAACGCCACACCAGTTCATATGAAAATCAGAATCTATTTTATGATTCGAGTCATTCCCATTCCCAGACCAAAACAACTCGTTCTTAATTCTAATCCGAAGCAATTTCCCTTTACTTAAACTTATTTTTCAGACGTCACTCAAAGTTTAAAATGATTAAATGTAAAATTATAATAACCCTAGTTATAGTAGAGTTTCTATTGCCACACCAAATTTTACTAAGAGCACCCAAGTTGTGTGCTAAATCTTCGTCGATGAGCTCTTAGTAAAAGTTGACGTGGCAATAGAATCTTTCTGATTATATTAGATCGTAAATAAAATTTTAAGTCGTACTAGACTGGCTCAAAAAACATAGACCCTAAATAAAAAAAGAAAATAAAAAAGAGAATTTTAACCGGCAGACCATACTATTTTACTTTTATTAAAGAAAACCTCCCTTGGGATTATGACATGAAGTTTATTACCCCCCAAATTCTACTTTATCAAGTTTGTTACACAGCCAACCTTGAAATGGTGATCACGTCACAAAATTCAAATGGATTTGATTCATTTGTTGCTTAAAATTAACATACCTTGGAGAAATTAACATACCTTGGAGGATTGGGGATTAGAGGGCTAAGGCTAACTAATAAAGCTCTTCTGGGTAAGTGGCTTTGGAGATTCGGGGAAGAAAGAGAAAACTTGTGGAGGAGAGTGATTCAGGCTAAATACGGAGAGAAAAGAGATTTGGGTGGGGAAGTGGGGAGCATAGAGGCACTTATGGGTGTAGCGTGTGGAGAGGTATTCTGAATGGTGTTGAAAATTTGATAGGGAGATTAGATTCAAAGTTTGGGTTGGGGGATAAAGTTAGATTTTGGGAGGAATCTGGTGTGGAACTTCATCTCTGTCTACCCAATTTCCATCCCTGTACGCTTGCTCTTTGAAAAAGAAATAATTCGGTAAGACAGTGTCTGATTCGGGATGGAAGCACAGATTCTTGGGATCTGGATTTTAGGAGGATTTCAATGACTGGGAATTAATGGAGGTTACATCTCTTCTAGATCTCCTTAATCAAATCCAATTCAGAGTGAACGAACAAGATAGAAGGGAATGGGTCAAGGCTAAAGATAAGAAGTTTTCTGTCAAGTCCTTCTATAATTGCTTACTTCCTGTGGGTGAGATATCTTTCTCCTTCTATTATTTGGTCCGCTCTCATTCCTTCTAAGGTATCCTTCTTTATATGGCTTGCATCTTTGGGTAGAATCCTTACTTTGGATATTGATTCGTCGGGGGTGGGTTATCCAAATTATTGCAATCTGTGCTCACAGGATGGGGAGTCTGTCATCACATCTTATTCCACTGTTCTTTTTCTCGTGTTATTTGGATGTTCTTCTTATCTCGGTTCCAGGTAGAATGGGTTGTTCCTTTATCGTTTTTTGACCTCTTAAAGGGTTGGAGCTTCAATATTCTTCTCTCGAGAAAGAAGTATCTCTGGGCTATCCTCCCTTCAGCCATCGCTTGGGGTCTTTGGAGAGAACGCAACAACAGGATATTCCACAACAAGGAGAGCTCAACTCAACAAGTGATCGAAGAAATTTTGGGTCTTCTTTCCTTTGGTCGAAGATGAGTAAGGAATTTGAGGGAGTGTGCTTTCAAGATTTTTATTTAATTGGGGAATCATTTGTAACTCATAGTTATCCGCAGGTCGAGTTTCTTTTGTGTTGGTATCTTTGTTGATGTCGTTGTTTTGTTGTTTGGGGGCTACTCCAGCCTCCTCTTCTCTTTTCTTTATTTATAAATTTATTACTTATCAAAAAAAACTTAACATACCTTGGAGTGAATCCTTACAGTGTCAATTTGTAGCATTTAAAAACATGATCTGATACCATGAGTCATAAAGAACAAAATTCTAAAAACTTTGGATAAGAGAATTCGAAGAAAAAAAAAAATCAATTTTAATCATTAAATTTTAAATTTAAATTTGGAAGTTCAATAACCATCCACTTTCAACACATCCCATCAAAGCTCAAATAAGATTTGTTTTATTATTATCATGCGCAGTCATGTTGGATTGCCCAATTTGTTAATCCATGTGTGCCCAATGACCCTTGATAAGATTTGAAATCTTACTAAGTCATGATAACCTGATTCATAAAGTAGACTTTTGCTCAAAAAATTTCACTCATTCGACGTGGCAAGTGCATAGAACCATAGATCTTTTTCCTTATGTAGACCAAGTGAGACCAAGTGAAAATTTTCAAGCAGAATATCACAACTCAAAAAAAATCCACGTTTGCATGCACTCGGTCGTCTTAAATGAGACTGATCAGGATTCAAGTGGGTTCCCTTGTTTCCTGTTTTTTAACTAGGTTTTCCTATTGTGCAGATACCTATTCAGAAACTGGAATACTGGGGCCTGGGGGGAGGAGGGGTATGCCTTTTGAAACATTTGAGCTTAGATGATTTAAATTGTCCCACCAACTTTTATTATAATACCCCATTTGTAAAATAAAATTGGGGTGAGAATTACCATTTTTTTTCTTCCACATTCTCCCTTCTTCCAAGTAAATATGTTTGTGAGAAACAACTCCGGTCAATTGGACAACTTAACCCTGGTGTGCAAGATCTTAAAATTGAGATGTTTGTACCTATTCTCCGAACCGACCCACCTATATCACACATTCAGTGAACCCTCCAAAGAACATATCCCACTCACTAGTGCAGTGCGGACTCCCTTCAAAGCAAGCATCCTAGCCCCACCGAATAAGAGTAGCACATTTCTGCCACACAACATATTACAAGTTATTGTTTCTACGTGCTCCAGAAATACCATCTATCTCAACCTTCCTCCCAGTCTATTTCTTCCTCTTCATCCTCGTCAAATGGATTGGCTGGAACATTTAAATCAGTCAGTTTGTGAGTTCCACTCGTATTCCCTGCGCAATGTAATTAGAAAAGCAGTTAGCCACTTAAGCTATTAAACCAAGTATATCTCTGGCAAGCAACAAGTTATTAAGCATCTGAAAAACACAGAAAAATCCTATCCCATCGCAACAAAGTGAAAATCCAATATCTCCCTTCCGATTTAATGGTTTCTCATCAAACTTAAAAATGCAAGTAGAAAATTTCTGATATATTGGATCGAATCCCATAACCAAGTAATAGACATATGCAACACCTTAAAATGTATTTTATTTTAGTAAGAGATTTCATACAAAAATGAAGTGGCAAATATATAGGAATAGTTGGTAAATCTTCCAAGGAAAGCAACAGTTATTTGATTTGATAAGAGTATTTGATAGCAATCATACCCAAGAACACATTTGAGACTAATGCTTTTATCATCTCTAAGAGCTCCACCTATAACGTTGGCTCGTGCTGCTAGAGGAGTAATCATTGAATTTATTTCTACTTCGAATACTGGAGCGACCTAGTCAGTTTTGCTTAGTAATTCAAGCAGGAATCATCTAAAATTTCATGCCACCCATGTTCAAACTTGGAAATGAAATACCATGGACATTATTGAGAATAAACACCCACTGAGAGTAAATAGCATGGACATTTTCTAAGGACTGTGTAATTGTAATCTTTATGGCATTGATTATTTATATTTGGAAGTTTCGTTTGAAGACCCTAACACCTATTAAAAGATTTGGCTAGTGTCTTAGACTAGAAGGATGGAAGGTGACCTTGCTTATCCAAACAACAATATTATATTGTTGACAGATTGAATATACTATATAGCCATACACTTAGGACAGCTAGTACAAAAATGGGCCTTTTCGCTAAAGAAAACACTCTTAGAACATATCTATGTATTGGCAATATGCTATAACAAGGTATTTTTGTCCTCTCAGTGACCAATTGACATTAAAAAATAATGTTCTTTGCCATATATGATTAGTTGAAACTCTAAAGAGTTTTTTCCATCACCAAGCTCATCATCCCTTATATCCCAAAATTAGCTGTCAGCTGAGTGAATCTTGTTCCTCTAATCAATTTTGTCTACAGCCATATGCACTAACACAGTAACACTACCCAATCTACATTCTTTTGTGTCCTCGGTGTTTTTCAGAACCTTCAGCTTGCACATTTCTTCTAGCTGGATCTGAAATTGGCCTTTGCCACACATGCTCAATTGATTTCCTCTTAGTTTATCTCCTATTAATAAGCATAGAGGTAGGAAATACCATTTGGTTAAGTGGAAGTTGATTTGCACCCCAAAGAGGAATGGCGGTTTGGGGATTAAAGGATTGAGGTTAATTAATAGAACCCTTCTAGGCAAGTGGTCATGGAGGTTTGAAGAAGAAAGGGTTAGCTTGTGGAGGAAGGTGATTTGTGGTAAGTACGGGGAAAGTAGGCTCGGGTGGTATAGCGGGGAAGCCAAAAGGACTTTCAAATGCAGTGTGTGGAAGGGGGTCCTCAAGGTAGTTCGCGATTTTGAGAGAGATCAGTTTTAGAGTGGACTTAGGGGATAGAGTGAGGTTTTGAGAAGATAGGTGGTGTGGGACTTCAACACTATCAATTCAATACCCATCTTTGTACACTTGCTCTTTGTATAGAAACTGCTTGATAAAGCATTGTTCAATCCGTAACGAGAACACTTGTTCTTGGGATTTGGAGTTTAGGAGAAATTTTAATGATTGGGAGATAACTGAGGTAACATCTCTTCTAAATATCTTAAATGAAGTTCAAATCAGAGAGAACGACCAAGATAGATGGGAATGGGTCAAGACTAAGGACAGGAGATTCATGGTGCATTTTTTTTACAAAGCCTTGAGTCCTAGTTTGGAGACTATTTTTCCTATTTCTCTTATCCGGGCATCTCTTATTCCCTCTAAGGTATCCTTCTTCGTTTGTTTTGCCTCCCTAGCAAGGATTCCTACTTTGAACAATCTAATATCTCGTGGGTGGATCACTCCAAATTTTTGTCCCCTCTATATGAATGATAGCAAATTTGTGGACCACGCACTTCTTCATTGCTATTTTTATAATACTATTTGGAGGTCATTTCTTTCATTGTTTCATATGTTTTGGGTTTTCCCCAACAATTTTCCCTTGATGCTTCAAGGGTGGGCTTACAACATCTTTTCTAATAGAAAAAGACATCTTTGGGCTATTCTTCCAACGGCCATTGTTTGGGGTCTTTGGAAAGAGAGAAACAACAGGGTATTCCAAGGCAAGGAGAGCAAATCGCATACGGTGTACATAGAGATTTTAGGGCTGCTGTTTTTTTGGGCTAAGTTAAGCAAGGATTTTGCTGGGATCTCTTTCAAAGACTTTGTTTTTAGATGGGATAGTTTGTGTAACTAGTAGTCTTTTCTTTTGTTTTTGTTGTATTGCTTTTTTGCTTGGGGGCTTTCCTCAACCTTCATTGTTTCATTTATCTCCTTTTGGTATTTATAAAATCTTATACTTATCAAAATAATAATAATAATTAAAAAAAAAACCAAAAAAACAAAAAAATAAAAAAAAAATAAAAAATAAAAAAATAAAAAAAATAATAATAATAATAATAAAATTTAGCCACAAAAAAAAAAAAAAAAAAAAAACTCAGAAATAGAAGTAATAAATAAATAAAAGAACGAAAGATAGATAGATGATTTTTTTTTCCTTTAGAACTATTTCGCTACTAAAATAATATGGAGTTGAAAGTGGTCCAGGACTTCTGTTGAATGTTGATGTTATCATGGTTTAAAATATCAGAATGTATCGGTATCGGCCAAGACCGATACGAAACATTGACCCCAAAACGTTGGATGTATCAGTTTGTATTGAATGTATCAGCTGATACCGTATCAGTTTTTCCGTTAACCAAAACATTCAATCAATACGATATTTTAAACCATGGATGTTATCCTCTTGTATTTAAAAAGAAAAGGAAACAGTTGGGTAACGTGGATTCAGTTTTCAAACCAAAATAATTGATTGAAGCGTGAGACTCAACTACATTTAGTCCACATGAACTAGAACTTGGATTTTGAATATAGCATATTTTGCTTCAGAATCTCACCAAAACACTCTACAATGTAAGCTTATTTGAAACTTCACAAAAGTACTATGTTTTGATCAAATCTAACTTAGGTGTTCCTCATATTTGAGTTGAATTTAGGTAAACAAACCTCGGTTTTGACATATACAAAGAATGGTAACGACACCGGTGAGGAGCATTTAGGTGCATATCGAAGATTACATAAGGGCAAAAGGAAGGTCGCAAATGATGTGGATGAAGGTAGTAAGAAAAGATATAAAGACACATGTCTTGACTGGAGATATGGATCAAAACCCAGTTTACTGATCCAACAGAAAAAAAGATACGGCTCAAATTAAAATTGAAACAGGGAGTGGATCTATATTGCGAACCCAATACTTGGAATAAGGGATAGATGATCATGATATTTATAATTATTCGCACACAAACTAGCATCAAGTCAGTTTTTACAGGTAAAACAAATAAATATTTAGGATTTTTTTTTTTTTTTTTTAATGGATAATTTAATCATCCGAGGCAAGGACAACAAACGATTTTTTCTATGAAATATTTTAACTGAAGAAAATTAACCCGGATATAATTTAATCTGAATGAGAAAAAAGATGAACTGGATCAGCTCTCAGAAATCAACAATTAGAAGGAACACAGATAACATTATTCTGACAGTTTTAGAAGGAATTGGTTCAATAGAAACAAGCTCCCCTGGCAATCCAATGAGTCCTAAGTTATGTCCTATAATATTGGTTGTGGGCCATCACAATTAGTTCTAACTAGCAGAAGCAAGAGTCACCAATTTCTACTGTATTTTCTCAAAGGGCAGAATATTGGATTTAAGTAGTGCATGAAGCTAATGCTAGCAAACTTATCCTTGAAATCAAATTATCAAGGCAAAAGAACAAATAATCTGAGGACAGGGATTGCATCTCTTCAATGTGTACCTGTAGTTGGAGCATCTTCCCATTCAATGTCATCATCATCATCATCACGTTTTGATTTCATGCCAATTTGACGATCAGAAGGTGCCCCAGAGACACCATTTGAAGCATTATTTGTGCTTGCAACTTCTTGTTGCTTCCACTTGGCAACTTCTTCTTGTTCTTGTTGCCTTTTGAGTAAAGCAGCATAATAAGCTTTAACATATTCATCCTACAAAAAGATCAGTAACAACCAACAAACTGAGATTTTATTCATAAACAAACAAACAAAAAAATCAAAATAGAGAACGAAACTTCAATGATCATCTCTTTTGCACTAGCCTGTATACTCTTTTCATCCTCATGAACTTTTGACTTCTTGTCATCAGATAAATTTGCAGGTGCTGAACTGTTGTCCATCTTCAACTCTTGCTTAGCCTCTCCACGCTGTTCCTTTGTAAGATGCATGCCTTGCTTGATCATCCAAGGAGGCAAAACTTTCATAGCCATAGCTCCAGCATCAGGTTTGGCATCCTCTTCCTTTACTTCACCCGACAATGCAACTTCAACCTGCCAAGAGTCGGTCAACTATTAGTAAACAATACAACTCAACGCCAAGAATTAAACTTTATGAGTTTCAAATCACATCTTCCAGGTACTTCTATTGTGGATGCATCATTATACACAATTTAATATAAAAAAAATACTAAAGAACATTTCTTTGCTTGTACATGCTGCATATACCCTTAACATCAACATCCTTTTAAAAAGTAAAAAGGAGAGAAGATACAATAATGTCTATGAGTAATTCCATCATCCTCTCACCCAGGAATAATTTAATCCATGAATCAAGGGAGTACCATAGATAATAAATGGTCCAGCCATCCCTCTCCCCCGCCCAAAAAAAAAAAAAAAAGAAATAGAAATGGCGGTGTTGATCCAATCTGAAAGGCTAGAAAAACAAGATTACAACTGCAAGCCTCATAAATAACTGGAGTGCCACAAAGGTCCACAACAAAATTCAGTAGGTATGAATTAAATAACTGTTTGCTTGGGACCTTGAAGTGCTACTATGATGTATTATGGAAGAAGCTCCGAGAAGATTGTGTAAGCGCTAGAAAATTTCTGAAACTCTTCACATATTGTTGAGATGTGGGGAAATGCATATAAGATGAATTAAATTATTTTGGACCCATGACCCCAAAGTTGCTTTGCAAGATTTTAAACCTTGCATTGTATAACATTAACCTATATCACTAAGCTATCAACATTAGTTACAAAACTCATAATTTCCTATTTGTATACAATATGCTATCAACAAGGCATATTATAGTATATATATATATAAGAGTGCACCAATTTACTCAAAAGCATTATGCAACGCCTAGGCAATAGGAGTACTTTAGGAGACAAAGCCTAATAAAAAAATTATTTATATCATAAAATTATATAAAAGAATAATATGCAAAATAGATTAAAGAAAAAAGAAATAAAACACAAAGCCCTGGAAACCAAAGTAAACAAATTGAAAAAAGCAAAGCTAAATGCAGACAGAAACAATCCCTTCCCAAAATTTAAGAGAGAGTAAGAGAATATATGCGGGCAATTGATAGCAAATAACCTATTGGAGCTATTTATACTTGGTACCAATTAAAATAAACTATACTAAGGCATGTAAGAGATATTTGTGGGCTGAACACAGTAAATAAAATTGAACTCAACACCTAGGCAAACATTTTAATCTTATAGATTCAACACCTAGGTATGCTGAGTTGTCGTCTGAAGATTAGTGCTTGCCTAGGGATGTCTTAAGCATCAGGGACCTGTTTATGCAAGTCTTTAATGACACTGAAGTGCACCTTTTTTTTTTGGTGTGTGTGAAAGTGGTGTTAAATCTAGGATGCCCAGACACTTGCAGATGCTTAGCATATCAGTATCAATAATAAAACAATATATGCAGTGAAATAAGAAACTACTCAGCATAAAACTGAGGTTGCTAAAAATTAATGGTAGATACCCTTGTCTCGCCCAAAAATGGCATTGGTGTTCCACCATAACCATGCCCCTGAGAAGACTTTGAGGGATCATTGGCACTAGAATCACCATGCACTGCACGGCCAGCAGCATTTGCTCGAGCTTCCCATGCTTGGAGACTTCCAAATTCAGGAGCAGGCAAATCCTTTACTCTGGTAAGTTGTTCCATCAATGGCTTCAGTTGTACCTGCATTTATGTCCAATTAGCACCTTAGGAAGAAAAGGCCATGGAAAGGTACAATGAATAGAAAAACTCTCAAACAACATCAAGTTGAGGACTAGCATGTGTATGAATGGATGCTTCTATCAATAACATATCCACTTCAGTAAAAGAGAACGGAATGAAAGATGCATGCCCAAGAATATAGTCATTAGCAATGTAACTACAATTTTCTTACAAAAGCAGTGATTTTGAAGAGCTAGTCTAGTTATGGATAAAAATCAAAATGTTTTCAAGAACTCCAATAGTTTTTGAAACTTCACAAGTTTATATGGAAAGGACAACTCCAATGTGTGATTCTCGTGAAAATTTTTGGTAGAAGAAATAACTAATTACAATTTCGAACCAAGTTTTCAAGAATTGAACTATAATTGTATTCAATTGGTCTGAAATCCAGTTGCGTGAAGCAGGAGCAGGTGTGGGAAGGGGACTCAGGTGCAGGTGAGGGGTGGGGAATGGAATGTTGAAAGGCCTTTTTTAATTGAATTAGTTTGGGAGGGGAGCAAGATTCCAGAGTGAGAAAGGGAACAAAAGCAGAATGGGACTTTGTGGTAGAAGTTTCCAGAAAATAATATATGAAAATTTGAAGAAGCACTTCAAAGTAAGATTCGAAATCAAATAACCCATGAATGCTGATTTGTAAAGTTCAACCAATAAATGCTGAACTGATAAATAATTCAAATGGGATTTGTTTCTACTTTGATAGTGAATTTCGTCCCTACACAGAACAACTATCAGCACTTCAACAAGGAAGCTCTGGACCCAGTAAATGTCCAAAGTTCCCGAACCAGATGGATTCCAACTGAACCTCTCATCAAGAAATAGACAAAAACATGTAGGATTTTCCATATTGTCTTCATCATTCTAACTTCTCTTTTCATAGGAGGTAAAACTTGGATTGAAAGCTGATATATGGGTTCATGTATTCAGCGTAATGAACCATCTTCTACCTAATATGGAAAAGAAATGTGTGGTGGCACAAGCTCAACTAAGATAAGGCTTTAGACAGCACTAAATATGAAAAAGGATTCCTGCTGCAAACCCCAAACCGTTGAGGTAAGGCATTGTTACTTATTTGCTTTATATTTTCCCTTGATGGATTCCATCATTATTAGATTAGATCAAGTCTTCTTTGCAGGTGCCACAACCTGTGTTCAAAACCCACCTTCACCTACTATATACAAAGACCACTGATCGTGCTTGGCAAAAAAAAAAAAAAAAAAGAGGATCCAGTCTGCTTTAGGTTTTCTATAAAAAAATTAAATGGTTTCTTTTTCCATTATGTAAAGGTGCCTAACAAGTCATATGACGTGCTTGAGAAACAGCATTTTATGATAGAAGCCAGAAACACAAAAAAATATAACATGTGCGAGAAGAGGGGGAAAAAAGAGGATTGTTCTGAGCAATTAAGATAGTCACCATAACACCAAGTAACTTAGATTAGAAGATCCACATGTTCATGCACTAAATATATCAAAGGATTCAATACACATGAATACTAACTGCACGGTGAACAAACAATAGCTATTAGTGACAAACCTCCATATTTTGAAGCATATCTTTTAACTTTTCACGCCTCCTCCTCCTTGCATTCTCATCTCCATCTCCGATTTCTCCAGCAGCTAACTTTTCACTCTCAGCAACAAGTATAGTGTCACAATTTTCACAGTGAAAATATTCATCATGTGGTGAAATCAATCTCAGTGCATCCAAAGCTGTATATCTGAACATATGAATATATCACAATACTATAGGATAAGGAAAAGTATGTCAGTTCGAACAAAGAAAATATATATATATATATAGGGTCAGGATCAAGGGACATATGAAAAAACATATGTAAAAACAATGTAACATTAATAAATTTTCAAAATATGGGTTAGAAGTTTCGGATTGAGCTGATTTTTTGTGAGCATGATCTCTATGATGGGAAGATCATCAGAAAAAAAAAATCCAATCTGAAACTTCTAACCCCATTAAAAGTGATTTAGAAAGTGGACCGTCGATTTTTTGCCAATTTTTGTCAATAATTTGTAAATCACTTTTGATGGATTTAGAAGTTTCAGATTGAGCTGATTTTTTGTGAGGATGATCTTCTCATCATAGTGACCATCCTCGCAAAAAATCAGCTCAATCCAAAACCTCTAACCCATGTTTTGAAAAACCATTGTTTTTACATATGTTTTTACATATGTCCCTTGATCCACCCCCATATATATATATATATGGAAATCAAGAAAAACGCCATCAGTGAATAAAACCTTCTCTCACACTTGGGGCATATATACTCTTGAACTGTATTCCTATTCTCCAGTTCATCTTTCAGTTTTTTCTTCATGCGGTGCAGTCTGTACCTCACAACATCGTATATCTGCAATACATTTTTACCAAAAAGAATGGAGGTTTAGACAACTAGAACTTGAAGCCCACGACACAATGTCAACAAGAATACCAAGCCAATGTTGCCATTTTCAGAAAAAGAATATCTTCAAAAGAGACAAATCTAAATTCGGAAAATCAATTGCAATATGCAAGTGGAATTAAAGAAAACATAAAATTCTTAATCAAGTAAGAACAACAAAGAAACAAGTGCTATGGTTCAAATTCCTTTTTTTTTAATTAAAATAAGCATATAGTCTCAATTATTGTATTGGTACAAACAAACACTTGATAGATAAACCATCAAACAAGAAAAATCGCAATCATCATTCTGAAGCTTCAGGAATCATATAAGAAATAATTTAACCATGAAAAAAAAATTACTAAAGCCAAATCAAAGCTAGAAAATTTATCATCTAAAATATTCCCTTAAAAAGAAATTTATATAGTTTAGTATTGGGTACAAGAGATGCGGAAATTCAAACAGATAAAGTAAATGCATCTACAAATAGCAACCTGTGCATAATCTAGACAACAATAAGAGTGGGTGTGCAGCTTCAACTTTTCTTCTCCCTCTTTCACAATTTGTTGGCCATCACCAGTGGCAGCTATCGCAGCACTAAATATCTTTGCACCTTTTGCTGTCTATACAAAATGATACAACAAATAAATCAAATGAAGAACAAGAAGACAAACTATATGATAATTAAAAAAGTAATATCTAAGAGAAATTCTAACCATGAAATTCTTTGATTAAATTGTGAAATAATAATAATCAACCTACAACATTCTGATAAATAATAAACTATGAACATACAAAATGATAGCGAAAATATTTACAACAAAAACAGACAAATAATACAGTGAAAGGTCTCTAAATAGTGAATGCAGATTATAGAAAATGTTCTCAGAAACTTTTTATCAGTCATTGGTTTTTGTATATATCTTCACTAAAATTGGAGCTTTATTATAAAAATAAAAATAAAAAAATTGATAAGCTAAAATATTAACAATCAAAGCTTTACTAAAATATTTAATGATTAGGTTCTAGAATTAGAAGTCTTAGAACTGACAATAATGCTTATTAGGTAGGTGATTAAGGAGGTTTCAGAAAAATGTGAGTAGGACTTTGAGGGTGTCTGTTTCAGTTGTTTATGTGCTGCCCCATGAAGTGGGGGGTTATTTCCCTTAGTTGTCTTTCTACTGCTTTTCTTCTTTCTTGACCCTTTATTTTCCTATTGATCGGGCTCGTCATCTCAACCACCCCTTGCTCATTCCTTTTTAATGAAATTTAAACTTGTCAAAAAACAGAATGATTCAAGTAGCATCCTAAATCAAAGGAGATCGAGCACCATAATATGACAAGCACTTGATTGGATGGTCCATGATAGGAGGGCTTACATGCATCACAGGTTTTTTTTTTTTATGTGTGTGTGAGAAGCAAGTAGGTCAGTGATTAGTGATTAGTAATTAGTGGGTGAAAACGGCTTAGAACCCAGGTCAAGGTATCAACAATCACATACACGAACCAACTTAGAAAGCTGGCACCTTCTAATGGGCATCACAATTTACTGTTTCAGAAGGATGCAAAAAGTTGTAAAAACTAGAATGAAGTTCCAATGAGTTTAGGGAGTTTAGAAGTGCCTCTATTAGTTTTATTGTAGATTTGTAGTAGGCATTAGTTTTCTTGGAGTTTATGTTATTTTATGATTTTTTTATTCAGTAAGCCTATATTTAATGAGATCGGTAACTCAATGATAAAAGGAATTGAACCCAGGTCTATGGTATCATCACCCATAGACTTTACCAACTCAACTAGCTGGCACCTTCCACTTTATGAATTAAGTTTGCTAGTATATAAATATTTGTAACTGGCACCAGGTCAATAAGGTCATGTAAGATGACTACCCGTCAGTGGGCTGTACAATGTACAAGTGTAACCACAACTCGATCACCATTTTGGCACCATGCCAAGTATGTGTGGATCACCATCTATCTATCTATCGTCATTTTTCCATTAAATTGATTGAGGCAATCACTGAATGCACCTAGAACACTTGGTGTTCCACATATAAATCCCCATCCACCCACAACATTGAATCGCTTGGGAGATGAACATTCTTGCAAGGCTCACAGTTAGAATTGAAAAGACATCCATAGAGGGTCATGTAGAAGATGGGCATACTTGGTCTTGACATCAGCAAGGTGAGCTTTTAGTGAATTATTTCTTTCTGAAGCTTAGAGGACTAACCTTCTTCACACCTGGGTTTTTTTTTTTTTGTTTAGTTTCCAATCCCTACAAAGGTTTATTAATGTGACACCCGTGTTACATTGTTGAACAAGCTTGTTAGGATCATAGATCACTTGATTAGCAAGAAGAAGATCATTCCCAATGTATGATACCATTTGTGATTTGTCAGAGTTCATAGTAGAAAAGGAACAGGTGAATTTTTTAGGGACAGTCCTATGGAAGAGTTTATCTAGTCAAGTTAAGATCCTGTAATTTTTGCGACCTATTCCTAAAGAATTCCAAGAGTATTTCATGTATATGCACTGAAATATCAAACAAACAATAACGACGATCGAAATATGTATTTTTTATGTGGAAAATCAGAGGTTCTACATATTTTGTTTCCACCTCTCAAAGAAAGAAGTAGAAAATGCTGATGTTACATTCAAGAAACTCAAAAGACACTGACCTCTTTCCTATGATCCCTTGTGATTAGCTTCTCTTCTTCAAAAAACCGCAAAGTGCGCCGAAGTTGTTTTGCATGCAGCTTTAAATCCTTTGCCAAGTCTTCTTCTCTGACCCATTGACGCCTAAAACATTTTAAAAGGGGGTTGATAAGCAATGACCGTAAATAATGGTTCCTTGAAAATTAATATGTAATTCGGTCAAAGTAACAGAAGTTGTGCTATATACACAAAAAAAAAAAGTATCTACATTGGAACATTTGGAAAGCTAGCTAATCATCTCTGCGCAATCATATTATCTTACTCTAGTGATGCAACTACACTATATGTTATTCTACAATCCAATTTGCCAAAAATTAAAAACAAAATTAATAATTGTTCTAGAATATAGAATTAAAAGAATTAGAATTACAGTAAAAATAAAAATAAAAAATAAAAACCTGGTGAGAGCGTCGAGAACGACCACAGCCATTCCTCTGTTATCACTTCTCCCGGTCTTAGGCTGGTTATCACCTTTCATGGTTATGTCATCGTAAAAGGCCCTTGCCGCCAGCTTCACCAACCTAATCATATTCATCCCCCCAAAACAAAAACAAGAAACAAAAATTTAAAACCCTATATCATTAATAATTTGATCGATAAAAACTGATTAACTAGCTAAATTTAAATATTGGGTAAGTAAAATCGAAGATAGATCGAGCAGAGAGCAGTCCAACACAGAAATCAAACAAGAAAAACGGTACCTATTGAAGGGTTCCACACTCATGTTTGTTTGTTGAATCACTCTACAACTGCAAGGCCTCTGATCATGAAAAGTAAAATACCAGTAGAGTTAATTGTGTGTTTTGTTTATTTTTTCTGTGTTCGATTTGAGGAAAGAGGAACAAGGGTTTTCAGACTCGCTTCCCACTGTCGCCAATCACGAGTCTCCTTCCGTTCCTAGGTCTAACTTTAATTAAAATAAAATAAAAACTGCTATTGGCACTACAACTTTTACTTATTGCAGCCCAATTTCTTAAATTACTTATGACACCTCAATTAAAGATTAAAATATTGTAAAAGTCACGTGTCCATCTTATGTCAAAATTTACATTATTCATTTTAATTCCCAAAACATGTATTTCAAGTGAATTCGTCACTTTTATAAGCAATGAATTTGTTTGGTATATCTATGAATTCATAAATATTAAAAATAGCAAACTCACAAGTTCATACGTCATAAAAATGCCAAATGCGCGTTTTGATAATTAAAATGAATAGTGTATTGAATTTGAAAATTCATCATATTCAACGAACAGAATGCCTTTTTTTCTTCCTCTTCGTTCACGGAAGAATCTTACATCATCTAGATTCTGTTTCACATCAACAAAGAATACATTTTCAAAAATCAAAATCCTAATTTGAAATCAAATTTGATCTCTTTCCCTCAAAATCCATATTCAAACTTCAATGGAAAATGAACAATTAAAAGAGATTGAGATTAAAGAAGACGGATTTGATTTTGAAAAATCAATGATATTTTTTGTTAGAGATTGAAAATATGAGAGAGAAAGAGAGAGATTAAGTTACCTAGAAGCGATGGGGGGATGGTTGATCAGGGAGAAAATCAAGCCTTCGTTCTCAAGTTCATCTAGTCCCATTAAGAATTGTGAAGGGAGAGGAAATATTAAGGGAGTTGCTCTTTACAAACCCCTCCTCCTCTCAACTGGTCGGTCATTTTCTTCATTTTTATATGGGTTGTTATAAGTAGAAGTAGGAGTGCCAATAGCAACTCTCCTAAAAAAGTCCCCCAACATCTAGCATTTCCATGTATCGGTGAATATTTGCTTGAGATGTGCTTTGATTTCAAATTGATATATGCCCCCTTTGACCAAAGTCTTCTTTTATAGACTAATTAAAAATGACTTAACTGCTCTCATATTTAACCTTCACCCAAAAATATCCTTGATTTTTTTTTTCCAAAATTCCACTAGCTCTTTAAGCGCTCCATGAATGATCTTTGCATTCCTAAATTGGAATCTTCAGGGGCTCATTCACTATTACTAGATCATGGACATGGTCATTGTTACAGTGGTTTTCATTTAAATAAACTATTAGAAGGTGGCATGTGTAAAAGCACATGTATCTGATGGGTATATTTGTAATTTAAAATATAAATTAGAGGGTGGTTTTGAAGTGGTATATGAAAACACACACGTATCTTGTAATTTAAAAAAGATATTAAATGGTGGTTTTGAAGATTAACATAGTAAAAAAAAGATATTTTGATAATTTTGAGTTTAGAGACATGAAATTGCAATGTTACTGTCTTCTGACCAAAATGATTGATTATATTAAGTTTAAATGTTAAGGTTGGGGTATTTTTTGGAATCCAAATTTTAGTGGCATTATAATAGTAAAGATTAAGAGTATGATCAATCATAATATATGAGGCAACCAGCTTTGTGTAATTGTGTGACTCCTTAATAAGTTGGTTGGGAAATGATCCTTTACTTATCAATTTAACGTTTTATTTTGATTATCTTCATGATATCTTTTGGTGTAAGTTGGATTAAGCCCAGGTCAATTATAGACCTTATTACAGGATGGGCCGATGGGCCCTAACACAAATAAGTGTTTCCTTTTGGGTCTGTTTGCAGCAATAAAAATTCTTTTCTTTTCCTTGATCTTGTGGTAGAAACCCTTAGCCAGTTAACTTCCACACTGTTTGTTTGACATTTATCTTTACATAGGGTTAGTCTACATGTTTTTCAATATGTATTACAAAATGAAATCTTAAATGCTAATTAAAAATAATAAATATCTCATTGTCATAATTTGTCAAATCATACTAATTGCCAGAACAAATATTTTTCATAATTTTAAAAATAATTAATATTCTTAAAAAAATTTGATTTTTGATTGATCTATATCTTAATTTGTTCATGTTTGATCGTTGTTGTGTAAGAGATATGTTGTTGAAGAATTTTTATATATTGGGTTCTTGAAATTTGGAGGAACTTGTAGTGTTCTTAACAAAAAGAAGGAGATAGAATACACTAAGATCATGAGTTACATGAGACAGGACATGGTGAGAACTGTCTTTTCACCTATTAGAGTTACGAGTAAGACTAGCTTTATTAACTTAGAAAGATTTTAGATCTTCCTAAGGGGTTGTGAGCTCACATTGTGGCATCCAAAAATATGATCCAATGCTATTAAAATGTAGAAGAAGACATTTTAATAACTTTGAAAAAAAAATAGACTTAATTTTCACTGTTAAATTTTTATTTTAAAATTTTGGAGTTAGATAGCCATCCATTTTCAACACCTTTGATGATGTTCAAAACATAAATTTTTTTATCTTTTGAACATGATTTTTCCATGAAATCTAAAAGGCCGTGGAGTTGGATTGCCAATGTGATAAAGCCACGTGGCCCAAATGACCCTTAGTAAGATTTGAAATATTATTAAGTTTGCAAGAGAAGTGTTTTTTCTAGAATTCATGTGTGAGACCCGCTAAATTAATTAAATATTAATTATGTGCAACACAAACACGTAATACATGGATAATGTATCTTATATCGTGATTTGGATATAGTAATAAAGGAAACAAACACGGCCTTTGGATTTCTACATCTTCCTATGGTTGAATCCACTACAAAGAGATTGGGTACTTGCGTTCTGTTTATGCCAAGAATTTCCATTTGATGATCAAATTTTCACAATGCACATAATTTTGACATTTTTGTTAGAAATAGATGATAGTTGCCTTAACTAACCACAGTACGTATATTAATATACGATGAGAAAAGCAAATAGTGACATTGCTTTGAATGCAAGGTTAGGAGTATATCGAATCTACCTGCCATGGCCAATTGCCGCAACAAAGATTGTCCTTGACTGATGAATACCAGGCCAAACGTGAGTCTCACAGTGAAATCCCAACTTAAATTACAGAATTCGCTCTTCGTATACTATACTAACAAATTTGAGAATCCAAATATTTCAGTTCCAGTGAGTGTTTTTTTTTTTTTTTGTTGTTTAAGGTTATACGTTCAACAAATTCAATATCATATTTAGATGAAGCAAAACTCACTATGACTTTTCGTTGGGTCCTCAGCTGTCCTCCATTGATCTCCAAGCACTATAAATAGTTGCAAATCCTTAAATACAGAAAAGATGATGATAAGAAAACCGTAAAAGGTCACAAAAATTTGCAAAAGGAGACATTTACTTTGCGAACTTTACAAATTTGCAAAACTACCAAGAAAGGCATTAGTGTTTTTAATTTTATAAATTTGACTTAGTTGACTTTGGGAGAGGTATAGGAAAAGAAGGTTTTTAAAATTTTGGATAATGGAGAGAGCAAATGAAGGAGTGATATTCATTAACTTTCAATTTAGATTAAAGACCAGTGAAGGGTTGTATGATAAAGATATATTTTGGCTTTATAGTAGTATGGATAAAAGGCTCTTATGCACATGGCAATTAAAATATTTAATTAATACAAATAAATAAATGTAATAAGATATAACTATTTTAAGGAGGAAAGAAGTCAATTGTTTGCTTTATGACTGGACAGAAAGAAGTATATGGTTATTGGGTTGGATTTAGTTTTTATATATGGAACCTGAAATTGAAATAAAAAATGGAGTGTTTGGAGGAGATCTAGGATAACCCCATTTTCTTTTCTTAATCACTGCACCCACTTTCTTTTTCTTCTTATTTTCTTAAGATGGTATGTAGAGGAAGAAGACTTTGCTTGAGACCAACAACATCCCAAAATGATTCGGCAGTTAAGTAAGAGTCCAACAATCAACAATCCATTGACCTTGATGATGGTAGATAACTCTTATTGTCTAATCACCCTTAGCAACATTCTATTCTATGGGATTTGCTTTCATTCACATCCACTGAAGAATTCAAAAAGAGAGAAATTGAAAGGGCCTTCGAAGGCAGAAATTGAAAGGGCATTCTATTCTAAGATTAAGGTTTTAGTGTTTTATGATGTTCTAGAATGGTAAAACACTAACTTTTTATTTTTTTTTTTTAAGATTATACTACAAGACCTTCAAGTACTCTTGTATTTTCTTCTCTCAATTTACTTTGTTTTATAAAATTTCTTACACTTAAAAAAAATAAAAAATAAAAAATTCTACAAGGATTCTATCAAACATCTTATATGTGGACTCATTGCAATCAATTTGTATTTGTCATCTAGTATTGATGTAACATTTTAAAGAGTGAACATTACATCTTCAAATTTGAAGAGTTTAAATTTTAAAGTCATTTTGACTTTTAACTTATGAAGAGACGTTGGAGAGTGTTGCTTCTTTCAAGTCATATAAAGAAGGGTTGGAGATGTTCTTAAGAATGTTTAAAATCTCAAAATGACTCGAATCTTGAAAGATTGATTTAGATGGCCAAATCACAGTGAAAAAATCTCAGAGAAAGATAATAAAGTTGGATAGTTTGGACCCTCATAAATTATTGCAAAGTGGGACCTATATTTTAATATTATTATTTTTGATAGCCAAGTATCTCTATATATAATGGGTAAAGGGGCACGAGCACCCTATTTGGAGTTAAACGGGTAAAAAAATAAAGAGAGTAATGGCAGAAGGGATAAACCTCAACTCCAGACAAATGGGGGATAAACGTCACCTTAACATCAAATTTACCCATTTTCACATAGTGGGTAGGTCCCATTCCTACAATGGAATAGGATCCATACCATCCCACTTTATTACCTTTCATCTCCATTAACTTCAACTTTATTATCTTTCCTCTTTCTCACCTTTCACCTTTTAATTTTACTATCTTTTCTCTTTTAGTCATTTTACCACTTTTACCCCAAAGAGGATGCTAATGCATAAACAAGGGAAATTCAATGGCATACGAATCCTCTAGGAAAATAAAATATAATAGTGGATTCCACCCCAACCAAACTTATGTGATATAAACATCCCACTCCAACTAGAGTGGTGTGGGTTCACACCTATATTACCAAATTCATTGTTACTAATTTGAACCACGGATCGTTATGAAGCAAACCAAGTCATGGTATGGTTCATATCGAGTTCTTAAAATCAAGTGAACCATGAACCTATTGAATTTTGATTGGGTCCGATAAACCAAAATATTTGGTTCAACGAACCGAAGCATTAAGTTTGGTGAAACAAATCAATTTATTATATATATTTTTTCATTGTTTATATTTAAAATTTGAATTATTTTATTCTATTTAACTAAGTATTTTTTACATTATAATTGTACCTGTAACTTGTATACTTGATTTATGTATATGTAAAAGTGAACCAAGCTAGGAAACAAAAACAAACCAAGAAATGAATTATCTCTACCTACCCCTACAAATTAGGTTCAATTTTGAGTTGCGAATGAACTACGAACCCGAATTCAAATTGAGCGAATTAACGAACCAAGTAAAATAGGTCCATACTACTCCACTTCATTAATTTATTTTCTTTCCTCTTCACCCTTTCAATCTTCTTTTTTTTTGCTTTCTCCCTCCCTCCCTCCTCTCTCTTTTCTATAATATATTTTCAATTTTACTATCTTTCTTCTCTTACCCCCATTTTTAGTAATACCCTTCTAATTTTACTATCTTTCGTCTTTTACCTATTTAATCCCATAAAAGGATGCTTGTGTTGTAGGCAAGTACAACTCTAATATATATAAGTGTTCCATTCTTGGTTTGGTTCAATTCTATAAAGTCTTGGACCAAGAACCTAATCAAATTGATTGGTTCTCCATTTTCTTAACCTAGAACTAAACTGCATGCAATTCAAATCGAGTCAAACCAGTTGAAAGCTATCGGTTCTCAGTTTGAACTGAAACAAGTTGCACCCCTAATCCAGGTTTCACATTTTTGGGGCCCATTGAACCCGTAATTGTTTGGCCCACTCTTCAATGGTTGATTGGTGATTTGTGACATAAGATTTGAGTTTTTTTTTTTTTTTTAAATCCTCTTCAATGGGATTATAATATATTTTGATAGAGAAATATAAATAAATAAAAACCTACAAAATCACCAATCAAACTGACTTCTGGTGTTGGAGTGGACCAAATGTTTGTGGGTTGAGTTGAAAGAGCATGTAAACTGACAACTTTTGGAGGAACTTGGCTATCCTCTTTCATTTCTTTTCGCGATTGGACCACTGAGTCCAGTTTGAATCGGCCATTCTGATTTGAAACAATAAAACTCGCTAAGTGGCTTCTGATTATATTCAGACTCGTTTGAGTGAACTCGGATTCTTCCAAGTTTTTCTTAGAAGTAAGAGAACAATGAAATGGAAGAGACGTCATGACACGGTGGAGGTGACATCATCATGAAGCTGTCGTGGGTGTGCTGGTGGTGCCATCATCAAATCTTTGAATATTGGAGATAAAATAAAAATGGAAGAAAAAGGAGGAGAAAAGATAAAAAGATGAAAAAGAATTAATGGGGGGACCAAAGCACACCCATGCGTGTGACCACTAAAACCCCTTCTCTAAGTTTCCATTGCCAAAGCAAACAGAGATGAACGTCATCAACACTACCCCTAATCAGGAAACCCTAACAGTCTGCAACACACAATGGCCTATCTATTCTAGCTTGAGACACTCACTCACTCACTGGACATCAAGATCACAAGATGAAGAGGAGAACAAGTACTACTACTACTACTACTACTACTTCTACAACAAGAGTCAAGAGAGAAGAAATTAACCTTGCATGTAGTTTGTATGTTGGTGCTATATATGGCTACTTATTAATCTATTTATGATTAAAAAATTGACTCGACCGGGTTAACTCAATTCTAAATAACCCCAAAAATTAATTTTAAAATTATATTTATATTTCAAAAAAAAAAGAATACTATATTAATGTACCTTAGCCCAAGTGAACTCAAAACTCAATTGAGTAAAGTCAACTTCGCTTAGTCTCAAGTGGATTGTGTTTGGATGAGATTGGAATCAATCCAGGACCACTGGATCAATTTGTTCTTAACATTTGGATTTGATGAAACAGATTGAATCCAAGTTCATCATCATATATAAAATATACATGGTATATCTAAGTAAAATATATATTATTATTTTAGTGTTTTTTGGGACAAGAAAATCCAAACATCATTCTCTCACTTTTACCCAGCTCAAACTATAAAAACAAAGTCTCTTTTTGACATTTTCGAAGTTGCAATCAAGAAAAGTAAAACATTATATTATGCTGCACAAGATTCTTTGTATCATCAACCACCTAACTAATCCCTCCATTAAAGTTATTTGGTGAAATTTTGGACGACTAATAGAAGACATTGTGTAAAGCATCACCAATCAATCTGATTAATAATTTCTAGTTATTGAATTCGAGCATTTTAATTTGTTATCCCATGTAAGTTGATTCAATATCTTTGGCCAAAACATATCTTAAATCCAATAGACAGAAAAAACAAAAGGACTAAAAGGGAAGCTAAGCATTTTATGTTTTAGTGAGCAGAATGATCATGAACATACAATGTTGAAAGAAATATAAAGTGGAAGTTGTTTAGTTAACAATTCAATAAAGTACAGGATCAGAACACTAACCATGAAAGAATTTAAAAGACCAATGGGTGGCATGAAATAATGCAACTGAAACCTAGGTGTTAGAGAGAGAGAGAGAGAGAGAGAGAGGAGTGGGTTCCAAGACAAAATGATTACAAGGTTTTGGGGGAAAGCAGAAAGGGTGGCGTGGAAATAGCGAGGTGTGGAAGAACGTGGGAGCTTGACCGAGGTAAGGTAAGAGACCTACTACTACCACCTTTTATCATACCAGTCTCCAGGCTTTGGTCTTTGGTCGGTCGACACTCTTTCTCTCTCACTCCTTACTGCTGCACTCCTCTCTGAGAGTGTAATTATACTCTCTCAACCAATAAAAAAAACCCAACAACACATTATTATTATTATTTATATGTCTCAAACTCAATAAACATACAAATAAAAAAATTATGAATAGAGAGAATGCCGTAAGAACAAAGCAAAGGAAAGGAGTGTTATTATTAGTACAGTCTACGGTGTTAAAACATAATATATATATATATATATAGAGAGAGAGAGAGAGAAAGAGAGAGATGGCAGACTAGAGTCAGCAGTGCTAAATGCAAATAAGCATAAAAGAAAGAAAACAAACACAAAAAAGAAAAGAAAAAAAAGGAAAGCATATATAGGCTAATAGTAGGATAAAAAGGGCATACAAAGGTGGGGGAGATAGAAGTCTATGCGTCTATGACTTGGCTTTCTTACCCCCATAAAGTGAGAGAAATGCATGTAGACAGAGAGATATAAGGCTTGGTTTTGTTACCTACCACACAAACTATCACATCTCAAGCAATCTTCTTTCTTCCTTAGAAGTTAGAACCAACCCCGGCCCCTTATTATCAAAACCAGGTTTTCATCCATTTTTCTTATAAATTCCTTTTATCCATTCATCAAAAAAGAAATTTGTGGGGTTTTTTTTTTTTTTTTGGCACTATTAGAGATAGATTGAAGGATATATATAGGGAGAGACAAGAGGGAAAGAAAGATATGTGTGGGAAGAAAGAAGAAGATCAAGGAGAGTGTTCTAACAGCATCAACATGCAAGGCTACCAAGAACAATTATTTCTCCAACAACAACAGCAACAACAGTTTCATCATCATCAGCAACAACAACAATACAGTGATGTTTATGGAGGTGGTGGGGGAGGAGGGAGAGGAGGGTTAGTCTTCCCTGAAGCCTCTCCTATCCTACCATGGACCCTCCCTCCGGTCCACACCTTCAATCAGGTCCAGTTCTCAACGAACCCGGTGCGTGATCATCATCATGATCCATTTCTTATTCCACCAGCAGTACCCCCTCTTCCTCCATCATATGGGGGTTTATTCAACCGAAGAGCTTCGGCTCTACAATTTGCTTATGATGCTTCATCATCAGATCACCTCCGTATCATATCAAACTCACTTGGACCGGATGTTCAACCCGGTTCTTCTCCTTTTGGGCTTCAAGCCGACTTGGGTAAGATGACTGCTCAAGAAATCATGGACGCTAAAGCTCTTGCAGCCTCTAAGAGCCACAGTGAGGCTGAAAGAAGACGAAGAGAGAGAATTAACAATCATCTTGCTAAATTGCGCAGCTTGCTACCCAGCACCACCAAAGTAAGTAAACAATATATGTATATATGATCTCCACGTTTCACACTTCGATCAATCAAACCATCTAAACTTGTTTGTAATATTTTTTATTTATTTATTTAATTTCATTGAAAAATATACCTAGATTTTCTTATGATATCTATTAGATGAGTAGAAAGATATGGCCCAAGTTTTAATTAGAAGCAACCTCTCTCTCTTTCTCTCTCTTGGTTTTCTTTTCTTTTGGTCTTCTTTGAAAGAGTTGTGGCAGTTCCAATAAGAAGAATGGGAAAGAGCATTAAGTCCTAAAGCCGTTCACTGATGTGATAAAGAGAAACAAGAGAGCAGATAAAAAGCTTACATAGAAATTTCTTGCCGGTGAACAGTGGAACTAAGGATACAAAGAAAGAAAGACAAACAAGCATTCTTGTCAGATCAACAAAAAACGTGCCTTCACTTCACTTCACCCTCCAAACAACACCCACTCATCAAATGTCCTCACCAAACTCAAAATAACTTAAAATCTCCAAAACCCATCTCTCATTTGGCTATCATTCATCACCTCTCCAACCATCTCTCCCATAAGTATATCAAGTTATAAATTAGTATATCTTCAAATAATTCTATGTTAGGAATTATTGATGATAAGGATTTTAGTACTCTTGATAGTGTCTTAGGAGTGATTTATATCAATTAAAATCTCTCTCTATAGTCTAAATAAATTTTATTTTCTTTATCTAATTAGTTGATCTAATATATAATTATGTATCTCTATTAAATTTAAAAGAATTTTTTTTAATTAAGCTTCATTTTTTATTTTATTTTTTGTATCTCTTCATGGGGTGGGTGGTTTCTCTTTGTTTAGACGGATAAGGCCTCATTGCTGGCTGAAGTGATCCAACATGTGAAGGAACTTAAACGCCAGACTTCCCAGATTGCAGAAGCTAGTCCAGTGCCTACTGAGACAGACGAACTCACAGTAGATGATGCATCTGATGAGGATGGGAAATTCATAATTAAAGCTTCTCTATGCTGTGAAGATAGGTCTGATCTCTTGCCAGACATCATCAAGACCTTGAAAGCTCTAAGATTGAGAGCACTGAAAGCCGAAATTACAACACTAGGAGGGCGTGTGAAGAATGTGTTGTTCATTACTGGAGAAGAAGAAGTCGAGGAAGATCATGAGTCGTCAAATAACATGAGTGAGCAGCAACACTCTATCAGTTCAATTCAAGAGGCACTAAAAGCGGTGATGGAGAGAACAGGTGGTGATGATTCTTCTTCAGGGAGTATTAAGAGACAAAGAACTAATGTTAACATGCTTGAACACAGGTCTCTTTAACTTGCTTATAAGTTATATAACCCACTTCTTTCTCTCTCTTATTTTTTTGGGTTGACAGACAGAGAGAGAGAGAGAATGGATTTGTGGTTGGAGACTTGGGAGTCTTTTTTTAATCTGATTTTGTTGGTTTTGGTTTTGGTTTTGGTTTGGTGTGTGGTGTGGTTTGGTTTGGTTTTGTGGAGAGAGGGACGGGGATTGGTTTGTTACCAAGAAAACACAAGGATCTTTTTCGTGGGGAGGAAAACCTTATATCGAACCCTAACTTAGGCAATGTGAGAATTGATTGCTTGGATTCGGTTTCTACCAAAAACACAAACATGACTGTTGGGAGTTTTGTTTTGTAGTGGGGATATAAGGAAGAATTAAAGGAGTGTAAGGACGATGTTCTTCTATACCCTTTGTCCGACCGTACAATGTTGTCTTATATGTCATGTAAGAACCCTAAGAAGTGGCACCTCCTCTGTCGCAACTCACAACAACTATATATGTAAATATATATTGTGACTTTCCTTAATTTCCCTTTTTTTTTTCCCCTTTTTAAATTTAAATAAATTTGTAGTGCCAGATTTCCATTGGTTGTGTGATAATATATATACTTTTTATTTGATTTTTTAACTTTCTTTGTGAGCATTATAATCTAATTTAAATTAGTAAGATTAATATGCATTTGTTGAGAAATTATGCATATCTATAGAATAAGATCTAGAGTATTAAGATGTATAAAATCCATCATATTATTATTTGAATATCTTGTAGATATGTGGGCTTTAAAAACTTTAGGAAGATTTAAGCTCATCTACTTGGATTTTGGAGTCATCATCATTTAATTAAGGTGTGAATAGACACCATAAAATTATTTTAAAATTTATTTTTCTTGATTTATAGTGATTTTCATATCCAAATTGATAGATAAAGGTCTATCCAAAGTTTTAGATAAGAGAGTTATATTGAGGGTCAAGGAAAGTGTTAGGCACCTTGTTTCTCCCATCCAAAGATGATTATCAATATGACTATAGATGAAGTTTTTAAAATTATTTTTTTTAGATTTTTGAAAATAGAGAAGATTAGAGAGAGTTAAGGAAAATTGACTATAATTTATTTATAGAAAACTGATAAATCAAAATGATCAACGAGTCCCTACTATAAGTATGTACTTGCTGGAATTTTTTTTTTGTGAACCAAAGATTTTGGTGGGAATCCACTTAGATTCCATCATTTTGAGTCTTTAGGCTTCAAAAGAAAATTGTGTACTCATTTGGGAGTAATTTTTAATTAGTTTAATCTTTTGGAGGTATTCATAGGTTGGACACCACCGTTGAGGACTTATTGGGGGGACATCACCTTTAAGAGGGATTACTCTCTACCCCTAAATCTCTAGATTAAAGATTAAAGATCTACATTATTAAATAAATATGAATGAAAACTTGAAATTTAACAATTAAAGTAAAAAAAAATAGGAGGTAAGGATGGAGGATTAGAGATGGGGATTGTAGTAGAACTTCTTCCACCTTATTCTTGTTCTTGTTCTTCTTTATCTTTTTTGAGTTTTTTTCTTAAGATAATTTGAACAAAATATTGAGAACTCTTATGAGCTTTGAGAAAGGATTTTAACAGAATTTTGAAATTCTAATTTTTCTTTCTTTTCTTTTGCCTTGAACGAGTCTCCTATTTATAAGACTTTGGGAGGCCCTTGGGGTTAAACTTATCCTAAAACCTTGCTACCCCAAATATTCTAGGAAAAATCTTCATAAAAAATATCAATTTTACCTTATAACATTGGCCTTGATGGTCTTTAACCTCTTTTAGAGTCACACCAATCTTTATTATCAAGGGATAGGATAGTTTTTACATCCAAAATTCCATAAAAAAATTTAATGGGAGGTAAAATGGTCATCGACCTTATGATTTGGGTTAATTGTGAGAGATCTGAACTAAATAACATGTAATTTGATGAAGGTTTTTTTTTCCTTTTTGGTAACTTTCTTATGCTAGTTCTTTAACAAACTAGGAATACAAAAGTTATTGGATACAAATTTTAGAGACTTCTTGAGATTGGATAAGATAGTCATAAGATTTAGAAACTGGTCAATTTACCTTGAATGTCATGCAATCATTTGGATATTTGAAAAATGTTAAAAGGGTAAAAGAGAGTTTTGACCTTAATATGTCTCAGAAGCCAAAGTTAAAGAAGGTAATTATGCTTAAGTGGGGACCAAGCAAGAATTTTGATCAAGTTTAGGAGAATAAAATGATTACCATAAGGTCCTTAGTGGGGGGAGATTTGGAAATTTAAAGCGTGGGTAAAAAAGGGATTAATGAGGATTTTCTTCGAGAATAAGTCATAAAGATGGGGGTTTAGAGAGTCATTTTTTGTGGAGAATCTCGTGCATACATGGACTCTCTAATTACCTAACTGAATTAGATGTACCTCAGGTATGGCCAGAAGAAATTATGTCTGACCATACTTGAGGTAAGGCCAATGCAATTTTAAGCTTGCATATCACAAATACAAGGCCAGTACAAAAAATGGCTTGGCCATATGATCTGTACGGCCATGCAAAGCTATGTTTGGCCGTACATGCCATATGACCAAGCAAATTTTGATTTTGATCATTTTTTATTGGTCCAAGTGAGTCCCAATTTTTTATCGAAATTCTCTTGATTTAATCTTCAATGCATGGATTCGAACGAGCTCTCGGGCTTGTTTGATCAAATTGGGGTGTCTCATATCTCATTAATAATTGTTTTTTTTTTTTTTTTTTTTTTTGAAGATTTCAACTACAGATATTAGTGCAAATTAAATGCTATTAAAGGTTAAAATTTACTAATCTCAATTAGCATTTTCTGAATGATAAATTAGAATCAATTGATATTTTTCTAATTATTAAGAAAGTTAATATTATTTATAAGTGTCTTATATTTTATGTTGATATGAATTAAAATCCACATATAAAAATTAATTTCAACCACTTAGTTAGTGGCACACTTGAGCGTAAACATGTATTGCTTTGAATGTTACGCATTAACTAAAGAAATACTTATAACCTTGAAAGATTGCATGAAGTAGATATATCGCGAGATGAAATTTACTAAAAAATTTTAAGAGTTGATATGAAGCAACATATAAAATAAGAATTTTGTATATTAATGGCCCAAGTGAGCACATTAGGTGTTCAAATAACAGTATTAATTACTCAAGTTATTTCTATTGATAATAATAAAATTCAATTCAAAATAATAAGTATCAATACTCTTATTTTTGCTGATCTTGATTTTTTCAAAAAAAAAAAATTAGTTTCTTCCACTCAAGATATAAGAAGGTCTCTACCAATATTTTGCCATAATAAAATCTCACACTACATGAGGATGTACTTTAACATGAACTACATGATTTTAGAGTTCTAAACTAACTTACTCTTTCACCTAGCTAGATTCTCACATAAAGGTTTAATTACAAGTAAGATGGTCTCAAGCTACGTAAGTAGATAAGGTAAATGAGCATCAAAACAATTATATAAATTAATGTATTACAAAAGAAAAATTCTATTCAAATTAGATGTAATACTACAATCCTAAAGTGGTTTTGATTAGAGAATTACAATTATCTAACTTAGAAAAATCTATTTTTTTCTTATAGAACATATTATATATGTTTTAATTAGATAAATACAATAAATATTGTAAAGGTCGATTTTGTGATAAATCGACTTTTTCTTATAGAACATATTATATATGTTTTGATTAGATAAATACAATAAATATTGTAAAGGTCGATTTTGTGATAAATCGACTCCGATCACGATTTCATCTTTAAATCCATAAAATAATATATATATATATATGGAAAAGAGAGAACACTGGTTTTTTACGTGGTGCAACAAGCGTGCCTATGTCCACGGGCTCGAGGAATCGTTTCACTATAAATTGAGTTTATTACATGACCTTCTCACCTTGGTCTCTCCCTTTCATCCTCTCCTCCCCCCTCTACAATGACTTCAAGGTCTTTAAATAAAAAAATCCTAAAAAGAATCATAATCTTATTTAAATTATAATTGATCTAATTACCCTTTATCCAAATTAATAATTACATAAAAGGAGAATAATACTCTTAAATTAGAATTCTTAATAAAATAAAGTCATCTTCAAATGATGTCACGTGTCCGCCTCGGAATATATGTTAATGGTGTGAATGAACGATCCAGATGGAAGACGATTTTATCCTTCTACTAATGTATTAAGCATGTGTTGTATATCATTCAGCTCAATAGAATTTATTTATATTCTTTAGCACACCTTCACTAATCAAAAGCACAATTTAGGCAATGACAATTTTTATTTTTACTAAATTTTTATCCAAATAAAATGAGAAGGCTCAAACTCTATGATCATCCTCGAAACCCAATTATATATCATTCTTGATTATGTAAACATCATTGGCAAGGGCTTTTGTAGTGATTCATATTTAATAAATCTAAGAATTTCACATTTAACTACGAAACATGAATGCCTTGACCGACCATCCAACCTTGCTATTAATCATTTATATGGTCATGAAGACTAATTAATTAATATGACTCAATTAATCATCCAAAGCTTGGACTTGCTTTGAGTACTTTAATTTATCCCATGTAACTAACTTCACAAATTAAAGTCAAGAGCATATCATTGGTAAAAGGTATGGGACAGTCGTAAACAACCATAAATTTTTCATGGAACAAGATTTACTAGAGATGTGACACTTTGTGGATTTCAAATATTGTTTTGACACAAAATCTTTGCATCAAGACTAGTTATTTGAGAGATAAGGAAGAGTCTGAATTTTTCTATTTACAACAAGTGTGCTAAGCTTGATAAATCAATGGCATAGTGCGTGCACATCGATAAAAGTAAAATCCAAAAAACTTAACTCACGCTCTCCACCCAACCATCGATCACTCTAATTTTTCAATATAGGAACATTCCATTGATTCACAATCTTAGTATAAATTTTTGTTAACAACAAATCTTTATTTGAGAAAGAAACTCAAAACTCCTATGACATTGTCAGTCACTCACTATGTCTATGTGAGAATATAAGAGATATTGTGTGTGTGTGTTACTCACTGTGTCTATCAGAAGAATTGAGAAGTAAATTCAAACCACCACCAACTTAGTAAACAACACAACAAAGTTTATACGAAAAAGTAATCAACTTTTGACGAATTTATGATTCCGACTTATTGTTCATTTTAATTTTAAAGTAACTATTTGTCACTTTAAACCTACGAAAATAGTCACTTTAAAACTACTGGATTTGTTGATGTTCTTAATTTTTTTTAATGAAAATGATCATGTTTTGGTAATTAAAATGAACAATTAGTCGAAATCATAAATAACTCATTTTCAGCTCACAAAATGTTAATTCACCCCAAAGTCTACACAACTTGCACTCAAATGTGTAGATAGTGAACAAACCCCTATGTATGGATTTTGGATCGAGCCATGAAACCCATGTTTGGGATCTATTGACTAATGATCAATGGCTGACCCATAATCCCACAAGTTGTAGACTCCATTCAAAGAGAAAGAGTTATTTGATATAATTTTCCAAACTTGGTCGGAAAAAAAAGAGGCAATGATTAGTGATTTAACACAATGTGTCCAGAAATGGTTGTCTCAATGGATTTGAACATGATTTCATAGACAATGAAATGCATATTGCAAACATAAAAAATGCAGATTATATGTGAATTTTCTCTATGTTTGCTCGATTTAGATTATTGAAGGTAAAAGTCAGGGACATCTCAATCACCTTATGACATGGAGGATACATGAGTTGCTTTTTTTTCCCCTTCTCTTTGTGATATATGTTAGTCCTGCGCTGATATACTTCTATTAAGGGAGATAGGGAACCATCCCACCTTCTCTTTTCTATAGCCGTCATATGACCCTTTATTCGAGTCCCATTTATGGTTTAAAAACTTGTTTTGACATTTTGTCTTGTCCATAAACAAGATTGAGTAGTTTCAGACAAGTTTTTTGATACGTTTGAGTTGTCTCGTTCAAAAATAAGAAAAATGAACTATGATTTTAAATCTCGTCCAATACATTTGACTCGTCTATCCGTCTCATTGGTGAACGATACCAAGATGTATCAGACGAAATTTAAAACCATAGTCCCAACACCCTTTCTTTCTCTCTCTCTCTCTCAAGTAATGAGATTGAGATTGGTTATTATGATCCTTTTCAGAGGTTTTCCTTTGAGAGGTAAGGTGTACAAAGATGATTATGGGCAGCTCTCATATGTTGCCTTAATTTATGTTTTCATTTTAGCAAAAATATAGTTGGTCAAAAGATGTTTATAGATATTAATGTTATTGTTGGTATCATATTTTGTACCAGCCTAATTAGATAATATTTGGGGCCCCCATGTTTCTACAAAATATATTGTTGTTAGCGTAGAATTTCTATTTTTTGAATATTTATTGTTTAAGATTGTACTTGGTGTCTTCTAGAAGCATATGCTTAAAAAAATGAGTTGTGCTAGAGTGACCCCAAGATTGACTTCATTTCACACTTTTTTGATAGGTGGGTGTGCATAGAAACATGGATTCTTTTCATTTGTATATCGATGAAAAACATTTTTCCTACACGATTCCACGTCAAAAAAGTGTGAAATGAGGTCAATCTTAAAGTCACTTTAGCATTATTCTTTAATATATATATATATATTTATGATTTTAGTAAAGTGAAACCCTTTTTTTTACTAACATAATAAGATTTTGAATCTTACTAAGGGTCGTTTTGCCAAAATGAATTACTATATTAGAAATCCAACACCATAATCCTCTAAGTTTCATCGAAAAATTCAAATCCAATTTTATTTTTATTTTTTTCTTCTTTTGAATCAGATCCAAGGTTTTGAAAATAGACGACTACCGAACTTCTAAATAAGTCCCAAACTTAAAAATGAAATAAAACGACGAAAAACATATATTTTTTGAATTATTAGTATTTTTTTTCAAAATTCATAGAATTTCTTCTTCTACATCCTTGAAACATCAGATCATGTTGCTAAGAGGTGAGTCTAAGGACTCTTAGAGCCCATGTAGATATAGGAGCCAGAAATACTTCGAACATAAGTACTTCCATAGATACTTTTTG
Organism: Akebia trifoliata; assembly: GCF_017979445.1. Taxonomy (NCBI): domain Eukaryota; kingdom Viridiplantae; phylum Streptophyta; class Magnoliopsida; order Ranunculales; family Lardizabalaceae; genus Akebia; species Akebia trifoliata. The sequence goes on from NC_141381.1 coordinate 33,805,169, forward strand.
AAGTACTATCTAGAGTAGGTGGATAACTATTATGTGTTTGGATGCAAGTTCTAAGAAGTACTGTCAGAAGTATTTTATATAGACTTTTTGTGTTTGAGAATTATTCTTGATTCTGTTAAAATAACTAAAATGCTTTTATAAATATCAATTACTATTTTTAACATTATAACTCAATAAATTATGCTCCAAAAGAAATAAAAATTATTGTTCTTATCCATAAAAACTTATATAAACATTCAAATGGAAGGAATTGTGAGCAAATATATATAACCACTAAAAATATGAATAAATTTTAAGCACATCAATGGATAGTAAATTTGTGTAATTGTTCACATCAATCTTGCAATATGAAACTTTCAACCATGATTGGAACTCTCATGGATAAATCATCAAGTGAAAAATTGGGGGAGTTAGAAATCCAAATTCAAATGCTACATTAAAAGGTTACCACCATATCAATAGATAGTAATAAAATATTATTCAATTGCATTTTTGAGGGTATGCTTGTAATTTTCAAAATTTATGAGAGGCATATTTGTCCCAAATGCTACACTAAAAAGCTACCACCACATCAATAGATAGTAATATAATATTATTGCAATTGCATTTTTAAAGGTATGTTTGTAATTTTTAAAATTTATGAAAGGTATACTTATCCTAGATGCTACACTAAAAGGCTACCACCACATCAATGGAATACAATATAATATTATTCCAATTATCTTTTTGAGAGTAGGTTTATAATTTTTTAAATTTATGAGGGGCATAGTTATCCCAATCTCGTCATTTTGACAGTATTTTGTGATTTCGCGCAAGAGTAATTTAAAAAAATAGCACCATCGGTACTCCGTGAAAAAAATATCAAAATGACTTCAAAATAAAGTATTTATCTCTAGGAGTTATTCATCCAAATACTTTTTAAGTATTTCTAATTCCTCGCAAAAGTCAGAATCACTTAGAAAAGTCAATCCATATAGGCCCTTAGTAAGGTTAGGATATTCATTAATAAATTGCCTAGCTACGGTAAAAGAGTCGCTTTTTTTGTTGGACTCCTCAATACTTACCACTTTTCGTTAATTAGGAATGCATTAAGTACACGTGGATACATGTGATTGGTAGATCCCAGATATATGTGAACAAAAACTTTTTCTTAGTAAAATGAAAGACATACCATTCGCTTGGTCCATCCAAGAGGAATAAATTCAATCAAAGTCTTAAAGTTTATTTAGTAGATGAACCAATAATATGGTGACAAATGGTGAACATCTGTATGAGGTCAACTTTCACATGTATTAGAAGTGGCCCACGTGTAGAGATATAGATATATAATTGTCATTTTTGCGTGTATCGTCATCCCCACCTTACCTCCCATAAATGCTTTTGGACTTTCTTATCCAACATCCTCCATCTTTTCTTTATCTTAATTTAATCTAAAATATTTCATTGTTTTTTAGCTATATAAAATATAAACTATTCTTACATGCTCCAGGCATCATCGGGTATGCAGTGTTCCTATGTCAAGAAGGCAAATTCTTTCGAGGTCCCACTTCGATAAAAAAAAAAAAAAATGCTCTGATTGTTGATTGTTGATTGTCGATGACTGATTGTGGAGGGTGAGTTGGCCAGAAGTATGTGTTAGTGGGCCCAAGAACTTGCGGCTTATGTTCATTGAACACGCAATGCCCATATTTTATAGGAAAATTTAAGTATACGTTGGACATACGGTGTCCAGCGTCGGAGGACCTATTTTAATTTTTATATACAATAGGAGAAAGCATTAATAATTCTCTCTTTATATGACTTATATGCCCTCTAGCTTCATAATAAAGTATGAAAGTTTCCTATCTATAATTTAATCGAAAAAAGCAACTTTTTTTAATATACAACAGGACAAGGCACTCATACCTCTCTGAGGAAAATAGGAAATGACTATTATGCCATCTATCTTTCTAGCAAAAATAAAAGCTATCCATCTATATTTTAAGGGTACACTTGTAATTTAATGTTTGAATCGAAAATATTAATTAATACGAATTTATGCCACTATTAATAATAATAAATTATGAAATAAAGGAAAGGAAACACAGAAAAAGCTTTTGTTTGACGTGAAAGCGCCGTGAAGGTGGAGAAGGTGTGTTTGTTCTATTCTATCTTTAATTCGCTAGCTCTGTAAATTCCGCCCCAACTTTTCCATTCTCAGATTCCTCTCTCTCACCCCAATTTCAGTTTTTCTTCTTCATTCAAAGCTCTCAGCTACTCTGAAAGAGAAAGAAAGGGGATTTTTAATATTTTTTTATTTATTTTTTTAATAATTGCCTTGTTGGGGTTGAGGTGTTATGCTTCGAAGAAAAGCGATGAGTTGGAGGAGGGTTGCGAAATCTGTGCAGGCTCTTGCAGCCCATGGCTTACTTTTCTCTTTCACGCTTTTGCTCGTACTCAAGCTCGATCATCATGTCCACTACTCTTGGTGGTCTGTATTTCTCCTTAATCGAATACTCAAATTATGATTTTTTTTTCTTATCTGAATTGGGTTCTATTTTGTCTTTTAGTTGGTTCTGTTTTGATTGAATCGATTATCATTTGATGGCTTTCCATTTTTCAAGAAAAAAAAAACTTTAATTGGAATTGAGACAATTATTTTCTTATAATTGAAGAAATTATCCATAATTTCTATAATAGAGGTCAGTGGTTTCTAAAAAGGGGTTCCTTTCTTGTTTTACATTTTTAGTAGATCTGATCTGAGTTCCTAATCTTATGTGTTGGAAATTTGTTTACATTCTAAAACTCAGTATTGGTAGGTTAATCTTTTTTATTTTGATTATATTATGCGTGTATTGTAGGAAACTTATTTAATTTATTTATTTTTCATTATTAAGAAGGGATTAGAGCAAAATGTTTGGTTATTTATGCGATGCTTAGTACAATTTTTGAGTAATTAAGTAACTAAATATTGTTATGGTATCTATTCTTTCAATGCATATTGGAGTAATTTTTTTCAAAAATTTAATTTAATTTTATTGAGTGTGGATGTGGATGTTACCAATGTTATTGATGGTAGTTCCAAAAAATGGTTTTAGAAGTTCTCCATACATATGCTTTTATAGTGATAATACAACAAAGCCTTATCCCAAAGATTTGGGGTCAGCTAAACGAATCTTGTTCCTCCATTCCCTGACGAAAAAATTACTTCCATGGATTCCGTACCAAGATAACTATGCCTAGATATTATAGGAACCTCAATGATCTACCGAGGCACAAGTGGTTGCTTAACACCACCTCCAGTAACTATTATGCGGAGGGGAGTCCGTATCTACCAAATCAAACAAGCAAGTGACATTATTTATTGTCCTTTCATATGCTATCTATTTCTTGGAAACTAAAAAAAAGAATTAGTTAATTATGGTTATTTACTTTGTCATGTGGTTTGTATTTCAATGGTTAGTTGATATTTTGTGTGAGCGATTGACATTACTGTGACCTTGAATCAGAAGTTTTTTATATATTTTTTTTCTTTTCTGATTTTTGAGTACATAGTTATCTCCTCTTTAACCATACAGGGAAATTTTTGCTCCACTCTGGCTATTTCATGCAGTTGTTGCACGAGGCAGATTCTCATTGCCAGCTCCATCAATACCACATGATCGCCATGTATGATAAACTGCCTTTTAATATCTTGTAGATTGTTTCCATTTATGACAGCTTATCATGTTAGTTTTATGGATGTATTTTTGGTTTCAAATATCAAGCATTCTGGTATTGCACTATATACATACACTTCTCTTTCTTGGACAGTGGGCACCTTGTCATGCCATCGTCGCAACGCCATTGCTGGTTGCATTTGAACTACTCCTTTGCATACATCTCGAGAGCATCTATGGTAAACAGGCTACATACTTAGTAACATAATAGAGTGTAAACAGTTCAATTGGATCCACATTTGATTGATTATCATATTTTTGTCATTGTTTTGTGAACTTCATTCATGCATGGCAGACATATTTCCTAACTCAGTAGATGGTTATTATATTGGACTAACTTGTTCCATCCTTAAAAACTCAATTTTATTAGTCTCACATAAGTATATTTACTCTTTTTTTTTGTACAGTTAACCATTTTGTGACTGTAAGCTTGAAGATTGTCTTTCTTCCCCTGTTGGCATTTGAAATACTCATTCTGATTGACAATTTCAGGTATTTTGTCTATTCCATTAATTAAATGACCATTACTTTTGATCCTTGAAATTGTACTTGATGGATGTACTGATATTTTGTTGTTGAACGTTAAAAAGGACTGGGAGTGTTACATTCTATTTTCTAAAGAAAGATCATGAAGCAAATGACTTATTCAAAATTTGCATGCCTAGTTTTCTTTAAAAAAAATCATGTACAAATTGTTGTATCTTGTTCATGATAACATGTATGCCAATAAGTAATATTTTTATTTAGTCCACTTTTAAGTATTTTAAGTACTTAGACATAGATTATTCAATTGCATGAAACTAAGGCAGAGATGAGGAGGATGTTTTTGGTCTCTGAGTTATGGGGCTGTAGACAAGCATGATTGATCCCTATGGAAAGAAAGGAAGGCTCGAGCTTTTGAAAAAAAAACCTTGGCTTAATGGTGATGAAGATAAAGGCTTAATTTCACAATTGTTCTCCAGTTGTAGGGGACTTTATGGGACCTGATTATGTGATTTTGTATTCTGGTGGGAAGAGTAAGTCGTCTGGTGATGTTTGCTTTCTTTATTTTTGGAGGGTTGAAAATTCTCTTTATTTTTGGGGCTCCATTTTATATTTTTAGTTCCCTTCTTACCGATTAAAAAAAGTGGGATCTTATGGTGGTGGAGAAGATGGATGTTATCTTGTAGCAACATTCCATTTTAATATATAATAACATTGAAATGATCTGCTACTATGGATTCATTCAGTAGTGCATGGTTCCTAGGTTACGTGTCGAAGGAATTCTTTTGGAAGTGAATTAGAAACATCATATATTTGGTGGGATCAGCCTTGGCCCTTAGGCGGATATTTTAATGTAATTAGATTCTCCTTTGGGAAGAATAGGGGCAAAAAGCCTCTTGTGTTATGATTGTTAGGCATATTCCATGCTTTGGATGGTAGGGAGGAGCATTTTCTAAACATAATCTGAGAGGTTCTTCCATAATCAAGAAGCATTTCTGAAGGAATAGGTCTAATCCTTTAGAATTGGAGAATATGTAGTTGGAGGGGAAGAACTTCAGTAGTATAGTTGATGAGTGGTGGAAGTCTTGTTGGTTTGAAGTATGGGTACTTTATGTTCTTTGTAGGTAGTTGAAGTTAGAAGAAAAACTTGAATTTTGTAGTCAAGGCACTTCTAGCAATTTGGTAACTTAAAATAAGATCTCATTCTTTGAAGGTTCTAAAAGAGCGAGAAGAAGACCCAATACATGTGGATGGAGATGGTGAAAGCAGATATTAATACTCTTTAAATACATGTGACTCTGGATATGGTGGAGTGGAGGAACATAATTGTTTGGCCAACCCAAATCTTTGAGATAAGGCTTTGCGGATGATGAAAGAAAGATCAAATTGTGCAGTAAGTTGTCCTCATATGATGGTCATCACTGCCAATACGTAAACCATTCCGACTATATAACCTATTTGCCAAAAGTAATGGTCTATTTCAACTTTAGAATTTCAATTTCAAATCAAAATTTCCTGATGTAAGTGAATATTAACGTCATAATCAACCGATCTTTTGTGAAGATACCGTATACAATATAGATGACTTATTGTATGGTTGGATTGGCTATTATACTCTGAAAATTTTAAGAACATTTTCATTATTTCCTTAACTAAATGACTGTGAATCGGGCAAATGATTTTGGGTCTGGCAGCATACAAGATGGTGAGTCTTGTTTGACTATCGACTTTATTCTGTCAGTAGTATACATTTTATGTTTCAAAAAAATGAAAAAAGAAAAGAAAGAATGGCCATGAGATGTTGATTGAACTATTTGAATTTCTCAGTACTTAAATAGAGTGCAACTGAATGACATACCTTGACTTATACATCTAAAAAGTCTTATACCTTTATGGGCATTCGCTGCTGTCATCTTTTTTTTTTTTTTTTTTTTCGGTATTGTATTAATTGATCATAATTTAAGCTTATCTTTGCCCATCAAAAAGAAATCTTAATTTAAGCTTCCTAGGTATGGATTTAGGTATGGGAAGCAAGGATACGACTCCTTGTTTCTTAAAAATCAAGACATGGATGCAGATTCATTACTAGTATATCTCTCCAGCTATTTTTAGGCTTAGATCATTAATCATTTATCTTTTAAATTTGCATCATGTCAAATGTATTGAAACTTATACGGAGTCCAGAAACTAACCGAAGTACTATAGGAAGAGAGAATTGTAACATAGAAGGATTCATTGAGTATCTGGTATGGGTTTCGGTATTCTCTTGGTAGATATGGATATTGTGGGTGTTTTGAAGTATCTGAGTACCATAGCCTGTGCTTCAGTTTTAATAAATAATATTTCTGTTTCTTATCCAGGATGTGCCGGGCTCTAATGCCAGGAGATGAAGAAAGCATGAGTGATGAAGCAATATGGGAGACACTTCCAGTAAAATTTTTTTTATTGGCCGGTTACCTTACCCAAGAATTGGTGTCAGACTGCAATATTCTATCTATATATTTATGACTAGTAAACTGTCCTTGGATTTCTGATTGGCTATGAATACTTAAAGTGTTACTTCTCAATACTTCTATTCTACGAAATAAATTGAAGTGTTAATATAAATGTTTAATGTTTATGCTTTTGTGTTAATAAAAACGAAAATGTTAAAGGTTTTCTTTTGTTTTAACTTAGTTTGGTTAGGTTTGAAGAGGAAGTTTAATAAACAACTTCAAAGGAGAGGAAGGGGCGTAGATAGGGTTGCCAGTGGTCCTGACCAGCTATGGTCAGCCCAGCCCTGGCCCTTGACGGACACAAATTTTGGTCCAGGCCCGACAAAGTGATATTTAGAAGTAGGCTCGGCGCTTGGGATGAACCTGAGTCAGACCCAATGCCATTTTATTTTTATTATTCATTCCTAGTCATAGCTTGCGTGATGCTGGAGCATCCTTGGTGTGGCGCATCCCTGCACTAAGGTGGGTCCTGTTTCAATTGATTGGAACCTTGTGCTATGGGATGAAGGGATTGATTTAGCCTTTCCCATTAGTCATGGCTTTTGGGATAAATGGTTGGGACTCTCTGCGTCTCTCTGCGTCAAATGGTATCAGAACAGAAGGTCTCGAGTTTGAGATTCTTCCAGTGTGGGTGTATGATGTAGAGCATCCTAGATGTGGTGCTTCCCTGCATTGAGGTGGGTCTTGTCTCAATTGACGGGGACCCTAGGCTATGGGATAAGGGGATTGATTCCGCATTTCCCATCAGTCACCGCTTTTGGGATAAATGGTTGGGTCTCCATGTGTCATTGTTGGCCAGATTTTGTTGCCTGACCCAACCTAAAAATCCTTTTGGATGGACTGAGACATTGACAACCATAGTTGCAGAAGATGGGTGTATTTTCCCATCATTCAAATCAAGGAAAGGTTTTTGCGTGTGTTTTAGTTTGTGAGAGATGGCTTATTGAAGAAGTTTTTGTTTCATATGTAACAAATAAGAAGGAAATCTTTAAATGGAAGAATTTCACTCCAGTTTAGAGGGTCGGGATGTCCTGACCAACAATTGGCATTGTAGGGGAGCCCTTTTTTCTGACAAGTGTAAAATTTGATTGAGAAAGGCTAAAAAGGAGGTAAAGCAAGCAATAAACATCGGCCATAATTGGAGTACAGAGTACTATTTGTTGGTATTGCCTGTGCATATCAGTTCACTGCTATAAAAGTAGGCCATAATTTCTGCTAACATTGCTTATCAATAGAAAGGTCTACTATTTTTTTAAATATATTTGTGTTCAGATACGTTTTGAAGCTCACTAATCCTAAATAATACATTTATCTTATCCAGCACTTTTGGGTTGCAATCTCTATGGTTTTCTTGGTTGCTGCAACAACATTTACACTTTTGAAGCTATGTGGTATTTTCTCTCTCTCCTCGTAACAGATAAGATGCCTTTAATAACAAGCAGTCATTTTGTTGAAGCATTTTTGTTAATCCTATAGCCCAGTGTTAATCTGCTATTGTACACTGACAAAATTTTATTGTTTAATTTACTTCGTTTCATAATTTTTACAATTTTTTTTTGCATAGTTAACCCTGTTCTTGTGTTGCGTCTTTTTCTTGTAAATCCAAGGTCAAGGTTGGTGAAATCCCGTACCACAGTTTCAATAATTTGCAAAATTCATTTTCGTTGCCTTCTGATTTTGCAAAATTATGTAGTGTATCATCTCATAATCTATGCCTTATCTCAAATATTGGGGGTTGGCAACATGACTCCTTTTTGGCCATCCAACTCTATTTTGAGTCAAATCTTTAGTCAAGGCATTTACATCTTGTTTCTTACTACCTCCATTCTTTTCATTTTTAGCCTTCTAGAGCCTTTGAATGAAGTGCTCATTCTCTCCGATGCTCGCATTGAATTCATTTGTATATGCCCAAAACATCTCAATAGATTTACCATTGTTTTATGGATTTCTTTCTAATTTTCATTTTGATATGACACAGGTGATGTAGGTGCCTTGGGATGGTGGGATTTATTTATAAATTTCGGGTACTTAAATTATATTTCTTACTGTCATGTTATTTTGGTGGATATATTCACAGCATGTTGCCCACTAAAATTTTCAATTTTTCTTTTACAGCATTGCAGAATGTTTTGCCTTTCTTGTTTGTACCAAGTGGTCCAATCCAGTGATTCATAGACACTCTCACAATAGAGAAGCGAGTTCATCTTCTAATACTATTAGATATCTTGATTGGAATAGTGGCTTAGTAGTTTCTTCAGAGGAGGACCCATACCAGGATGGAATGTGTGGCCTACAGGATATTGGTGGCCATTTAATGAAAGTTCCACTAGTTGGTTTTCAAGTCCTTCTCTGTATGCGGCTAGAGGTATGTTAAGACTTATAAGACGTGCCCACTTATTGCATGAGAAGTTTTAGAAGCCCTTAGATGTCTCATCAAGATGTGTTACTCATCCTTTCCATTTTCAAATTTCAGGGAACACCACACGGTGCTAGAAATATCCCACTTCCAGTTCTTTTTTCTCCACTTTTCTTACTTCAAGGTGTTGGAGTTTTGTTAACATTTTCGAGGTTGGTGGAGAAGATTGTTCTTTTACTACGTAGTGGAGCTGGAACAGGAAGATATTTTACGTTCTCTTCAAGAGCTCGTGACTGCTTTGGATTCTTGCACCATGGTTCAAGGTGACATGCCATAATTTCCGTTAGATGCATAATTTGAATAAAAAAATATCAGTACTTATTCAAACATGATTTGAATTACTGTACCCTCGCAAAATATTTCAGTTGAGACATTCTGGTTTTTCCCGAGACTGAAATGAAACGTTGCCTCTGAAACAGTCAATGTTGCTGAATATTTCAAAATCTCTGCAAGTTTTTCTTCTTACTGAGACATTGCCTCGAGAGGGATTTAAACCTTGGCACATATAGTTGTCACTCATGATGTAAACACTTGGTAGTGATTTGTGATTGCATTTTGACCATGCCTAATATCAGGTTGCTGGGCTGGTGGTCAATTGACGAAGGAAGTCGAGAGGAACAGGCTCGACTTTACCATTCTGGGGATTCTGGGTAAGGCTTGGTTTATCTTGGTGCTATCTTATCAACAAACCTTCAAAGAGACTTGTTATTTCTTTATTGTGGATGTGCCTTAAGAGTTGCTGAATCTGTGTTGTTTCTTAACACTTGACATTATATGCCTTCATTTGGGATGTGGTAACTTCTTATTTTTTCTCAATTGATGGTTAAAAACTCTAACAGAGTGAAATATAAGTTACAAGGAGGGAGAGGAGAAGATACTAAAGAATAAACTAGAAAGGAGGTTACATTGGCTTCTTGGCACTATAATACAACTCTTCCTAGATACCCCTCATCTAGCAAATCTTCCTTGTTTTTTGTCTATCTCGGAATTAAATTAATTAATATTTTTTTGGGTATTATATATTGAATCCGGATTTTTTTATTTTTTATGATCTGAGATAGTATCCAATTTCTCTTGGAAGCGTAATTAATGGCATGAGCCACCTTTAGCCGTATTGTCAACTAGTCCCTTTGCTATGTTATTAACTTGGAGAAATGCTAAAGCCTCAGTTTACTGGAGTTGGTCTCCTTAACAAGACCTGAAAACATGGATAATATATCCTCTTCATCCTTAACATACTAGCAAAGCCTGAAGATTCTGTATTGTAAGGTGAACTTTGCTCTAGTTAAGCTTAATTACATTATCTATGCATGGTATGCACACTTGTGGAATCAAGATTGGCGATCACTTGTTAGCCACTTATTGCTTTCCAAGAAAAGCAAGCACATAATGAATGTGTTAGAAATTTCTGACAAAGGTTGTTCATGCAAAATTTGGAATTGCCGTGGTGGATTTTTCTACATCTACATCTGGCTTTAGTTTTGGCAAGGGCAGTTTTTATTCAATCCAACCAACCTAGTACACAGTTTTATTAACCATGACAAGGAACTAGCGTGCTTTCGCAATATTTTAAAAAAAGCCTCTGAAATTAGATAGAAGTGTTTTGGAATGAGATAAGGTTCTAGTGAAAGGTCCACTTTTTAAATATATAAACAAAATTCTGTTAAAGGAAAGATGGAGGTCAAGGTGACAAACCAAAAGCACAAAAAAAGGATTCAAAAGACCACAGAAAAACAGAAAGAAATCAAGCCTGACTCAAATGAGACAATTTGGGGTGTCTTTTCTTACCATCTTAATTGTGTTTTCTTGGTTTTTCAATTGACTGAGATGAACCACGAGACTGAGATTTAAGCCATGTCTATTTGGGGATCAGATGCAAGAAGTTAAAGCTAGAAATTTCAGTAATTTAGTTGAATTCTATTGAAATCTAGGCATTTGTTTGACAAAAGGCTGAGTAGGATGCAGCAAGATTAGTACACATATATACTTACTGAAAAAAGAGAAGAAGAGTAGTACACATGCTATGCTGTTCAAATCGAGATTGAAATATGTTTTTCATGTCCCTTTTATGAGTTGTTAACGTAGGGGTTTCATTCAATAATTGGGTTTAGTTTAGATACCCAATAGAGTCGGAGCTTTTATTAGGTGTCATCATCATCATAATCATAAGCTCTATCTCAACTATATTGGATCTACATTCCTCTCGTTTAAAGCCTTCAACCTGCACCAAACCATTCCTCACTGTTGCATTAATTGGTCTTCATTGTAAATACCCAAACATTTCGTATACCTATGTGAACTGTGAAGAAATTTGAGGCAGTACACTATTTCCACAACTTCTAGTTACGTATATCAGTGCCATATCAATTTTTCTATCAATAAATATGTTCTTTCTGGAGCACATGGTTGTAGTGGTGCTTAGAATTTTATGGCCAAATTTGTTTTAGCTTATGTAAACATTAAAAATAGTGCAGTTGAATGCATATTAGCATATTGTTACTTCTTTCAGTGTATTTTAAGATCATGATGTGATTTCTTAATTGGTGGGGCACCAATACACACTATGACAAGATAATTAACCATTGCCCACTTAGCCTGGTTAGCACCTTTGGATTTATCTGAGGTAGAACTGCCATGAAAAGAAAAAAAAAAAAATACTACAGTGACTAAATCCTGGAATTGTGGTCTGGGCCAACTGTATGATTTGCACCGACCGGTCTTCAATCCTGATAACATCTGAGACTATTTATATGTACATTTTTTTATCATGCTGTGTTAAAAGGTACTGTCCTCTGATATTTGTATGCCTGGGTTGTAAACTATGCAGGTATAACACATTTTGTGGTTATCCACCTGAGATAGTGAAGAAAATGCCAAAGAAGGATCTTGCCGAGGAGGTGCAATATATCACTTAATAGTTTTCATTTTCTATTTAAGTTTTGGATAAGACTAATGCTGAAGTGACCTCAAGATTGTACCTCACATCACACATCTTGATGTGAAAGTGTGTAGGAACCATAGATGTTTTTATCGAGATACGAGCCAAAAAGTTTCTATGGTTCCTACACACTTTCACGTCAAGATGTGCAATATGGGGTACAATCTTGAGGTCACTCCAGCACGACTCTTTGGATAATTATATGAATATGAAATATTCACATTCACGTCCATGTATTCACTCACATATTTCAGAAACTATTCTTACTTTATATACTCAGTCAACCTAATATTACAAGATGAAAGCTTTCCAATTAAAATAAATAAATCTACCATGCTATTATTACTATGTGATGTTTAATTGTTTATTTAACTAATGTCTCTTCTATCTCAGGTTTGGAGATTACAAGCAGCTCTTGGTGAGCAAGCAGAAATCACAAAATATAGTCAGCAGGCATATGAAAGGCTTCAGAATGTACTATTCACAAACTTGTTTTACAGTATTTCACATCCTAAAGATTTGCATTCAATCTCTTAAATGATCTACTAAAACAGCAGTGCTTGTCAATTCCATGTTCAAGTAGTTGTGTTGATCATCGTGATTCTGTAATCTGCCTATTTCCTTGATTTAGGTTTGATATGTAGGGATTTTACACATATGCATGTAAAATCCCAAGGACATCAAGGCCTTATCCCAAAGATTTTGAGGTCGGGTAAGCAAGGATTCATTTAACCGAATTGGATGAATGAAGAGGATTTTTTCAGCCAACCCAGATATTTTGGTTAAGGCTTTTGATGATGACAATGTACCCTAACAAATTCCAATTAACATCTCCTTGTGCCAAGTTTAGATCCTCCATTGTGCTTAAATATTTTCTGGGTGCATTGTTCAGGAAAAGGTTTTATGTAGGATTTGCTTTGAGGGAGAGATAAGTGTAGTCATGCTTCCATGTCGGCATCGTGTCGTTTGCAGGTATGTATGTAGATCTATTGATATGCAGCTCAGTCTCTTCTTCTTTTCCACCCAAACTGATGTTTTTTTTTTCCGATGTTTATTTTACAGTGCCTGCTCTGAAAAATGTAAGAAATGCCCAATTTGTCGAGTATCCATCGAGGAGCGCTTACCTGTATATGATGTATAAATTCAGTATCATTTAACTGGGGTGTCTGAACTGATGATCGAAAGTTTATGAGGAGAATGCAGTTATTCAATCCTCACCAAAATTTCTATCTATCATGATGACTATTTGCTTGTTAAATTATTAACTGAAACAAGCATTAGGAGAGTTGGAGAGTGCAGTTGCTTCAAGCATGTGCCATAATGGGTCTTTTCTCTTTCTTTTTTTTTGTTGTCTCTTACTGTAAATATACTGAACCTCTTTTAAAAGCAAGCTGATGGGTCCATCACCAATCTGAAATTCAAGGGTATTTTCTTTGAGTTTTTTTTGTTTTTAATCCATTAGGATAATTTCTCTGATGTTACTTTTGGTAAGTCACCTTGATGGACCTCTCACCTCTTGGGGCTATTTTATTCTTTTTCTTTTTTGTGAATTTTTTTTTCTTATAAAAAAAGAGTAATAACTTGGGGCAATGAGTGAATGAACGTATATTTCTAATTTTCACCAACTGAAAGCAGAGATCAACTTCATATTTCATATGTTAAGAGTGTGTTTCATAATTTATTTTAATTTTCGCATATTTGAGATATACTTTTAAGTAACCATGGTCTTCCATTGGAGACTAATTCAAACTGACCAAATTACCATTGGCTATAGGACGATTGATGGATCCATCTACCGCATCCTTAATTGGGAAACCTGTTTTCAGTCATTATTATGGACCATAAACTCGGTAGATCCCCAGCATAAGAGACACCCATGGCCAACCATCAGATATCATAACCACCCAAAGCAATAAAGTTGCAATTCAGAACAGTGTCCCGTTCGTATAACAACGCTAGGTGTCTACACATCGGGCTGTATGCACGACTTGGTTAAGAGCGAGCCCTAGGTGTTTCAAGCCCCAACAAAAACGTGCCATGTAGACAGACACCTTACCTTTATTATAGGAACGGGACACTGTATTGGATCCTAAGTCCGGACATAAAATTTTCATCATCAATGTTTCTAAATCACTCGTATTACATGTTCATCATGAAAAAATTATTTAAATTTGACAGATGCAACCAACCATTCTGGACTGGTTGATATTTTGTGCCAAACATTCAAGTGTCTGTAATATTGTAACAATAAAATTAGATTAACGACATCTTCACATGATGGTGTGTATGTTCGTAAATGAGGTTTTTTTGAGATACGAGTAAAATGCATCTATGGACACGTGCATGCCACCATGTCAAAGTGTCCCCCATGTGTCCCCGCTGAGGTCACTCCAGCACGACTGAAAAAATTATCATGTAACGTGGAGTTTTATATGACGACAAATAATAAAGTTGGATGAATATATCCACCAAAATCAGTTCCATTGCTAATTTCAATTTCAATAAGCAGAGTTATGAAAATGTCCAACTAATAGAGTTTATGATGATTGATGTGGCATGTAGGTCCACCAGAGAGAGAGAGAGAGAGGATAGGAACAGAGATTTGCTGTTACAAAGCTTCTGTGTTAAGGTGCCGAACCAATGACATGACACCACGACGCCACGTGTATTGAAAAACAGAAAGAGTGATTGGTTGCAATGAAAATCAATAGGATTGGAAATTTTATGTAATGTACATTTTCTCCATCAAAATAGTAGACGGTCCAGATAAGAGGAAAAAAAAATCAGATTTTCCTCTGTCCTTAGAGGGATTGGTACAGTTTTTTAGAGATACAAATTTCTTCATGAATGTTTGATGGTGGAGAAATTAGAAGAAGTAAATTGTTTTCCCAACGCAAGAATTCATTTCAATTTCAATAAAAAGAGAGAGAGAGAGAGAGTTGTTTATTTCACAGAAAATCTCACCATTTGGTGGATTGTTATCGATCGAGAATTCGAGATTGGTTGGTCCAAGTCGAAGGAAGCATTACTAGTACTAGTATCGAGTTCTTCACTTCAATTCAGGTAAAACTCCCAGGTCAGATCTTCGTCTTCAAACTCGGATTGGATTGATTTTTGTTTTTGTTTTTAGGGAGTTATGTCCATGAGCCCTACAAAACCCAGCTCTATGGACTTGAGATTAAGTGGGGTTTCATGAATTAGGTTTTGATTGATATCTCGTCAGTATTGGAATCAATCAGGCTTCAGTCGTCGTTTTAGTTATATTTTTTTCAAATGGATGAATAACTGTGTTAATTTGAAATGAGCCGTTCTCCTTCATTTGCACTGAAGCCACCACCAGAGCTACCCAATTCTAAGTTTGACCCACAAGCTCTGAGGCGATGGGTTGTCGCCTTCTGTATAATTAGATTCGATCTTGAACAAGGTCAGGTCATCGAGGAGTGTTACCCCTCCGGTTCTCTCACTCGAGATGAGGAGGAACTTCAGATTGCATTTACTTCTTTCCCCGATTCAGTCTCCCAACACCACAATCGTTCCAGTATCCACGATTGCATCTTCTTTTTCCGCTTTCCAACTACAAGCCGAAGCAGAATCAGCAGTAGCAGCAGCAATGCCAATAATAAGTCCAAATCAGAATTGGCTGAGGAGGAGGAGGAGGAGAGGGCACTCCGAGTTCAAGGATGCAATAATACTAGTAATGGTTCAAGATACTTGTACGGCTATGTATTCAATAGGCAAAGACAGGATGAGAGGTTAAAGAGAGGTGGTGAACAGAAGTCTGTGGTAATCTTGTCTCATAGTCCTTTCACCAATGTTTTCAGACCCTTGTTACAAATATTAGGTCCCTTGTATTTCGACATTGGTAAGAAAGCTCTAGAGTATATGGCTTCTTATGTATCAATGTGGCCTTCTCCACTACTTGGTCAATTGCTCCAACTTCCTATAGGGAATGCTACTATGAAAGTCAACCTTCCACCTCCTCATAGTTTCTCATTGGAGGAGGAACAAGAGGAGATATTTTCCAATGACTCTGTCTCCTCCTCAATGGCTCCATTTCTTCCTACCAATCAGTACGTCCCACAAGGTTTATTTCATGATGCAGATATTTTTGCTACATTCAGAGGCCTTCTTTTGCAGCTTTGGATGCTTTGGGAGCTCTTGGTTATTGGTGAACCTATTCTTATAATAGCACCAACCCCTCCCCAGTGTTGTGAAGCTGTTTCTAGCCTTGTTAGTTTGGTCGCTCCCCTCCTTTGTAGTATCGACTTTCGCCCATACTTTACCATCCATGACCCAGATTTTGCCCGTCTCAACTCACTCAATGAAGGTGATCCTTTCCCTCCCATGCTACTGGGCGTCACAAACCTATTCTTCCTAAAGGCTCTTCGAAGTATCCCACACATTGTTTCGGTTGGTAGCCCTTCTCCTAATTCAACCAGGCTTCCCCTTCCTTCTAGGTCGTCCTTTACTGGAAGAAATTTTACTAGGCCCGAAGGATTTGGATTTCAACGACTTTCATTGAACAAATTTTCTCCTTCAAACCTGTTAAATGCTGTGAAGTTGCGCAGAGATGGTCCTCTTTGTTTGATGACGGGACATAAGGAAGCCATTTGGAGCACCTACACTGCAACAACCAAGCCAGACACTAGTATCTTGAATAGGCTAATTGATGCAGGGATGTCCCCAAGGGTTGAGGAATCAATGTCAGTTGTTAACAATGAGATCTTGCGTCGACACTTCTTGGAACTGACCACCAACTTCCTTGCCCCTTTTGGTCCATACTTGAGAGCTACTACACCTTCTGAAGGAACTTCACCTTTCATTGATCCTCCTCCTCTACCTCCATTTAGTGCTGATGAATTCCTTCAGACCTTGTCAGCAAGAGGTCCTGGGAAGTTCTTATCTAAGAGGATGAGAGGTAACTGGCTCGACCTATACAGGTAATGTCTGCTAACTGCTTGTACAATTCTTTTTTCTTTTCTTTCTTTTGCTATTAGATTCAAAATTGTGGTTGATAGGTTCCACGACTGAATTGCAATTATTATGTGTGTGTGTGTGTGTCTTGTCTTCCCTTCTCTCAGGCGCTTTTTGAAAGGAAGTAATTTTATGCCATGGTTCCAAAGGAGGCGTGCTGTTGCTGAACAAGAACAACATAGGTTGTGGAGGCAGGCAAGAATAAGGACTGAGATACAACAATTTATATCAAAACTGTCTGAATTGGAAATTGTTGATTCTTTTAATGCTATCGAGAAACATCTTCTTGGAGAAATACAGGTAAAATAGTCTGTTCTTTTTTCCTGTAAAGTTTTTCATAAACTTGTTCTTAATTATTTAATCAATCATATTTGTGGTAACACTGATGAATATCTAGCAAAGCTGTGTGGCACAAACATAGGTAGCAAGAATTTAGGTGCAGGCTTTCTTCAGTAAGAATACTGGCACCCCACTTCCAAATTTGTATGGTTCAAAAGCAGAAAGATCACTCTGCTCATGATATCAAGCATGCACAAAATTCGTTGATTGTTAGCTTGACCTATCAATTTCCACTATGGCTCTATCTTGATCTAGTCCAAGACACTGAAAATATACCAGCTTTTATGCCTATATGCTTTCACAGAAATCTGGAATTGATATTTGTCAACTCCGCTCGGGATGAGTGCTTCTTCAACCAGTGACCATACAACAAAGACGAGTAAGGAAGAAGACGATGTTGATGTTCTAATATTGAATACATCCGACTAGGAATGTAACAGTAATAAAGACATTGTATATTGTTGCGATAAAGGATTGATTATTTACTGAAGATTTCTTGGATGAGGATCTTGTCGTTGACATTGTTGGGGGCTCTCCCTTACACCTTTCTTATCATGCTGAACCTATCATTAATAGTGAACCCACCTATGCTAGAGAATATTCCATGCTATCCTTCTATTTGTTGTTTTCTTCTTTTGGGTCCAGTTAGTTACAAAAATCCTTCTACCTGATGCCAATCATTCTCCTCATACCTGTAGGTATTATTTTCCTTTTAATCTTGTTGTTAATCCATTGCAGCAGGCTGGAAAGGGGAGTGCAGAGTCTCTGTTAGCATGCCAAAAACTGAAGGGGGATCTGCAAGCAGTGTTCAATGTGCTTCCCAAGGACATGCAGCAGCTTTTACTTCTCAACCCACAAAGAGCAGCGCTTCTACAAGGTAGCCTCGAATTGGCAAAACTTCCTGGGCGTACTTCCACGAAAATTGGGCTCATTTCTTCTAGTTCACCTCGGTAGGTAGAACCAAAGTGCGGTGGCCTCCAATAAGAGAAGAGGAAAGGGTCCTCTCTTTCTTGGTTCTGAAAAAACAGCTACCACCATTTCATTATCTACATTGTCCCAGACAGAGTGCACAGGAATTGGTACAACTATTGATCCGTGGACATTCATTTTTCGAGGTTCAAAGGGGCCTCTACTTTTCTCTGATATTTTATTACCTACTTAACTTGTGATATTTACTGGTCATCTCTGAGAATCCTCACTAACTGCTAGGTCAAAAAAATGATCAGTCAAGGAGTATGTATGATTCTGAATTTGTTTATTGCTGCTGTTCACGTTCTTTCAATGTTTTTGTTTGTGTAAGAGACATTTGCCAATTTGAAGAAATTTAAGGTCTTACTCTCTAAATTAACTAATGCATTCATTCAATTTTCCTTGTGTGGACTTGGATATTGCAGTATTGATTGTATGACTTTGAGCGCAGAAGGTTTGCTTTTGGTAAGTCTCCAATGCCACATGGAATTAAATGTAAAATTATTGTGGGAAAAAACCCTATCATACCCTTTTGGAACTTGTTTGGATGATGCATACGAAATCAATATAATTATTTTAGAAGCATACTTGCACTTTTTAAATAAGTTTTCTATTATAAACTAATTAATAATAAGAAAATGGGTGTAGAAAGAAAAATAAGAAACTCCCCTGATCTCAAAAAATTGTTAAAAATGAATGTGTAAAAGAAAATTTTGATTTTTCATAATTTAAATATCATGAAGCCTGAAGGAATGAAGGATAAGTAAACCATTTAATGATATGCCAATTTTGCTACTTTACATGATGAATAACACCAAACCTATTTTGGCCTCATTTACGTTAACAACAGCTGTTATGGTGTTGTACATATTTTCTGTTTTTCATTTTTTATGCTGATAGGGTGTTCTACGGTATCCTACTTTTTACGCCCTGCCACAACAACTAGGCAGATCTAATAAAATCACAGATGGAGAGCTTTGATCTCATGATCCTAGGGAGCACACCCAAACTTGATCCATATGTTACATTTAAATAGATTTTTAATCTGGTTTTTCAACTTTTAAGTCCATGTTTTGAGGCACTAATAAATAATACTAGTTATTAAAAAAAAACTGCTAATTTTTTAATAATACTATAACACAAGTACGGCAATATTGCAATGTAACTTTGAGGTCATAGGTTCATGTCCAACTTACCCACACAAAATAAATTGCATGAATTTATGTCTTTCAAAGTTTGGCCAAATACATTTTTTGTAATGGAAAAATCACATGCCAAATGGCAATCGAGTATAATTCTCAAACTAGCTAATAATGGTCTACAATTGTTCATTTTGTTAAACCCTTCTGAGTCAGAAACTTGCATTGTGAAATGATTTAATATATGAATCAAGAAGAAGTAGCAACACTCAAAAGTCCCCAAGTCCTCACAGCCTTGTGCTCTCTATTATTTAGGGACATCCCAGCTGACTCTGAAAATGAAGCAAAAAAGTGTTAAAAATCACCTTTTACGTCTAAATAACATTACATGCAAGTGATACATGGGCAAAAAATTTGAGATGTTAGCTGGCATGTCATGTGTAACCCCCCTCTAGTGTTTCCAATTCGGCGCAGATTGGAAGTTCACCACCCCAACCATAAACAACAGATAACTCGCCTATGTGAGACCACATAGGAGATATAGAGTCAAACAACGATTTCTAACGTGGAAGGTATTAGTGATATCCATATCTTTAATAAAAACAGCTGATTCTGAAACTTTAAACCCAGAAATTGTCAATTTACCCACAAGGATAGAAACTTTTAAATGACCTGCATTATGTTGAGAATGATCTCTATAGCAAGGAGATCGTCCCTTGACTAATTGACATGTGGGCTCCATATAAATGTCTCATTCAACATGCCAAAAGTGTTGTTGTTTTAGCCCCATTCGAATATTCTCACCCTATTAAATTAGCACTCAACACTTGGGATAAGGTGTAGAAGATGGTGATCTTAAAGTGGGGGAGTTCTGGTATTTTCAATTGGTAATAAACATTTTATTCAACCCCCATTTAGAAGGAATGTACAAGTTGAGAGTTCTAAAATGGTGAGAGGAAGACCCAAAAGAATGTTAATTGAGATGAGGAAAGCAGATATGAACCATCTTTCAATAACGAAAGACATGGATCTGAACAAAATTTAATGGATGAACAATGGATCCCATATCTTTGAATTAGGGCTTCCATGATGACTAATCAACATTTTTTTTTGTGAAGGAATTGATGATCAATTTGATGAGGCTGGAATATTGAATGGGCTGATTGTTAGTGAGAGATCTCCACCGTGAGATCATCATCACCAATCACCTCAAAAGTGGAGTTCTAGTCAAAAGTAAAAATGGATGGCCCATATTTTTCAATTTCCTCGCACATGCTGTTAGAAGTTTTGTAAAGAGCTGATTTTGTGAGGGTAATCTCCATTATGGGATCACTTAACCAAAAATCATCCCTTGATTCATCTCCATGAGACCCCATAAGTGTGTGTGTCAAATTTGTTCTTACGTATATATAAAATGAGTAAAGAAGATGAATTGCAGTAGAGAGAAGATTTGAAGATGCATGCTGTAACAGAAGATATATTATAGAGTGAAAATCAACCCAAACTTAGGTTGGGAAAGAAGCTCTCCTCTTGACTCTTCAAATAGATGTGGCGTATGAAAGACATATATATAAGGGTATATGAAGTGTTGGTACTCACAACTAGCAGATTCCTGACATCATGGTTCAACAGTTGAGAGGAAAGATTGGATACCAAAAACCAGAAAAAGAACTCCACCCGACAGTGCAACCTGCATCAAGTTGGATATAACTTTTATTGTACAAATTAACATTACCCATGCATCAAAAAAGAAAAAATGGTACAAATTAACACAGGTTGTGACTCTGGGGGGGCGGGGAGTAGATGCATATTACATCGCTTACCATTTTCTCAGATATCTGAGATGCCAAACTCTTTCCACCAAGAACAGCTGCAGTAGTGCAAAATGCTTGACCTCTGCATCAAAATTAGAGACACGTGTAATCAGCGTCCACGTAACTATGGTGCCTTTAGTACCAAATATGGCAGGAAATTACTCTATTCCATCACAGTACAGTACACTTTTTATAGTGATATGAGATGGATGGTACATGGTATACATATTTTCAATCCAGGGTGTGAAAATGTTACGCCACACTTCCACCACCACCCGAAACTCAATACAATGGTAATAACCTTTTGACAAATCCCTCATTCCCCAAAGAAAAGATAGGGATCAAAAATCAATGTGCAGGATCATGGTTATCGATCTGGACAGCTAAAATGTGGGGCAATTTAATTCATGAAACCAAGGTTCATATTGTTTGGACAACATCCAATAGGAGTTTTCTATTAGAAAGATCCTCACTATTTGCAATCAATGGACAAGGCTGGCATTGAGTGGATGATAAAGATCATCGAAGTGGTTCGAATTTTGGGTAGTGGGTGAATAAAAGGGGGGGCTAATCATTTGACCACTCTAATCTGTTGATTATCTCTGCCTCAACCACACTTGCTATATCTTCACTATCACAGCATATACTCTTCCATAGAAATAGTTTCTCTCTTGAGAAAATCCCCTAGTAGAGGCTTAAAAAGTCCCTACAACACTGCCACTTTTGCCTGCTCTCAACTGAAAAATTACCCCACTATAGGAAGTTCCTTAGCAGCTAAAAGTCCTGTATTAAAAGTTCTCTGGCTCATAAAAATCCTTGTCCAAGGGAAGCTCCAGCAACCAAAACTTTTCACCTAGTAGTCGGTTTCATAGGAGGGAAAAGAACGAAAATGACAAAAAGTTCACAAAAAATCCATCATTTTAGTTAAAACTGGCATATGTATGGATGCACTTGGGCTTAGACTCATAGCTCAGTTAGTTTGACACATTGAAAAACAACTTTGAGGTCGTGGGTTCAAGTCCAGCTTACCTATCAGAAGAAAAAAAATGTACGTATACACTTCAGGGATAGTAATGGTAGCCTGTGAATTACAGGTGGAGCAAACTTTCAACATGGATATATAAATGAAAGGATATAGAAAAGCATACATGATTCCACCAAGAACCACGCCTAACGGATTTTCATCTGCGGCCAGACCAATTGTAGCTAGCTAAAATGACAGTTAGGTTTAGTCAGTTGAGACAAAGCAAGATAACTGTGATACACAGAATAAATGCAGATATCTGTTGTGCTGTTTACCTGGCTCTTGTCACCCCACTCTCCAAAGAATGTGATAGAAAATGCCTGCAAAATGGGCATATGAGTACAAGACATGATGGATAAATTATTAGTGTCTTTGGCATTTGAACCAAATATGTATAAGAATTACTACCTTCAAAAAGATAGGCGAGAAGAACTGTGTAAGAAATGGCCTCTTCTGCTTTTTCAAATCATCATCTGCCTGAAAGACATAAAATGATTAGATTAAAAGACTTGCCAGAAAATTTTCAGTCAAAGTCATTGTGTGGAATATCAATTGGATGATCACACCACATGATGACATTACCATCATCAACATCATGATCATCATCAATGCCTTATCCCAAAAATTTGGAGTTGGCTGAATGAAAATCCTGTTCCTCCATTCAGTTCTTTCTAAAGCTGTCTTTTGCTTGTTTGTTTTTTTAATTTTATTGGAAAAGGGTTAGTGGTTTGCAAGGCAGCGGTGGATTTTCAAGGGGGTTTTGCATACTCATTACCTCAATACACATTCTTTGGGTCTTCCTCCTCCTCTTTAGAAGTTAGAACTTTCAACTTGCACATTCTATCTAATTGGGGCTGTCATCGGCTTCATTACACATGCCCAAACCATCTCAATCGACTCTTTCTTAGTTTAGCACTATCTGGGCTGCTCCTACATTTTCACGGATGTGTTCAATGTTATCTTTTTTTGTCTTTCCACTCATCCACCACTGGATCCCCATCTCTCTACTACACTCAATTTATACACATTGTGATAGCACTTTCAAGTTTGTACTCAATCTAGTATTAACTTATAGCATGATGATGCCATAGCCCTGGTGCAATGTTCATACAATCACAGTTGAAAGTTTTGTTCCATTTTGGAATATTTCAGCTAAACATTCTGGTTTGTTGACATATCAAAACAAAACATTGCAAAATTACAAATGTATTGCAATGTTTCAGAATGTTTAGCAAAACATACCTGAATATAGTGGTTTGCATAGAAAAAATATTTTACTGAAATAGTATGTTTTGGTACATTTCCCAAAAATATGCTGAAATGTATTGAATGAAATTTGTAGACACTAAATTAAGCATTAAACAAATTTTGTAACTTCTAAGATTTACCTAATCAAATAGAAAAATATATTTATAACATTATAATGCATCAAATGCAATGTTTCAAAGTTCTTGTGTTTGTTTTGGAATGTTTCGAACCTTCTATAATTTCCAATGAGAAAAAGGTCATTTTTTTTACTTCCAAACCCTTAAAACTACTTTTATATATTTATTTATGAATAAAAACTAAAAATTAATTTATTTAAAGAAAACGTCTGAAAACATTCCAAATGTTTCAGTTTCATTTTGTTCCGTTCAATTTTTCGAAAATCAAAATAACAGAACAATATGAGATTTTAAACCTTGCATGTTATACCACCTCAAACCAACTGTTGCTGAAGAAGTGTAAATCATTGCTTAAAGAGAGATGGGGATAGAGAAATATCAAAATAAATTATATGTTCTTGAGCTAACCTTGGAACCTGCTTTGGCTACTCCTGTATTGGCCTTGAAATCAACATCCTAAACACCCCACAAAAGCAGAGTTAAAACAGGTTATAAAAATAATGTAGGATAAGGCGTAAACAAGAAGTACCAACCAATTTTGCTTCAACTTCAGCCAACTCTTCAGACTCGCTGTTGGATGTCACAGAAGTAGCAGTTGGTACCATGCAGAAAAGGAATCAAAATAGGGGAGGGAAATGAAGATGAAAAAGAGAAGTGTGTACACACAAAAGAGATGAATTTCAAGAATGAGATGAGAAAGAAAACACACCCTTCTTCAGTGAACCCCTCCCAAAGAGACCAAAGCCCAAAAGCAAGGAACAACAAGGTTGTTATGTGATGAGTCCATTTGCGGGAAATCTGCGTTATCATATCCTCATCTCAACAATGAAAAAGGTGTAGGAACAAAATCAACAGGAAGGTTAAATAAAATTCATCTTAAAAAACTTTGGATTCCTGCAAAGTGCAAACTGGCCATATACTGTATCATAACTGATTTAGTTAACTCAGTGGGTCCACAAAAACTGAGGTTAGTTATATGATGAAGATAAAATTCCATGGAAAATAATATTGGAAAAGGCTTCATCAAGTTACTGTATTCGAAAAAAGAAATTGGTCCAATTGTTTGTTGACATGTATTAAAAAGAAGCTAGGCTGTTACATGATGAACAGGACATAGGTTTTGTCGCATATTCTTTTATATGAAACTTCCACTTTTAAAGATACTTTACCTATCTCTATCTCATTAAGCTTTTCCTTTTTCCCAATCTACCAAACCTATGATGCCAGATACAGACACTGAAGGAAACAAGATCGCAACTCCTTATTACACAAAATTCAGAACACAAATATGACTATGATTCTCCCATTCTAGATTTTGATAACATGTATCAATGTTTAGTGTTTTGTTAAGATGAGTATCATTTCTTGGTTTTATGTCGTGTCGATGCAAGGAAATTTTAATATTAAAAAGTTACTTATAGTAGTATTTGTTGCAAGATAATATTTCTATATATTTGTTAGAAAAATAAACAAAGGCACAACTAAGAAGTGATAGGAAAGTATCATATAAGGTAATCATACAGTATATTGGCATGTTACAGTAGGAATTTTTACAAGATACCACTTATATAAACATTTGCTGGAAAAATAACCAAAGGTATTGTCGAAGTATTGAAGTGCCACAGTACCAAACTCAATATCCATCAGCAGCCACTCTTAAAAGATGATTAATTCTTCTTTTTTATGGTTTTCCAGAACAAAGAAAAAAGTATTTTTGTTACTCATGCCAAGTATCAAGATCCTCTTTTGGCAAAAAGTTTACTCGAGCCACTTATCATAAAGATTTATTTTGCCTAGTATTTAGGACATCTTACACAACATGTTTCCCTAAAAAACACAAAATGTAACATGTTTTGGCATTTCTCTAATAAAGCTTCCATTATTAATAATATAGAATTTTTTTTTTTATTTTTAGAAGTAATAATATAGAAATTAATATCCCACACAATAACTGGATATGATATGTTTAACAAGAATCTCAATCTACAAAAAAAAATCCTTGAATCGACCACTTATTTAAAAAAAAAAATTAATAGATTGTTTTGCCTGAGAACTAATACTTCTCACATGTCATTAGTTGAAAGCTTACCAGATTTGGGGCTGCCCAACCAACAAGAGCAGAGAGAATAGTCATTACCTGCAATTGACCAACAATTTTTGCAATCATGAAACTTCGAAGAAATTAGATTTAGAGAACAAACAAACATGAAGAACAAAGATGGATGAGGCATACTTACAATCAAAGCTGCTAAGCAACCAGCTAAGACAAGCCTCCGTGGATGGCGCATTGCCAGGATCTGAAGAGCATTCATCATCGTGTCCAGATTAAGTACTCAAAAATGAGTTCTAGATGTAGTAGTCTCAATGTTATTATTTCGTCTAAATGTTTTAGATTTTCTACTGTGTGTGTGTGTTGACTTGAGGGAAATAGCAATCAACAGTAGTAAAGAGTTATTATTTTCTAGCCTTGAGCAAATAGATTTGTCACAAGAGGAGGGAAGAGGTGATGTCTACACATATATGATATAACCATGTACATTTTGCTTGTGATGGAGTTGAATAAAGTTCTTGAGAGATTGTTGTTGCAATTTGCAATTTTACATTGAGGCTTGATTCTCTCAAGAATGTTTCAATCATAGTATGGTTTCATGATGTAAGTTCTTTACACAAATTGAGACCCATGCATTTGGATGCCACTAGTTTACACTTTACATTTCCCCTAAAATACACCCAAAAGGGGCTTGGTGCCAATTCTACAAAACATAGGCACTGTTAGGATCGCCATCTCACCTCAGAGAAAGTCCTATTTAGTGGGGTAAGCAATCTCAAAATAAAAGTTGTTTGGTCAAACATTTAAGAAACAAAATTATTCATAAAAGAACTCAATTAGGTGAAAATGTTAGTTTCATGTTAAAGGGAAAGGAATTTTTTTTTTCTTTTCACAAGTTCAGTGAATAGTTATAGAACAAAAATGCCAACAAAAAATGAAATCCTACTCTTAACCATCTACGCTTGTTGATGGTGATGGAACCACCAAGGTGAGGCAGAAATAATAACAGTTTTGCATTAATGAGAATCTGAACAGATTTAATGAAAAATGCATTTTTCAATATATCATTTTAAACTTCTTTTTTTCATAACAAACTGACCCCTAATCTTTACAAGAACTCTATATTGTTGTATTATTTTATCATAACAATATTCTTTGAAAAATGGTGATCCAAATGGGATGGTAAATTTTTTTCCCTAACGTCCTATTATCATTTAAAGATAAATTTAATCTTTCAAAGGGCTCTATAACAGATCCAAAAGACATTGAATGTAACATAATTATAGGATGAATATAAAATGAAAAAGACAAGAGAATAGAAGATTAGCAGAGTCGAGCTAGTTTAAGATGGCTGATCTATTAAAATTTCAAATGAACATTAAAAAATTAAAAAAAGTTCATTTATAGAGCAAATCCTAAATTAACTCAATTCAAGTCTAAATCAAATACTTAATCTTATTCAGCAAAACAAATCTTACTAACACAAATCCAAGCCTAACTTATTATATTATTGCACTCCCCCCTTCTACTAATTGTTATATATTTAACAATAAGTCACTTACAAAGCAATCAACCAAAACATAAATCACCAAAACCCAAAAAAAAAAAAAAAAAAGTTCAGTCCCAATCAGATATATATACTTACTGCAGCTGCGAAAAAGGTCTTGTCTCCAATCTCAGAAAGCACTGTCATAGCCAGGGACTTTGTGAAACCCTAATCACATATTAATCATTAAGAAGAATACACACAAAACTTCAGAATTATTTAAATGAGAGAGAAAAAAAAAAGAGAGGTAGTTTTGTCTCCATTCAGAAGAGAAGGTGAATGAGTTGCTTAAGAGACTCGCTACCTGTAGGACCGACGAACTCATGTTTGCTAAAATGCAGAGAAGAGCAGAGACAGAGAGAATTTAAGATGAATTCAGTTTCCCTCACGAGTCAATGCTCTGACTCTGATTCGAACGATTTCCGATTTTCTGTATCAGTCCACGAACAAGAGAACGAACGAAGGGCTTTGGGCGATGCGTGATTGGTGGTTGGTTATCAATTTAAAAAAGAAATAGATCTCTACATATAAAATGAGTCTGATTTCTGTACTCCAAGGAGTTGAATAGTCATCCAACTCCATGCTTTTTTTTTTTTTTTTTTTTTTAATTTTATATTTCGTGCTCGCCAATCTCTCGCTTATCCTTTTTGTCCCATTAATTAATAATTATAGGCAGCTATCCAAGTCCAATGTGGTTGGTTACTTGGACTTTGGAGAGGTCCGACGACGTGAACGTGCTCACAACATGCAAAGAGCCACAAACAAGATAGATATTTGGAGTTGTGGATAGCTACTAACTCCGCGGAGTACAACATCTGAACCTATTATGGAAGGTACAGTAGAAGTAGTGGATTTTGATTCTCATTGCCGTAGATAAAGAATAGAAAAACGATAGGCACACACTTAAAGAAAATAAAAAGGAATATGTCAATTTAGTTTTATTTATTTCTTTTTTTAACAGGATTATTCCTGCTTCTTAAACTATATTTGGATCGGGAGAAGTGGAGAGGAGAAATTATTGGGATAGTTTTAAAATTTTAAAATACTTTAAAAGAGATCTAAAGATAGTGTTTGAATTATAAATCTTTCCACTTTTGGAGAGAAAGCACCCAACTAATCCCTTCCCCTAATACTCTTTGTACATTGTACAAAATGAATAAGTTCAAATGATTTGATTATAAGTGAAGTGTTAAAACCCATTAATATAAAGAGAAGAAGACGTAAATTTGAAGGTCAAAAGATTATTGCAATCAACGTAATCCCCAAGCAACATTTTCTATCTAAGAGTCCATCGCTATTTAGATCATAGGATGGGAGAGGGGTCTTCTAATCATTTACCATTATGTTAATCTTTAAAAAAATACTTCTTGGCAAAAAAAGGGGACTTGTGACATTGTAACTCGAATCCCTTCTTTTGCACATTGGGGGTCTCCCCCACTTCTATCTCTCATTTCATTCTCCATCTATCTCTTAAGGGAGTCCATCCTCCTTCAACTTCATCTTCTTCCCATCTAGTTGGTGCAATGACTCTAGAATAATTTCTTCTCAAATGATTCAAATCCACCTCATACAATTTCCTTCTCTACAAATTTATTCAAAGCCTTATTTGCATTACGCATCACAAAACAAGCTCATCATTACTTCACACTTATAAGAAAAGGAGAATTTAAGGAAAATATCTAGGGAATCAAATCCAAAAGAGGGACTATTGTCCTTACTTTCATTTCCTTTCATATTTGGTGATTGAGATAAAAATAGGGTCAAAAGAGTGAGTTATTTACCTTCATCCTAGCTTTGTTGGATTCAATTTATGACATTTAAAGACAAATACTTTGAGCTTGCTATATCATCATTATTTTAAGCCATGGATAGTTTTTATTTCGCAAAAAGTTTATGATGAAAAGTAAGAGATATCCTAGATTAATCTATTTTTAAATTTAGTTATAATATATTATAAATAAAATTATGAGATAAATTACAAAAAAAAACTTTCTTAACTAACTTAGTAAGGAAAAAAGGCCCTTACTATGGCTCGTCGACCATCAAAACAAAACATCGTGATTTTTATAGTATTTAATCATATCTATATTGCTCAAAGTTTGAACTAATTCTCACATTTTTACTGTGTTTTATTGGGCAAACCATACCATTATTTATTACATTAGCGAAGATCTCACAAAACTATTTTTTTTTTAAATGACCCAAAACATCTTCACTTACAACTTATCAAGTGAAAAGAACGACTGTTTACCAGATTGGTACAAATGACCAAAATAGCCTCACTCGCAATGGTCTTTAACCGCTTGATTGGTGTCCAACATTATTGGATACCTTATGTCCATCATAAAGTACTGCAAAAAGAGTAACTATCGTTTCTTGATGGTTTTTGACGCATTATGTCTAACATCCCGGTCAAAGATCCAAGAGTTGTTATGGATACCAAGGTAGTAGATGAGATCACCGCTAATGCTCTTAATTTCTTGTGCATGAATTAGTATGAGACTTGACACATTAGATAAGGGTTTTGTTACGAAGTCTTCGACATCAAATCTGAAATGTGGCTCTGCATTTAATGTAGGAAAGACGCATGAAACTACATTGCTTAAAGCACTTGAGCTTCCATGAAATTGCTTTCTATTAATCAATTTATTGCCTTTCCACAACTACTCCCTATTCGATTAAAACAACATTAAATCAACTCTTTGTTATTATTTGTGGAACTTGATGGTATTGGCCAGCAAGAGATTTTTCTCAAGGATAATTTTATAATTTCACCAATATTATGTAGAATCTTAATGATGTTCTCTTGGTATGTATATATTTTTCGATGAAAGGGTGAAATCAATAACTACAAGTTTCTCTTCATAGTGGAATTAGTGTGATCCGTGAACGTACCTAAATCTTTAATAAATCATGTAAATCTTTGTGTGATTTGTAATTTTTTTTCTTTTTTTTTTTTGTTCGATTGCCTTTGTTTTCTTAACACTCTTAACCTCAAAACCTATGGTGATGAGTTCTACGAGGCTCATAGAGCCAAAAATAGAAATCTGGGGATAGTTCCCCGCATTGGATGATTCTTTTTTAGACTATTAAAAATCACTCTCATCAAAAGTATTTTAACAAATAATTATAAGGTGGTATTTATTATGCCTACCCCTTTTACATTTTGTTTGGGGATCCATACACTATGGAAGAGGAACTCTTATGTTCACTCACACTCTTGACTGTGTAAACACGAAATCCAACCGTCAAGATGAATCATAGGAATATATATGTGATGGATTCTCATGATATATATATGGGTTAGGATCAAGCGACATATGAAAAAACATATGTAAAAACAATGTAACATTAATAAATTTTCAAAGTATTGGTTAGAAGTTTCGGATTAAGTTGATTTTTTGTGAGAATTATCTCTATGATGGGAAGATCATCAAAAAAAAAAAAAAAATCAGTCCAATATGAAACTTTTAACCCCATTAGAATGTGGACCGTCAATTTTTTTTATCAATAATTTGTAAATCACTTTTGATGGATTTAGAAGTTTCAGATTGAATTGATTTTTTGTGAAGATGATCTTCTCGTCATAGTGACCATCCTCGCAAAAAATTAGCTCAACCCAAAATCTCTAACCCATATTTTGAAAAACCATTATTTTTACATTTGTCTCATGAACTGCCCCTATATATATATTCTCAATCGTTGGATTTCATGTTTACACAACTGAGATTATGAGTGATCACATGAGTTCTCCTTCCATGAGTCCACCGATGCTAACCCTTACATATTATATTTGTCGACTTTAAGCTGAAAACTTTGAAAACAAACAAATGAATAATGAATGAGATGTAATAATTTCAACACAATTAGATATACATTTAAAATGGGGTATGTTGGTACTCAATTCCATCAGTGAATAGAATGCCGGTGCGTTAGGTCCACGCATCCTTATTCTCCTTCACTTCACACGAGTATATTGGTTGTGGTTGTCTTCCCTCTACTTCATCTACGTGGATTTTAATTATAGAATAAAAAAAGTAATAATTTACATATACCTCTCCATTTTGATGAATATTGTAGATACATCCCTGCATTTTTAGAATAGAATACACACACCATCTGATGTCGTCGATGGTTGTGGTGAATTGTATTTACATTAATTTATGATGATTTAAAAGCTTAAGGTATCATTTGATTGTGTGAGATTGGATTCACAAGTCACAGATGTCTTAAAAACTTTTCTCTTCTACCTAAATGTTGAAAATTGGTCTTAATCCTTTGGATTCTCAAATTAATGATATATCATATATCCCTTTAAAATAATAAAAATGAGGATGTCCTTTTTTGATGAAAAATATAAAAAATTAATTCATTATATATTATATATATTTATTTGATTATTGATCTGATTTGGTATTATCAAATTTTGATTCAAGAATTGTTCAATTTAATAAATTTTTTAACCCAAAAAGAATTTTAACTTATTCAAAATCGAATCAAATCAATTCAATCTAAAACTATCAATTTGATTCGATTCTTAATTTTAATAAGATCAAATTGCACCTGTAGTGGTATGTCATCAATTTTAAAAATTATGATATTTATAGTCTTCACAAAAATCGACAAACATTCCTAAAACTTAGGGTAAAAATTCATAAAATTCCAAATCCATCAAAAGCGCCCAAAGCGTACAGTTATATTATCTGAATTTGCTCACCTTACATATTTTGTAATAAATATCCAGACAGAATATTAAATTTATCTAAACTGTTATCTACTTTTGTAGGAAGCATTGAGTGAGAGAGAAAAAGATGCGGACAATGAGATTACACGAAGTTCTTACTTTAAACCGTAAATGAAGAAAAGAATTCTTTCATTAGTTAGTTTATTAATTTTATATTCAATTGACTATGCCCACCCACGTGGCATCTTCATCGTGACTCAAACTGACATTCTTCGTTTTATATAATATGGGAGGAGTCGCCGACTCGCGGTTTCCCTCTTTTTTAATTTTCTCTCTCTATCTTCAATTTCGTTAATTCTTTCTCAGAGTTCGCTTCGATTTGATCAATCGATCACAATTTCTCTCTCTCTCTCTGCATCGTCAATGTAACTATAAACTAACTGACGAAGATGCAGAGATTTGTCGACAACGTTCTCGCTGTCACCAAAGAGTTAGTGATTTTCTCTCTTATTTATTTATTTATTTTTCGCTGTTCTTCGTTTAATCTCGACTTTTATCTATTTTACTATTATTTCTGTTATTCTTTTTTATTTTAAAAAATAAAATTTAATGGAAGATTGAATTATTTTAACATTAAATAATTACATGAAGATTTGAATTAGATGGTAATCGTATCTAGGTTTTGTAATTGCTTATTGTTTATAAGATATTTCTATGGTGAGTTGACAGTTCAAGTATAACATTTGTTGCTGTGATGTATAAGGGGGTGGATCTTTTGGTGAATTTTATTTTTGAATTTCACAAATCCCAGATCATTGATGTGTTGATTGCGATGCAGATCTTAAACATTTATTGATCAATTTTTTGTTTTTAGCTAGGCTATGGCCTATGGAGATAAACAACTTAGATATTGACAAGGATGGAGGGGACTTGTTCAATTGGTTAAATGAATTGAACCAATTTTTTGAATCGAATCTAATCTAATCTAATAATAAATGCCCAAGAGTCAAAACAGTCATTGACATCAATGGCTCTAGTAATCACGAAAAATCCCCATTTGAGAGTAAGTTTTGTATTTCAAGAACCATGAATTGTCTTGTTTTGTTCTAAAAAATATTTTATCAAGTGTCTTTATTTTAATTTACAACATTCAATCATGTTCAGTAACAGAGTGGAGAAACTTGCCCTTCTTGAATTAACACATCAAGTGCTGATCCAGCCATTTATGTCATGTCCTATCATTGCAATGAAAAAATTGTTTTAATCTGTGCCTTTTACCAACAAGAGCTTTATTTCTTGTATGACCAATGCAGTTTGTAAGAACGACATATGGTCATGGGTTTGCTTTCCTTTTTTTTTCCCCTTTGGTTTTCTTTCATTTGGGTGTTCTCTAGGTAGGCCTCCTTGAAGAAAAAAAAATGATTCACCCATCTCAAACTCAACACTCCCCTTGGTGTATTTCCCCTTTACTAACGCATACAACATATTTTCTTTTCTTTCCTTCTGAAAAATAACCATGTGACAAAAGAATCAATTAAAAGGGATTTCCTACTCCCATGGGGGGAACGGATTATGGATAAGAAGGAAACTCATTGCTTGAATCACGTTTTTCGGCAAACCACCCTTTGGCCTTTTGTGGACGTTCTCTTCTTTCAAAATTTGCTTTTGATGTCATCTTTCCAAGTTTCTTTGGGAACCACATGTCAGTTGCAAAAACTTTTCCCTTTGTTTGCTTACCTTAGAAGTCCTTCTATACTTTGGTAGGAGGTGGCAAAGTTTTTCGATGGCGGTTTAACTAGATGTAACCCTCTTCCTTTCTCAGAGCTTGTGATTGGCATTTGACAATGTAGTGTAAAGAAATACTAGATAGGCGGAATTCAAAGTCCAGCATCTTTTAATATGATTTAACTTTTTGAAAACGAGACCTTGATTTCACTTGTCAAGCATGGTTCTAGTAATCACGTACCTTATCCACTTGTAGCAAGATGACCAAGAAACCAAAGGATTCCACTACTTGACCAGATCTCCTTCTATCTTAGCCAATGCAAAGAAGCCGAAGAAATCAAATGATCTCATTCTCTTGCTTCAACCCCTCTAGCCTTTTGTCAACATTTTTAGGTTCCATAAATACTAGTTGACAAGGATGAGAGTTTTGAGGATCCAATTACTGATGGAAATGCAATTGAGGTAGTCACCACTAGGTATCGAAGTTACCACAAAACAATTAGGATAATGAGGAGATTATAGAAGAAGACACGGGATCAACTACCAATGATAACCCATAGTATCTTATCTTGATGTGGACATGATATGTAACATGAGACTAAGGGTGGTAAGTTGACTCTCATCAGGAGTTCCCATCTCTAACACTCCCATTTACTTTCATCCTACGTTTTCCATTCATAAGTGGAATCAAAAGCAAATCAATAGGCTGCTTCATGACTTGTGTGGAAAAGGCACTCCCAAATTTCACCTAATTGATTGGAAGATAGTATCCCTCATAGGAAAGGAGGTGGAATAGGTATTCTTTACTGTAAGTATATGAACATGGCTTTACTTGGAAAGTAGTTATGGAGGTTATGATTACACGATAGAATTTTCTTTGGAGGAGAATATACTATAAAATTTTTGGAGTAAGAGCTTAGATTGGGAAAGTAGAGAGGTTAGAAGTTAGAAACTCCAATGGAGGGGTATTCAAAATGCGTTGATAGGAAAATGAGCTTCAAAGAAGGCAAGCAACACAAGATGAGGCTACTATTGCACAACAACTTCTTCTTCTTTCTTTCTTTCCTAGGAAGGAAGAGTATATTAAGAAAGGTGATAAGTCATCGAATGATGAGGACATCGGTAAGTGTTGTGTGCTACTTGATGATGATGACGAGTGATGTCTTGTGGCTTGGGCATAGTTGATAATTTGGAATTTGGAATATGGAAACCTATAACTTGTTTATGAAACTCATATTTATACATAATATAGTAGTCAATGTCTAAAACCTGTATTTTATTATTTAATTTTTTGATTTTTATAATTTTATTACGCCTTGTTCCTCAAGCGCTAGGAAGCCTTTGCTCCTTTCGCCTTCCGCTACGTTGATTAACACAAAGTTGTGTCCTACTTGTATCTATAACCTTGCGAATAATCATCCTTATTACCATTGTATTTACTGCATTCCTAGATATATTCATGTTTCCAATAAGTGTCCCTGGCTCCCTGCATGCTAGGTGAACAAATAAATTGTGCCTTTTGTGGTAGTTTCAATTTACGAGGGATATGAAACTTTGGTCCCTCAAGTGTTGTTTTTTCTGCATTGTTATATTATTATGTCCAAGAGGAGTGATGCAAGCATTTTTTAGCATTTCAATTTTTTTGTTTTCCTTTAGTTTTTTAAAGTAAGCAATGCATGATGCTTGACATGAGCATTTTTTTATATTTTTAAATGCAGGTCAGTTAAGACATTTACTTATGAATCCTTGAACAATATTGTAAGGCTGATAAATGGAGTGTCAGCGCTTCTGTTGGCCGTATTGCCAGGGAAGGCTACTATTCTTGAAGGTATGCATGGCTGGGAGCTCAGGCCAACTTTTCGAGGACCTCGGCTTCCACGGTGGATGGAAAAGTAAGTCTTGTGAACAATAAAGAGACCTTCCATGTATAATATGTTCATTGTACCACTCAATGATATGGTAAATGGATATATATATTTTTTTGTTTGGAAAAAAATTCCTTGTCTCACGAGAGGATTGTAGATTAGTTGAAGGAGGCTACTAGCGAATGTGTCACTCTTGCTTTTCTTGAATTTCATTCCTGTTCAGTCTCTTTTTGAGATGTTGGAAACTTCCCACCTAGATGTTGCTACCATGCAAGTGATAAAACTTATCTTAGTTAGTGTTAGATGTATATGTTTGTATTTATGAAATTTGTAAATAAGGTGAAATTTATTAATATATTAATTGGGTATACACATTTTAAATGTTTTATATATTGTTCCATAGAGAAACTGTTTAGGTGCTCCCACCTGTTTTCCTGTCCATCTAGCTGCAGTTAAGTTTGTGGCATTGTATACTGCTTCTTAGAGGAAAAATTAGTATATATATACTAATTGCCCTTTTATTTTAGTTTCCATTTTTTTTATTTCTTCAGGTCTTAAAAATGGTTACACCATATTGAAGGTTTCTAAAGAATCTTGTGGAAGAATATTTTGTTCTTGACAAATATGTTGTTTCATTTGACGGTGGTTTGTAGAATTCTGGTGGATAAATTATTTCTCAGATCTATAATATTACGAGTGTGGAATGCTTTTGCCCATCATTTAGTAATTGCTACAACATCATATCTTTTATGTCAATAATATTTGATTTGCCCAACATATTCCTGGTGTATTTTAACGCTCCCACCTTTCTTTGCTGGTGACAGTGGTGTGTCCTCTTTCAACCAATTCATTCACGAGCTTTCTGTGGATTCTGATACTTCATCAAGTATAGATTACACATCAGGAGAAGAAGATGATGATGAAAACATTTTTCCTGCTACTCCATTATCTCAAGCTTCACGTTTATCCTGGGCTAGCAGTTTCTCTAGGCATGATAAACGTCAAACGCTCTGGATTAAATGCTTGCTTTCGTGGATTTTGTGGCCTGCCACCTTTCTTTTGGGTATGCCATTTCGTCTTTATCATTCATCTGGGTTCTGGGGGTCAACAACCCCCAGTACCTCTGGAAGCCGCCAGCCTTCACGTTTACCTTCTGTCAAGACATTCAACTTCATCAAGGATCACATTGTTCATGGCACGACTGATAGGAGGCGTGGAGTTATTGAGGTTTCTGCTAGGGCTTCTTCTTCTTTTTTTTTTTTTTTTGAAATATCTCCCTAAAGTTTTATTTTGTAGTTACTCATTTATCATTGGAATGTTTGTCAAAAATGATTGCGAGTTCCTTTCTCATGTTTGAAATTATTGATTTAACCAGGACCTCCAGCTAGCAATTGAGATCTTCATTGAAGCGATTTTTGATGTTGTTCACAAGGCAGTACATTGTCTTCTCTCCCCATCAGAAGGCTTTCGAAGATTGTTTACATGGTTTTCTTCTCATGACAGTGGTAGTACACGTATTCCTGCTGATGATCTGGATACATCTGTTCCCACCGCTACTCTTGGCGAAAATGATCCAACTCCAACTGAAAGACAAGCCAATTTCAATCAATCTCTGAACACAGATGCACGAACATGCAAGGATGTCATCACCGAGCTCGGGTAAGGGCTAATTCTTTGATGTACTAGAAAATTAATCTCTCACTCTCTCTGGCCATATATGTATCATGGATATGTCATACAACATTCGGTATTAGACATGGGTGCAAATTTGTGAAGTTCTGAAAATTAAGATTCACAGGCTCATAAGTGTACTTAAATAATGTTAAACAATGCAAATGATTTCCATTATAGTAAGAGGGTAATGGATAATGTGCTGTCTTATCTTTATGCTTGATACATTACCTATATATATATATATTAAAAAAAAGGAATACGTGCATGTATGTTATACTTGCCTTGTAGAAAACTTCAACTTGGAAGGAGACTTCACAAGCTATCGTAAATGTTGACTAATATCCAGCGAGGTAAAAAAGGGTGGTGGGGGTGAAGGGGAAGGAAATCCAGAAGTGTCACGCCTCAATCCATAGAATGTCGTTATTCCACGTGTGTCTGATTCGGGAACTTTGCATGTTCAGAAGAATCCATGACAAGTCTTGAGCTCTTTCAATGCCAAGTAATGGTTCATAGTGGCATATGTGCATTATCACTCGAAAGCCTTGTAGCATTTATTTCTGGACATTTCATTAATATCGTAGATATGTGAGCCTTGTCTCAGGATTTTAATGTTGAGTCCCCCATCTCAGGTATCCATATGAAGCTATTCGTGTGATTACTTCTGATGGTTATGTACTTCTTTTGGAAAGAATACCAAGGTATAGATTTGAGTATATAATTTTATTCTCTTTAGCTTGTCTCACATGAATTTTCTTTAACCTATTGGTGCTTGATACCTGCAATGGTCTGTTATAGACGTGATGCACGGAAGGCTGTGTACCTACAACATGGAATAATGGATTCATCAATGGGGTAATTTTCCATTTTCTATTAACAAATTGTCCAAATGCATCATGATCTTGAATTGTTTAGATAGTGTGTATTGGTTGACTTCTAGTTTGTTTTGTGTAGCAAATACAGTTTCTTGTTGATATTTAGTTCTTACGTCATTCTAGGACTGGGAAACTTGAAGTTCTGAGCATTAATACTTGAGCAATTGATCAAGACTAGAAGATATAGCAGTAGTACTATGTAATTGGCTCAAACTTGCCATGACTCATTCATTTCTGTTGTAAGAACATGAGTTACTTCTCCTGAAGTCTACGACAACTGTTTCATGGGAAGTAAAACATTCTCCTAAAAATATTGAATTACAAATTACCAAAGCGTAAATAAAGTGGTAATCTAGGGGAATGACATCAGCTATACATCTGCTGGTATCAGCATTACCTTCAAGTAGTGCAAAAAAGTAATAGATCTCTTTTAAGTGACGGGTGATTAAAATAAATAAATAAATAAGTCATTCTTGGCCATAAGTTTTACATGCTTGGTATGCACCAGTATTGGTATATGTATTTTGCGGAACTATGTTAAAATTTAACATCATGCATACTAGTTGTGTTTGAATTTTGACTCCTGGAAAGAAAATAACTTGTTGAGTTCTAAAGATGTCATGAGCTAGGTGCTCTTCTCAGGAACGTGATGCATTGTTGTAATGCAACACTGGATTTATTTCATCATTCATTTGTAATACTTGCTTTAGGCTTGTTGTGCCATGGATTTATATACTATGACCTGAATTCTAGATTCTTATGATTAATTTCATCTCCAGCTGGGTATCCAATGGAGTTGTTGGCTCTCCAGCATTTGCAGCCTTTGATCAAGGTATGCTTTATTTTTCTTGATTATATAAATAAATAAATATATATATATATATATATATATATATTATATTCAGCGTTCGATATTTTTCATTAACAAGAAAACTAAGACATGTCATGGTGTTTTTGGATGAGCAAAGATGTAAGATTTGTGTTTTCTTATTTCTGCAGGTTATGATGTTTTCCTTGGGAACTTACGTGGGTTGGTTTCTAGGGAACATGTTGATAAGAACATTTCATCAAGACAGTAAGTGCCTCTTTTAATATCCTACCATGGTCATTTTATCCCATTTCTTGATTATTTACATCTGCATATGAGAAGTGATTCTTTTCTTTTGTTAAGAGAACTTCTGCTATGAACTTATGTGAACTGGAGGTGACACAGTAAGCCAATTTTATGATATAATGAAATTGATAACTAAAGTTTCTCCTGTAATGCAGGTACTGGAGGTACTCTATAAATGAGCATGGGACCCAGGATATACCTGCAATGATAGAGAAGATTCATCAAGTGAAGACTTCTGAATTGAAAAGCAGAATACCTGGACATGAAGAAGAAGAAGAAACCAATGATGATCAGCACTACAAACTTTGTGCAATCTGCCACAGTCTGGGAGGAGCAGCTATGCTGATGTATGTTGTAACACGTCGAATTGAAGAGAAGCCCCATAGACTTTCAAGGTTGATCCTGTTATCACCTGCTGGTTTCCATGAGGATTCCTCCTTGGTTTTTACGACAGTAGAGTACTTGTTTCTTATCCTTGCCCCCATCCTGGCCCCCATTATGCCTGGGTTGTATATACCAACCAGGTTTTTTCGGATGCTTCTGAACAAGTTGGCAAGGGATTTCCATAACTACCCTGCCTTGGGAGGACTGGTTCAGACCCTGATGAGTTATGTTGTGGGTGGTGACAGCTCAAACTGGGTTGGGGTGATAGGTTTACCTCACTACAACATGAATGATATGCCTGGAGTGTCATTTTATGTCGCTCACCACCTAGCTCAGATGAAACGTGCTGGGAAGTTCATTATGTATGATTATGGGAGCGTAACTGCCAACATTCAAGTGTATGGATCACCCAAGCCCTTGGACTTGGGTGAGCACTATGGGCTCATTGATGTACCTGTTGATCTGGTTGCTGGGCAAAAGGATAAGGTGATTCGACCAACCATGGTTAGAAGGCATTATAAGTTGATGAAGAATTCAGGCGTGGATGTCTCATATAATGAGTTTGAATATGCCCATTTGGATTTCACCTTCTCTCATCGTGAAGAACTCTTGACGTACGTCATGTCCCGCCTGTTGCTTGTGGTACCCCCACCAAAGAAACAATACAGTCAAAAGGTTGTGAGGTTGAAGAAAAGAGATGGGAACAAATCAAGCACGGAAAAATTCTCCTCATCCCCACCATCGTAGGGGTGGGAGTCAAATGTGGAGAATGCAAACCCTGGATTATCTGCTTCTGCTTCAGTGTAGGGAGTGTGCTTGTGTTGTATCTGTACTAGTTAACTGTTGTAAATGAATGAATGAATGAATTGATGGGTATATTTTCCACCTTGGTATAATAGGTTTCAATTTTACATTCTTTCCTCGACATGTTTGTGCAGAGGGAAGTAAAAACTGTGATAGAAGAATATGCTATACGACATTGGGTTTTGTGCCGAGTTCTATATTTGTATGAGGAAGTAGTAGTTTCAGCAGAAAGCAGTTCTGTATCTGAGTTCTATACTGCACAGATGGAAATGGAACACTTAATGAAAATAGTCTTGATGAATTGTCCTCATTAAGTTTTCTACCTTAATGAATTCTACCATGTAACGGTGGTGCCATAGACATGCTATGAAACCATGTGTTACATCACCCACTCATGGGTTGCCTAAGGGCGAGCATGTGAAGTGTGGGTTAGGCGCACGTCACAGGTTCGATTCCCCTCTTGGATTTTCTCATGATTTAACTAGGAGACTATAGCTGGGTTGCTGTGGTAATCCTCCCTGAGATTAGTCGTGGTGCATGCAAACTGGCCGGCACTCGGTTAGCAAAAAAAAAAAACATGTGTTACGTCCATACGGAGCATTACATGATCCCAAGAGATGTTCTGAGTACATAAATTAAAATTTGAAAAGGCCGATAGGAGGAATGGGTTACATATAGGGATCCAAAAAGAAAGAAAAATCTGATGTATCAGTTAACTGGATCCTTACTGCAATCCAAATCCTTGAATTCAGGTTGGAAGTGGATCTGATCCATTGACGGCCCTATTAAGACTGAAATTGTCTCATCTGCTGGCTCATTAGTATTCCCTTTTTTTTTTTTTTTAAGTGGCGGGAGTCTTTGGCGCCAAAAGTAAAAAAAGGTAGAGTATTTTTCTAAGGTGAGACGATGTTGGAGGCTCGGTGTCTAACAAACATACGAGATGTATTGGATAGAGGGAAGTATACATGTTTTCCATCTCAGCCATAGGTTAGCACTTAGGAGAGAGTGTCTTAAAGTCTAACCATGTTTGTCGTTGAAGAGAGATTTAAAACCAAGTCTCAAGCTCCTCTTCTTTCAAACAACTGAAAAACTAGAAAATTTGTAATGGCGGTCTCTCCTTCCAAAACCATTTCAACTCCCAAAAACAAGGAGAAGCAGAAGCAGAAGCATGT
Source organism: Akebia trifoliata (assembly GCF_017979445.1). Classification (NCBI taxonomy): domain Eukaryota; kingdom Viridiplantae; phylum Streptophyta; class Magnoliopsida; order Ranunculales; family Lardizabalaceae; genus Akebia; species Akebia trifoliata. The sequence goes on from NC_141381.1 coordinate 33,846,733, forward strand.
GGATTCTCCTCAACATGTAAAGCGCAACAAATCTCCTGGAGTTCGTATCATCGGAGGGCGAATCTATGATTCTGAGAATGGAAAATCTTGTCACCAGGTCAATTAAATAACACCAAGAAATAAAAAAAAAAAAAAAAAAAAGAGTTATTTGGTTTGATCTTATTATTTTTCTTTTATTTTATTTGAATCAAGTAGTGCCGGCAAAAAACCATAGATTTCGTAGCCACATGTAAGAACCAGAGAGATATGAAGCCATCTTGCACCATTAAATTCTGTCACAAATGCCTCTGGAATAGGTTACCTCTTTTACTAATTACTATTTCTGACTTTCTTTTCTTTTCTTTTCTTTTTTTCCTTTGATTGTTTCATGTTTTTGACCACAGATATGGAGAGAAAGCAGAAGAGATGGCAGTATTGGTTGACTGGAAATGTCCCAAGTGCAGAGGCATCTGCAATTGTAGTTTCTGCATGTAAGTGTTGTGTTCTTTTTACAACTTTAAATGTCGTCGGTTGGATTGAATTTTTGTAGCTTGATATTTGCTTTTTAGGAAGAAAAAAGGGCACCAACCTACTGGAATTTTAGTTCACACAGCCAAGGCAACTGGGTTTTCATCAGTTTCAGAAATGCTGCATGTCAATGGCCCTGAAAATGTTGGCCCCTCACCCAAGAAACGTACTCTTAACAAGGTTTATTTTCAAAATTCCATGTTTTTAAGTTGACAGGTCTTGTTGCGTTCCAACTGTTTATATACTGAAACTTGCTTTTAACAGGATCCTGTAGTAGTAGTAGTAGCTTCGCCTAAGACAAGAAAAGTTGGCAACGGACAATCGTCCATTAGAATAAGTGATTCTAACTTGCAACCAATGCCTTTAACATCATCAAACTCTGATGGGAAGAAGATTGGAAAAAACAAACGGAAACAATTGTTACAGGAAAATAATAGCAACAACAATGTGGGTATCAATTGCTCCCAAACAGAGAAAAAGAGATCTAAGAAATTTCACACTTCTCAGGAAACCTCTACAAACCCCACAAAGAAAGAAATAAAAAACAAAAGGGATGGTGGTGGTCAGATGCAGATTTCTAAGAAATCTCGAATTTCCAATAAATTCACTCTGAATCAAGTAAAAAAAGAAGAGATAGCTGAAAGGGATGGTAGTTGCTGCCAATCAGAGAAGATAGATAATTCTGAGAAAATTTCTATGGAACTCATTAACAAGGGAAAGAAATATGAAAGGGATCAATTGATGTCATCTTGCAATGACAATAATGGTGATACCGATAATTCCGAAACAGAGTTTTGCAAACTTGATAATGGTATGAAAACCCACAATACAGAATTTGATGCTCATATGAGCCCATTGCCTCAGTGCATTGATTTAATGACAGTAGCTGGAATTGACTTACCTGCTGAAGATGTTGGACACGCCCTGCAATTCTTGGAATTCTGCAATGCTTTTGGACAGGTAAATACAACTTTGGTTTTGTTAATTACATTCAGACAACTAGTGGTATTAGAGACTGATCATATATCAAGTCAAGGACATCTTGTTGATATATAATGTAGTATGCTTACTCTGTATAGAATTTGGTGAAATGAGGCAGTCTAGTTCCTAGTCTTGAGTAAGCCATGTGTATGAAGTTATGGTTTACCATCTATTCTATTCTTTGTTCTAGTTGAGCTCTCATGGACTGATATGAAAGGTGATCATGATTGTTTGCTTCAAAGCTCTAAATACATTCTTCTATTTCCAATTCTAATGGCAAAGCATTTTGATTTCAAGGACCCTTTTTTTTTTTTTGGCTTTTGGTTGTCATTCTGTTTGGTTGTTTGTCTCCCTTCCGTGTTTAATTTTTTGAGTGGCAAGTGCATTTGGTTTTGCAAATCTGACTCATTATCGAATAGCTTTTTTCCTTTTCCATGCTACCATGGTCTATGCTATTGCCAATATTGGTACCATCACTTGAACTTCAGTCCTTTTGGTTCAAGTGTCAAAATTGCTTCCAAGAGAATAACCCAATTGTGATTGCCTCATCTATGCTCATACGTATGATTTCTTTTTGTTGACTGAAAAACAAAGCATGTACAAGACGAACACAACTACGGTATTTTACCATTATATCATGCTATGAGGGGATTTTTCTTTTTTAAGGCATTTCTGTTTCTCCTTAGGTTCTCAATCTGAAGAAAGGCCAGCCTGAAGCAGTTCTTCAAGAATTAACACGTGGGAGCAGTCGGAGTCGAGGGAAGTATTCCTTAATCATACACCTTCATAAACAATTGCTGTCTTTCATTCAGAAGGAAGCTGGAGAAGGGTAAAAGTCTTTGCCCAAATGGTTTAATGAACTAAATAGCAAGTTTTTTTTTTTAATAACTGCAAAACCGATTGTTCTTTTATTATTATTATTTTTTTTATAATATTAGATCTCTGTTAAGTCCAAGAAGCAGCAGAAAATCATGGTTACAGGCACTGGGGAAATGCATCTCAGAGTCCCAGTGTGCACCGAGGGAATTGCCTTTATGTTGTTTTGATAGGGTTGGTGATGGATATGAAAAGTTAGACCCCTCAAAAAAGTTGAGACTCTTGAATTTTTTATGTGACGAAACTCTTTGCACCAGGTACGTCATAAAACAACTGATGTCACATCTCTTATTTTCGCCTTTGTTTTACCCTTTTACATTTCAGACACTTGAGGGTTTGGATTGATGCACCAAAAAGCTCAAAATTTGTTGAAAGAGAGAAGGAAGCAAAAGAAAAATTTCTTGCTGCAAGAGATAAGGTAAACCACTTCTGGGAGCATCAAACTAATATTGATTCTTAAATCGAGTCTTCATAACATTGATTTGTTTGGATAGGAGAGACGTTTGAAGCAGGAGATGCAAAATGAGGTGGCAAAAGCTATTCTTTTGAAAAATGGTGCTCCCCTTTCTATTTCTGAGCATGAAGATCTTGTTTCAAAAATAAAAATTGAAGCAGCCAAAGCTCGTGAGGGGACACTAGAAGCAATAGATGTGGTACCCAAGAGTATGTTCTGGATCTGTTTCCATTGTTCCTTCAGCTAATCAATTGATTTAATTGCTTTACTATTCACGTAAACTTTCAATTAATGCTCATATATACACACTATCTCGACCGAACATTCTAAATTATGAGTTACTATTGCCACCCAACTGTGTGCAATTCTTTAGTGATTTACATAGGAATTGGTGTGGCATTAGTAAAAGTTGGTGTGGCGAGACCGTCTCTTTAGATTATTCCCGAAACATTCAATGTTTTTGGGGCCAATGTTTTGTTCTGGTTTCAGCCGAAGTTGGAATGTGCCACGAAAAAGTTCAAAAAAATAAATAAATTTTAACTTTTCATTTATCAGTCTCACTTCAGGTGGTGACAATTATTTTAATTTTATATTTCTGCCAGTAACTTGCGAACATATATTTCCTCGAATTGGTATTTCACATCTTCTAATGCAAACAATGTTTGCAGAGAAGCAAACGTCAGATGCTGTAAGAACAGAGCCTGTTCTTTTGGAAGGAAATGGTCAAGCATTTTGGAGACTCAGAGGATCTTCAGCTGAGCCAAATATCCTCCTTCAAGGTTTTTCAGAATTGCAATGTTTTATTGACAACGATAGTTTAGTAGGTGATTTTAGATTCGATTATCATTCCATTCTTTGATTTTTTTCACAGATATTGGAAGTTGGGATTCGGTTACAACTGAGGATAAATGGTTCACCTATGATGTTGAACAGAAAAACACAGTTGAAAATTATATTTCTTCTCTAAGGTGAGTGAGATTGACACAAATGTAATGTTCTATTTTGATTCTTGGGCCATTTTCCATCCTTGGCTGTATCTGAGTATTTAACTTCTATGTTGCTTTATCATTGTTCCTATGGTGGGTAAATAACGCTTACGCTGGTCTAGGAATGTATGGCATGCATCTTTTCTACAAATTTTGCCTTCATAATGAATGTATCTATTATGTCTCTAGATCTATATTATCTGGACACTTCAAGATGAATATAATATTAGACATTTTGTTTTTTTACATTAAATTCCATGTTCATGAAGTGCCCTAGCGTTGTCTTTGCTCGGAGCCTCAGATCCCTTAACCTCAACTCTTTGCCTTTGGTGTTACCCTTGTGGAATGCCATGTAAGCCTACGAGGGGCAGCAGAGTTGGTCAGATTTGAACCACCTCCAAGTCATTCTTAACCCTTTTAGATGGTGCACCTGGTGGTAAGTAATAGTCCTTAATGCATCTTCAGTGACATGGGGTGAAATATTCTTAGTGCGTGCATCCAATGCTAGTTTTATTGCATATCGTGGCAATCTTTCTAAATGGTTCCAGGACAGCATAAATTCTGAAAACTCTACCAAGTTAGTGCTTCTATTACTCACTGTTTTTTTTAGGCAAACTGGTGAGGGTTGGGTTCAGATCCTAGGTCTGTTAGATTACCACTCCTGTCTAATTCTAATTCTCATAGATACACTAATGGATTCACATATAAGTGGAAATGCTCAACTCTTTGCCTTCTTTTTTAAGGAAACACATCCTGGGTTGTGCTTTTTGTATTTAGTTTTACTTGGATGTTAATGTTGTTATCTCTACCACTATAAATGCAGGAGGAAAAGGCTTAGAACTGAGGCCGTTCAAGAACCACTTTCATTGGGAGAAGTGAAGCAAGTATAGATCATGAATTTCAAACGATCTATCATCTCCAACAAGTTTGACTGAAGGTGCTATATGGTCATCTATTTTGCATCCTATTGAGGATCATATTTTTAAGCCCTTTGTTTCAAGTGGAAACAATTTCATTTTTTGCAAATATATTATCTTATCTCACCCGGAGGCCTTTGTCATTTTTTTTTGCATGGAAGAAATAAATGTTGAAACTAAATAGTGAGAAAATTAAATCCCTTTTTTGGATGTTAAAAGACTTTCCTCCAAACAATGTGCAACAAAAAATTTACTCAAAACAGATTTCCATGCCTTGGGTGCCAAGAAGTCGGTAAATAGTTTGAAAAAATGTAACAATTATGTCATGCATGATAGTGTTTTATTAATTATGAGTTAGGTTCCATAAGATCTGGAATAAGATCCATCGCATGATTGATTATCTTGCATACAATTTCAGTAGAGACTAGATAGGATGAACATTGTACCTGTGGCAATGTGTGTGTCAGGTCAATATCTAGAAGAAATAAAGGCCAAATATCCCTTGTTTTTTCTCTTGCCACATCACAGTACATCAACTTACATTCCTCCCCTACAATGGGGATGAAACAGCAGAACCAGGCAGGGAGGAGAGGAGAGGGTTCATCTTCTTTCTTTTCAAGGAAGGCAATTGGCAAAGCAAATTTTATCTAACAAAATTTAAGAGAAACAACAATAACTATTCATCATCTGATTGAATTATCTTGTGGTCGGCAATGGGTCGTAGATGGACCACATCTGTAATCTCTCCATTTAATGTAAGTGAAATTTCCTTTCAAAACTGATAGAAATAGGTACTGAAATTGAAATCTAATACCTTGTTAACTACTCTCAAGAAGATAAATAAAACATTGGTGTGTTCATCAATTTCATCTAAAAATGATATTTACTGCCAAATTCTTGTTATCAAGGTACTTTTCTTTCTGATTTTGAAAATTATATGGCTTCCTATACGATGACAACTGTAATTTCTGCCCAACTGAATTTATACATAACATTACTTTTTACTGGGATTAAACATAATAAGTGAAACAAAATCTGGCAGGAGAAACAGGTAGGAAAGTAAAATAAAATATCATACATTTATCCATCATGTTGTGTTGGAAATAAGGCGGACTTCATATAGATTGCGCTCACTCTTCCCTGTAGCTAGACATTCATAAAAACAAAATTTACTTTGGAAGAAAATCTCAAATAATTGAAATCCATAAACAGACATTCACAGTGAGTAGCATTCCAAAGATTATTAAGTTTTGTAAACAAATTTAACTGAAACTTACCAATCTCGGCTGTGATCCCGGGCCCAAAGAATGAAGTAAATTTTGCCTAAAAAACCACCATTAAGATAATTAGTAATAGTTTCACAATGAAGGTTGAGAACATGGTGCAGTGGCATCTCAAGCATTATGGCCCCAGAAAGGTCATAAAGTCTTGCATAAATAAGGCAGCAAGGTAAGCTAATAATCTCAAGTCTTAATGAAAAATAAACTGATACCGTGATCAAGAAGAGTTCAAGGCGATATTTTAGAGGAATTTGTTTATAGATGGGATTCCTTCATAAGGTTGATCCTCCTTTTACAAGGGGTGTAGGGTTTTCCTTGTGTGTGGTTGTTGGTTCTCCTTGACCTCCTCAGAGCAGTCTCTTTGCTTGTACATTTAAAAAAAAAAATTGAAAAAGAGAAGGAAAGATAGGCTTCAGAAAATTAATTTTACCTGTCTTTTCTCAAAATCTGACAACTGAAGATCTTTTGCCTCAAACACGAGGACTAAACAGTATTTGCCATCGTCGGTGACCTGGGATGCAGTAGCTAGAAACATAAGAATGCAGCAACAAAAAACAGAAAATTCCGCTATAAAAAAAATACTAATTAGATTGAAGTCCCAGTCTAAATAGAGTTTTCATTAATACTTTTTGCAATTCATTTTCTATACCTTAAGCCGTAAGAGCTTAAAGCTATGCTTATTCTGGGCAATGCATCAATGTCAAGTAAGTTTGCTAATTAGTGCATACAAGATTAAAGCTAGCAAATGCTGCCTATTAGTACGAAAAATCCATCCAGAAAAGATCTAAAATGGGTTCCATATTATACAAAAATTATCAGAAGCACTGCAAATGGAAAGCAATCAAAGTGAGAGCAGTGTACTTCTTCGCGTATCAGTTGTAGAATGGGTGCACTTCGTCGTGAAATTCCTCCACCCTAACAATTAAAAGGCATAAACAATATATTGTTAGAAGAAAACTAGGAATTCTTTAAGTATTTTATTGCTAATAGAGTGCATTACATGTACATTATAACATCAATGCTCATTTTTTTTTTAATACACATTCTGGTATCAAGACATAGAATTCGAATTTTACTAAAATCTTACTTCAATACACCACCAGAAGAGGATGAGTTTAGAGGAAAGAAATCTAAAGAGAATAAAAATTTAAGTTGATTGAAGGAATTTTGAAGGCCTGTTGGTAGTTGAAGATGATTTGACAAATGTGATTAAATTGAGCAGCATTCAGTAAAATGATAAATCATATCGTTCGACAAGAAATGCGAATGATATTGTGGACTCCTCTAGAAGCAATGTAAATATTTTTTAATATTACAAGTTCTCTATCCACGTAAAATAGCAATGTACGAATTTACGTCTGTAATTTACATATCATTTCAGTCCTTTATTGAGGCATTTTGTCAAGGATAAGTACTAATCAAGCTAAGTAGATATCCATACTACAGTTTTAGGGTATGCATCAATGGCCCTTAATTATTTTTTTCTCCAAACTTAAATTTGTTTTTCTGAGTGTAGTCTGTAGTAGGGAGGGCCATTCTCGCAGGATAAGGAGTAGGAACATGATAAACCTTTAGAATGCATTCTCACAGGTAGTAGCATACTCGTTGCCTGCTTTCGTTCCTCTAGTTTTGAAAGCCGGTTCAGTAATAGTTCAAATCTGAATCTTTAACTTCTTCCTCAATAGTTCTCCAGTTTAAAACCCGACATTTCCAGGGTTCTCAGTCCAAGATATTCTCTATCACTGACATATAGTTTACTTCATCTTTATGTGGGAGATGCATGAATAGTGGCTAATGAAAATTGATACATCCATTTAAAATATTGTATCTTTCCAGAAGCTACAAGCCATTCATTTAGAAAACCTAAGTCACCAGAAGCAAAAAAAGAAGAATGAGCAGGTCCAAAGCTGGATCATAACATAGAAGTAGAAGATACATTATTTTAGGACCTGAAAGTACTTAGAAAATGTAAGATTCCAAGCCAAGGGCAATACCTTGACTCGAAGATTAAAAGAGTTAATATTAAACTGATCATACCTCAAGTTGTATTACTCAAAAAATGATCAAGAAAAAGAAATAATTCCAGAATTGCTTAATCAATAGATAGTTTTTACATTAGAAGAAGACAAATTTTGTCCAAAGCACAATCAAGTATTGTCCAACAAACTCAGATAATATACCTGACCATATTGAAAAATTCGTTTCAAGGCCTCCTCCAAGTGTTGTTCATCACCATAACGAAATCTTATAACGTCACTTCTGACCTAATAAATGAATTAAAAGTCATTTAATATATCTAACACTAAATATACAAAACCAGCTGGAGAAGGATATGCATGTTATAGACGAAATAGCAGGTGGGTGCCAGCTAGCTTAGTTGTTAAAGTCTATGAGTGATGATGATACCATTGACCTGGGTTCAAGTCCAGTCAACACCAAGTTACTGATCTCATTAAAATCAGGCTTACCGATCAAATATATATAATTCTATAAAAAATTTGTTACAGTAACTAATAGTATGTATCAAGAACAGAGAGCTAAATTGATAGCTTAATCATCTTTGTAATAGTATTTTGATGCACAAAGCCAAAACGATTCCTACATAAAGAAGACAATAGATTATAAAGCAGTTTGAAGAGGGCTTTGATGAAAATATATTGTGATTACATATTCAAAGACAAAGTATGCTATGATCTGGAGAATATAGAGCTCAACCGAAATATTGCTAAATATAATAATCTTAATAAGGAATGTTTCATGAAGTGCTATTCAAGCATTTTCACAAAGGTGGGGTTTTCTTACAAGTGGCAGCAACAAAGGGATCACATGTTTCATCACCTCACCGTCTCCATATGTAAAAAGTTTCAGCTCTATAGCACTCCCCCACATGTCAAAAATACGTATTTTTCTTTCATCACATTTACTTTTAAAAAAATCGTAGAAGATTATTTGCAGCAATCAGTGGGAAATGTACAAGATGACCGTAAGAGCATTCCATGGACAAGATGACTGTCTATAAGTCCCATGCAAAGGGCCACCGGTAGGTGGTCATGCCAACCTCCTTATAGAAAAATAAAAAGTGAAATTACTGCCTGTCTGGTAAAGATTGCAAAGGTGACCCTCCAGAAAACCTTTTTTTTTTCCATATTACATTGTCAAAATATTACTTTTACGACATTGTATTTGGAACATTCATTCAATCTTTTTATTTGATAGTGCATTAGGAAGCCGAGTTGAAGCGTCCCTAGTTCTACATCTATGACATAAGCCAACCTCCACATGCATCATTCATCGAGTGCCATGTTCATTTGGGCACTGCCACCAAGTCCGCAACACTTCCATGAGCTAGCTTCATTGTGGTTGTCCTTTGTTGACGTTGTCTCTGTGCTCGTGGTTCTTATCCTTTACATAATGTGAATCACCTCCCTAGTGAAGTCGCCAACAATGGTGGATAAGGTTATTAGTACATGGAGGTGCTGAATTGGTGAAATAGCATGTTAGGTAATTCCGACTCTTGCCTAAGCGAAAGTCAATGGCCATTCAGTTGTTGTTGCATCAAAGGGAGAGAAGGATAAGGGGTTGGAGGTAAGGGAGAGTGGGTATTATTCAAAGTGTTGTACATGGTATTATTCACATCAAATGGGAGGGTATTATTCAAAGCGTTGTATGGTCTATTAGTGTGTGCCAAGATGAATTGATCACTATTGTGAGTAGTGTGAGTCGGTTGACATATGTTCCTCCAATTTGTGAATATTGTGATCATCGAGTGCAAGTGTTTGCAGTAAGATAAAGTGACCCCTTTTCAATTTCAAGGGGAGAATTGAAGTCTACAGTATTGAAGCATATAAGACTATAAAATTGTTGGATGAGCAGCAGCTACGCAAGTTGGAGCATCATCATCATCATTTTTGTTACAAACTGAGGGGAGAGTTGAAGATAATAATGTTTAACATTAGTTTATCTCGAGTAGTATAGTTTTGACAGGTTGTGGGTTTAGTCCTATGTTACCAACAAGTTACTTTTGTACTTGGTGCTCCTTTACGAAAAGGAGTTTAGGCCTCTATGTAATACATCCAATACAATTGAAGAAATTTTCTTTGCACTTCAAGAAAAGACGATTAATAGAATACTGAAATGAATCCAAATTTAGGAGAGATGTTATAGCAGAAGCTCTGTAATTGAATAAATTAAACCTAAACAGTAACCTGTTTGAGAATGGGAGTAGCACACTTTTCCCTCAACATTTGAGCATCTGAATAGGTTACACATGGCACTGGTTTGAGCTCGGCATACTAAAAAAACAGAAAAAAAAGGGTGATTCAAAAATGCAATAAAGAGGATTAATTAAATTAAGAAACTTTGTATGCGAGAGTTTTAGACTGATAAATTAAGGTCTCAAAGCTAATTTGAACTAGACAATAATTGATAATTGTCAGTCTGTCTGTCTGTAATACACACTTGTGGTCAAATGATGCAAAGGAAAGGTAGACTATGTAAAATGAAGATAAAAAAACATCAGCAATGAGATTATAGAATAGGCAAGCATGAGATAGTGAATAGTAGACAATAAATAAAGCATTTTTTTTTTTACCTTAAGAGCCATACCGATAATAGCAAGCGGAAATCCATAAGTTAGCATTATTGCTGACCATTCAGATCCAGGAAGAATATTGAAATATGCACCAAATCCATATCTGAAGAATGAATGAATGGGACATGAACTTAATAATAAAGATATCGGAACACGGAAGCAGAATAATTAAATACCACTTACGAGAGAAGTGAAGTTCCAAGACCTAGTCCAATAACACCAAACGAGACCTGCATGGCAACATTAGAGAAAGAATTGTGAGACAGTGAGTGACAGTGTAGTGGAGAAAATACACTTCCACTTTTATTATATATATGTGCATTAGATGGCACGGAATTGCCATCTCATCTTATCTCAGAGGGTTAATTTTTAACAATCACAATATGAAAATTATTACCTTAGCGAGGGAGAACTCGTCATCAAGAACAGTTGTCTTATCGGTGGTGGTGGTAGTGGTAGTAGTGGTAGGAGGAGGGGTTGTTGAATCAACAGCTCTGGTGATGAATACCAGTCTTCTCCTATTCCTCCTCTTCAAGTAGTCATCATCACAAACACAAGGTTGGCTTTGGTTTCCACCCCTTTTATTATGGTCTCCAATATTCCCCATACTAGTACAACTTGAGGCCAATTCCACAGACATGAGTGTTCTTCCTCCTATTGATGCTATTGTTGCTGATGCCGTCATCATCATGTCTGTGAGTGTGTGTGTTGTTTGGGAATGGGAATGGGTGTTGTGGTTCTTCTTGGATCAACAAAGCTTCACGTTTGAAGTCCAAAACAAATGGCTTCTCTCAATCGTAGTTCCAGAGTCGCTGGGACTACGTGTCTCCATCCTCTCCACCACATATAGTTGTGATAACAAAATGTCTTTTTTTTTAAGTGGTCTGCAAAGCAAAAGTCATGGTAATTACTAACTTATGAAATATTTGACTGACGCATAGAAAATACCAAAGTCAAGCCCATTTTCCTTTATCAAATCAAAACCTTTTGGACCTGAAAATAACCTAACCCAGTTTTGGTTTTGGAACATCGATTGAAATCAAACTCGTAGATGTTGTAGGCTAGGCTTACTGTCTGAAACCCAAGTTGAAGAAAACAAGAGAGAGAGAGAGAGAGAGAGATATGATGGTTTAGGACATTAGGCACCGCAGGGGGTGGGGGTGATACTAATGGTTATGCAGGCCTGCAAACTCAACCTCCCTCATTCTCACTCCTCCTTGGAGGTAACTTCCCTTCTCTTTGAACCCTACTCTCACTCTTTAGCTCTCATGCACTCCGATGCTTCTATTCTCCTCTTCCCTTCTTTCTCTCTCTTCCCTTCCTCTCCCTCTCCCTCTCCCTCTCCCCAAACCCTAATTCCCCCAATCTCAACCGACGCCTGCTTCCTCCGTCTCCATTCCAACAACAACAACAACAACGACGACAACACTCGTGTTCTCTTGGTCGTAGCAGGGCCACATAGTGGTGGCTCTAGGATTCTTCTCCGCTTTTGGACCCTTCGAAACAACAACAACAACACTAGGGTATTTGTCAAAGCTCAAGTTAATTGTAATCAGAAGGATCTCATCTGCGATGATAAATTAGGGGGGATTGTTGTTGATCTCTTTCATGGTTTCTCGGTCAAGCTTGCTGGTTCTGTTAATCTTCTTGCCTTGTATTCTGTCTCTGCTCGACAAATTTGGATCTTTGCTGCGAAGATGGTGAACGACCATGTTTCCATGACCAAGTGTGCTGTTATTAATTGCACTCTACCGGTTTGTTCCATAACTGTTTCAATGGGGTTATTGCTTTTGGGTGAGGAGAATGGGGTTAGGGTTTTTCCATTGAGACCACTTGTCAAAGGTGTTGGTGAGCCTAGGAAACAACATGATAGGGATTCTATTTCTAATCCATCAAGAGAGAATGCCACTTTCAACTCTCATGATGCTTCAATGTCTTTGCCCAATGGAGGACAGATCTCTTCTAGTGGGAGCAATGATCTGTGTTATAGTGGAAAAGCTCAGTTGAAACGCGTTTCTGGTAAGTTGTGGGTTTTAGTTCACTTTCTTTTTCTTTTCTTTCTCATTTAGTAAATAATAATTGTTTCTAATGAAGAGAAAAGTTGTTGAAACACACAAATTCTGTTTTCTGTTAGTTTGATGCAATATGTTTCCTGATATTAGAATTGAAACCTTTTGTTCCTTGCAATTTGTCTCCTGAAACACACAAACATATAAATGTATATGACCAAACTTAAAAAAAAAACATAAATCTATATTTGGCTCCGAGTTGTATCTATCCGCGGACATAATGTTTTAAAACATTTTTATATCAATTGGGATATGGAGGACATAAAAGTTAGAGCAATATCTTTCCTTTCTACAACATTTGGATTTTCTTTAATCACTGATCTTTGAAAAGAAGCAGGTTTTTGTTCTCGATAAATTAATGTCACAACAAGAAAAACATCAAGTTGGCTTTATATGGTAAGTTACCATACACAATCATCACCCGCAAGGATTCCACACAATCTAGTACGGATCTAGTATTCTACTTGTGTTCTCACTTCTTGATGTCCTATATCTAAAATCAAATTCTGTTCAGCAGTTGATTGTGCCTTGTGATTGACTTGCAGCGAAGCTTAGGACTGTGAAGCTGACGCAGGATTCGGGCGTAGGTGGCATGTTTTTTGCTGCATTTAAGAGTTTGGATGTCCAAATCCAGAAATCTAAGACGGTACTACTGGTGTCACTAAAAGTGGTTTCAATCCATGCTGTGTCCCAGAAAAAGTTTTTAATTTTGGACTCCATTGGAGATTTACACCTTTTGAGCCTTTACAGTAACGCCCTTGGGTCTGAAATCACTGGTCACATGAGGCCTCTGAGTCATACAATGAAAGTGCTAGTGCTGGCTGTTCTTCCTGAGACGAGGACTTCTACAAATATGAGTATGATACTCACTCTTACTTGCACATTTAGAATTTTCTCTGATAGGTTCAAGTTTTGAAATCAGTTGCCATTATTTTGCAGGGAAACAAACTGTTTGGGTATCAGATGGGTTACACTCTGTCCACATAATGTCGGTATCTGACATGGACATTACTGTGAATGAGAATGATAAAAGTGAAATTGAGGAAAAACCAATACAGATCTCAGGTTTTTACAGATTCAGATCATGTTGATTAAAAACTCTCTCTCTCTCTCTCTCTCTCTCTCTCTCTCTCGCTCTCGCTCTCTCTCGCTCTCTCGCTCTCTCTCGCTCTCTCGCTCTTGCTCTCCCTCTCGCTCTCCCTCTCCCTCCCTCCCTCTATCTATCTATCTATCTATCTATCTATATATATATATATATATATATAGGTGGTGGTTCAAGGGACGTATGTAAAAACATATGTAAAAACAATGGTTTTTCAAAATATGGGTTAGAGGTTTTGGATTGAGCTGATTTTTTGCGAGGATGGTCACTACGATGAGAAGATCATCCTCACAAAAAATCAGCTCAATCTGAAACTTTTAAATCTATCAAAAATGATTTACAAATTATTGATAAAAATTGACAAAAAATCGACGGTCCACATTCTAAATCACTTTTAATGGGGTTAGAAGTTTCAGATTGGACTGATTTTTTTTTCGGATGATCTTCCCATCATAGAGATCATCCTCACAAAAAATCAGCTCAATCCGAAACTTCTAATCCATATTTTGAAAATTTATTAATGTTACATTGTTTTTACATATGTTTTTTCATATGGCCCTTGATCCTGACTCATATATATATATATATGGGAAGCGTTCGGAGGCCCTTAAAGAGAACCAAACAATTTTCAAAATAGGGGTTATAAGCTTCAGAATGAGCTGATTTTTGGTGAGGATGATCTCTTCGGTCCGAGACTTCTAAGACTAGTTTACAAGTTGAAGAATCGTGGACCGTGTGATTTTTGTAAACCAGTTTTGATGGGGTTAGAAGTTTCGGAATGGGCTGATTTTTGGTGAGGGTGATCTCCTCATCATAGAGATCATCCTCACAACAAATCAGCCCACTCTGAAACTTCTAACCCATACATTTAAAAAATGTTTGGCACAATGTTTGGCTCTCTTTAGGGCTTCCGAATGCCACCCTATATACATATATGATATCTTTTTTTGAAAGCTCTATATATGATATCTAAATGCATCATAGTTTGTGTTATTGACTTTGGATAAAACCAACTCTTTATTTATTTGTTTCATCTGTGTTTACTTCTAGATGGATCATTTACGTATATGTTTTGTACTCATAAGGTTGTGTAAGAGTACAAGATATTCTCGTTGCCATTTTCTCACTATGAATGATGTGATGGTTCCTATTGAATGCATGCCACTTTTAGCCTCCAGTTTTGTGTCCTAATTTTTTGTCCATTTTTTCTGTATAGCTATTCAAGCCATATTTGCAAGTGAAAAGATTCAAGACCTGATACCTCTTTCTGCAAATGCAATTTTGATTCTTGGACAAGGTGAGATTTGCATTGTTCAGTTAGAATATCTGGATGTGACCAGTGGGACAAGCTTGTTATATTCAAGGTTTAAAATCCCGTTCTGTCCATTATTTTGGTTATGCAAAAAACAGAACAGAACCAAAACATTCCGAAACATTGGCTTTATTCTGAATTCTGATTGACATTTTTCACTGCAACTTTTTTGCTTGCCAGTTCAAGTCCAGCTTACTTCCAGAATTGTATGGTAAAAATATTCTGGAATGAAACAAAACTCTGAACCATGGTTATAGATTACAATTATTGATTTTCCACAAATTTTAAGCTTTGCCTTTATACTAACAAATTCAAATAAATGATAGTTTCAGTGACATTTTAACATTTCCTGAACTTGTATTGATCAGAACCTGAATAAATATCTTCTGAGAAGTTTTCTTGCTAATAAATTCTGGAAAACAAAATTTCATGACATAATGTGATACTGTAAAACCTTTTATCCTTTGAGTTTTTTTTCTCCTTTTTTTCATTTTATCTTTGGCAATATGGAATTTAGTTATTGTTTCACCTTTGTGCAACGTACTGCTTGGCCATGTCTCTTGACAATCATTGTGCTTGTTCTGCAGGAAACATATTTGCTTATTCAACTTCCTGAAGTTGATACATGGTTTATCTTTGGTTGTGGTATGACCAGTGACCCTCATATTACTATTGTGTTAAAGCAATTCCTATAGATTTGATGCGTTTCTTCAAGTGCTTACTTGTTTACAGCTTGAGATTTGAGACCTGCTCTCAGAACTCATGGATTTACATTGTTATTTGTTTAATTTGTAGGAAGTATCTGTTCCAAGCCAGCTTGGAGCACTAATTGTTTTTATGCTGATGGAGTTGGCTTCTGAGATCAGTGTTTTTAAGAGTAAGTTTTCTTGCATGTATGACATACAATTTTGTTTTCTTCTACATATCAGTCATTTTTGCTAGTAAGAGTAATGCTGACTTATTATTCATGGTTCAAAATATCGTTATATTTCAGTGTAGCATTACCATTCGGCTGATACCTGAACAAAACATTCAATGTTGTGGAATGTCTCAGAATGTTTCTTTCGGGACCATTTGGTTTTGGTCCTTATCGAAACATTGCTTTCAGACGAGATTTTAAAACTTGATTATTATCATCATTGTTATTTCTGTATTTCAGTTAGATGTTGTGCATACTATGGTGCTTTTTATCTTGAGTCTGAGCTGCAGTTCTCTTTCATTTCCAGTAGCAAACGTGACTAAAGAACACTGACCTCGAAAGGTACGACCATGATACTTTTAATCCAAAATAGAGCTTTATATTGTATGCAACATGGCATGGAAACACATACATGTATTAGATGGATATCGATGGATGCTTTAACATGGATGTACCAATCAATAAATCGAACAAGCCTTATTCCTATGGGTTTTGCTACATGGTTCTTGGTTTGCCATTCTTCATCCAGGGCTATTGGTTGTGGAGTGCATGTCTTCTAATCTTATACCCATATGCAGCTTGTTAAGTTGGTTAAAGTGTAGTAGTGTTTATGCCACAACCTGGGTTCAAAACCCACCTTCACCTACTAATTAGGAAATAGGAATATTTTGAAAAAAGTGTATCCCCTTGTGCATGTACAATGTACTAAAAAATACAAGTGTAAATATAAAACAGAATGGAAATAGGAACATAGAAGCTAGAGCTACATACACCTCCATACTGTTTCTATCCATTACATAGTAACTACTTAAAATCTGATAATTTAAAGTACTTCATTGCACATATTGGGGTGTGACATAAGCTCAAGCTCATATTATCCCAATTGGAATGCCAAGAACATGGGTGAATGAATAACCAAAGAGAAGAGATGTAGGGATTCAAATAAAATAAAAATGCTGTAAGTAGAAACAAGTTAAAGCAGTACCTAAGATAAATTGAAGGAATATGGATGAACGTCACTAAATTCCTCAATTCAAAGCTACATAAAGAGGGACACTTACCACAAAAAATGTGTGGGGACCAATGTGCATAGAAAATACCAAAATAATTACATGCAACCTAAAAACTACTCCCCAAGCTAGGGAACTCAAATCATATTAAAAGATGAACTCTCCCAACACAACTAAGCCTCTTAGGAAGAGTAAAAGTGCAATAAAGTCTTTGCTTGACTCCAGAAAATAAAGAAGAATACTGGGACCATCATCAAGCCAAATTAGTACCCCTTACATGACCTTTTTACGTTCTTTCCCATTATGCCTAAATTTAGCATGATAAATTGATTGAAATAACTTCATATTTCATGGTATTTCAAAATGCGCTGAAACTTTTATCTTAAGAAACTTATTACAATCAATTATGTTACACTACTATTCTACACATTGTTGACAAAGTAATAATGAAATTGCTAGAAGTTAACAGCATATGGTATCACGTGGAAATGGGTACGCCAAGCAGGTATCATAGATGATGGTTCTGATAAAGATCTGACTTTAAATTCTTCATGAGCTCTGTGATCTGTTTTATCTTTCCAATTTGTAATCATAAAATTTATACAAAAAGAGGACACAGATGCAATAACAAAATACAATTAAAGGAAAAAAAGGCTGAATCCATGTAAAGTTTCATAGGCTACTGTGGGATGACAGTGAACAAGTAGGTCCTGAATTTTATTCATTTTCTAAGTTGTATGTTCTATGCAATGCTTGTTGAGTGTGTTTCAAAAGCTTTACTGCTTTAACTGTTATTTTGCAGTGTTCTTAAAATCATATGGTTTACCATTTGAATCAAATCCTAACCCAAACACTGAAATCCTATCTTTTCTTTGTGAATCTTATGATTCAAATCTTGCAATTTTATCAAATCTTAAGAACATGAATATGTTTTTAGCCGAAAACAATGATTCATAAATATTTTTTTTCCTTATAACTTAACACTCAACAAAAAATTAGAAACATGAATATTTAGAAAGAAACATCCTTTAACCCAATTTGGGATATGGAAAATTGACTTTTTTGATAAGGTAAACTTCTTTAATTCGATGAATTGATTTAGTGAAGGACGAAGATCTTTTCAATAAATATGTATGTTCTTTCTTTTTCCTACAATGCTGAAGTAGATAAATAACTTTAGTTTGTGTCAATACATTCTTTGCTATAATAACTACAAGTTTAGAAGAGTGACTGTATATTGAGATTGGTAAGAGGTTATTTATAAGTGTTTATTAGGGGTGTCAATGGGTCGGTTCCACATATGCCCAGAACCAGAACCAAGATAAAATCTTGGTTCCGGGTATGAGATCCTTCGAACCAGAACCGACCCTACGAATTCCCAATACCGATCAGGTACACAATAACATAGATAATATTTTTTTGAATGAGAAAAATATATAGATAAGTATTTGATAAAATAGACTATTATTTATAAATGTAATGATTTAACTTGTAATTCCTCAATTGAAAGTAAGATAAACAATAAATTCTTCAAGCAAATCAAGTGCCTGTTCTTTTAACCAGCAGTGAGCAGTATCATTTTATTTATTTATTTTGGTTTTGGAAAATCTTGTTGACTGTCTGATCTTCCAGCAAGTACAAGCCACCTTTGCTGTGCAGGCTGCTTCGAAGTGTCTAGGACTTGAATGGTGGATGCTGCTATATTCATTACTGGTCTTGGCTGCTTGGACACCTTGGGGAGCTTTTGCCACATCTTGAAGTTTCCGATTAAATGACATACCTATATAAATGAGTGTGAAGGGCACTACCCTTCACCATCCATTGGGAAGATGCAAGAGATCACACAGCAATTCCATTGCATCATTGGTCAGTTGCTTTTGAAGGGTTGTGATTGATTATCAATGCATGTAAACATTTGATTCATGCCCTACTAGGCTCATGGCGGGCTACCTGAAGTTGTTCGTGTTATAGAATAGATGCACCCTTGTGCGCAAGTTTTAGGATTAGAAAGCATTTTAGAACCAATTATTGTTTTCTCTTTTTTCATGGATACCATTTTATTTTAACTTTCAGATTCCACTCTTTTTTTTTTTTTTTTGCTTTAGTTCAAACTGTGCGGGTATTGTAATATTAAAGCCCTACTATTAGAATGAATCTCATGTTTGTCCATAAAGTTCCCCTATTGTTCTAATTGAATTATGTTTTGATAGGCCTGAATAATTTTGTAGTATATTTCAAGTTTCAGAAATCATCATCCAAGGTATTTTTTTTAGACTGAATAATTTCGGTGAAGAAAAGTTAAACAAAGAATGGCTTGTGATGTATGATCAATTTTTCAGAAAAGTTTTCATTTTGAGAAAATTCGACCCAAAATGAAATTGGGTGATCCCCAATGCATTGGTTTGCCATAATGGGATTTTAAGAAGCTTGCTAGATGTTTCTAGTTTGAAAATTGAGCAACCCAAAACAAAACAAAAAAAATCAATTTTTTTTTTCTTCCATTTTTATTAAAATCAGAAGGAAAGTTTTGGTTTGGTTCAAGAAACCTAAATAACACTTAAATTAAAATTTCAACCATTCAAGCTTGAGGCTACATTATTAACAAGCAAGATAGTAATCAAGCCCTCTTTACAATTGTGAGGTTATGTTAGGATTGGATATTAATTTGCAAAAGAGCAAGCTCTTTGGGGTAGGAGAGGTGAATGATATTCATTTGATGGCCACGTTGGGCTGTGGGTATGATACTCTACCCACGTCATATTTGGGATTACTGTTGGGAGCACCATATAGTAGTATAAAAATTTGGGATGTTGTAATCGAGAGAATAGAGAAAATGTTGAGCATGTGGAAAGCCAATTATTTATCAAAAGGAGGGAAAGTTACTTTGATCAAGAGCACTTTAATGAGTATTCCAGTTTATTTCCCCTCGTTGTTCATGCTTCCGAGGTCCATTAAATGTAGATTGGAAATGCTTATGAGGGAATTTTTGTGGAATGATAGGAAAGATAGGAGAAAGTATCATTTGGTTCGATGGAAAGTGATATGCATGCCTAGGAAGAACGGGGGTTTGGGTATAAGGGGGCTTATATTAGCTAATAGAGCTTTTTTAGGAAAATGACTTTGGAGATTTGATGAAGAGAGGGATAGTTTGTGGAGAAAGGTTATTGTGGCCAAGTATGGAGAGAGGATGTTAGGTTAGTATAGCGGTGAGTCTAATAACTCATATGGTTGTAGTGTTTGGAAATGGATCCTTAAAGTGAGTGAGGATTTTAAGAAAGGGATTAGATTCAAAGCGGGTTTGGGAGACAAAATAAGATTTTGGAGGACAGATGGTGCGGCTTGTCGTCTCTGACAACTCAATTTTCATCTTTGTATGCCTGTTCTATTAAGAAGAATCGCTCTATCCAGTAATGTTTGATTTGATATGAGTCCGATCTACTTTTAGGTTTCAAGAGAAATTTTAATGATTGGGAAGTAATTGAGGTGACATCTTTCCTTGAACTCTTACATATGGCTCATCTCAACGACGACGCATAAGATAAGTGGGAATGGACATGGGCAAAAGATTCGGATTTTCTATCAGGTCTTTCTTTAAGTGGCTTACTCCCTTTGTAGAGCGATCCTGTGCGGGATCCATCATTTGGTCCAAGGTAGTCCCCTCTAAAATATCCTTTTTTGTTTGGTTGGCTTCCCGTGATAGGATTTTGACGTTAGATAATCTAATTGTGCGGGGATGGATCATTCCCAATGACTGTCCCCTTTGCTTGAGAGATGGGGAATCTGTTGATCATATTTTAATCTATTGTTCTTTTTTTCGTGATATTTGGTCATCTTTCTTTAAATTATTCCATATTTATTGGATTCTCCTTTGTAAATTTTCTTTGGTGCTAGTAGAGTGGAACAATAATGCTTTCCACAACAGAAAACGGATCCTATGGAATATACTTCCTGCGGTTATTGCTTGGAGATCTGGAACGAGAGAAACAACAGAGTGTTCAACAACAAGAGTAGTACCTTTCATATAATTTTCTTGAAGATCTTAGATTTTTTATACCTTTGGTCAAAACAGAGCATAGAATTCTCGAGAATTACTTTTGAAGATTTTGCTTTTAGATGGCACTCTTTATGTAATTACCAACGCTGTAGTTTTCTTTCCTTTGGTTCTCTTTGAAAGGTTTTCTTCGACCTCCTTGTTTTTTTCCCCTCTTTGATCAATAAATTATACTTATCACCAAACACAAAAAAAAAAAAAAAAAACAACTCTTATTTAACTTACTGTGGTATGAAGAGAAGATTGTCCAAAATTTTGGTTTTTCTGTGGTAACAAGAAATCTAAACAACTCTTATTTACATCAATTAGGTTGGTTGGAACCATGGCCTAATTTATTTACTACTACATGAATGCTTTGCTTTTGCTTTAGATGGCTATGGCACAAAGAAGGGACATAATGTGCATCATTCCCCCTCCTTTACGTCCACTGGGGACACTAGGCTAGACTAGAGAGCATCAACATTTGAACCCGTAGTTGGTTTTACAATTGCTGAAAAATAACCTAAACTCTACTATATTATTATAAAAGTATACATTTATGTTGTATATTAGCATGTGGGCAACGTTTTAGTTTGCTTCATTTATGTGCTAAAGTAGAACGTGAACATTTTTCTTTTATTAGGATTTTTAGGGGTTCTGCATTGTGTTGTGTACTAGTGTAGCATAATACAATCCACCGTAGATAGATGGATTATGATTGAAGTGTGTGCATCCTGAGGCATGTTAAGCAAAATGATCCCAACCAATTTTTACTCCACCATGTCTATTATGACGCAAATACATCTCACCAATGAATTTGACAATTGACAGATATCTTCAAAGTTACAAATGAGGGAAAAGAATGATAAAATGATTATAAACAGTTCTATCTATATATTTCAGTAGTTAGTCAAAATTTCTGCACCGGTCCTAGTAATCAACAGTGTGTGCTCAAACTGTGCAGCTGGACTGCCATCAACTGTAAGTGTTGTCCACTTGTCAGGCCATGTTACACATTCAACACTTCCCATAGTAAGGATAGGCTCTGCAAAGATAAAAAAAATGGAAGGTGGGTTAAGGATTTATTAGGATCCATCGGAAGAGACTAAATATCAGTAACTTCTGCAAGTTTTAGTTTTGTACAGTAAACTAATAAGATGATTAGACCTAGAAATTGACAAGATTGCTTTAATGGTAGCATAGCAAAAGTTATAAATTCAGCTTAACTGATTGAGGAACACTAAAAGTTTCACCATAATAAAAAGTAACCTTGATCATATCATAGTTTTATAAATAAAAAATGTGAAACTTTTAGAATACACAGTTATCAGCTCCAGATATATTCTGATGTGTCGACTATTGTCACAAACAATCACATTGCAGGATCTAAATGCATAGTGGAACCGTAAAGATCCCAGTTGAAACCATAACACAAATTATAACTATCATCTGCGAGGAGCCAACTGGTTGTTGGACCAAGCTATGTTGTGTTCTGGCATAGCGCCAGGTTGTTGGTAAGGAGCGTGAGCGGACAGGGGTTCACACAAGTAAGTGAAGGACCCCTGTAGGGCCTTTCTTCAGTGTGGCCCACACACGGCCAGGGGGGGAAACCTATTGTCCATAACATGCAGATATGAATTTATGTTTGCTATGTCATGGTTTGGAACTTTGCTTTCACTCGCATCAATAAAAAAGAATAATACTTGTTCCATTTCTTAACGATTACTTCTCAGTCAATATTCACGATATTACTACATTAGCCTATTTTTGCATTTGAACTAATAGATGCTCCCAATATGGACAAAGCAAAGATGTCACTAATAAATCTCAAAAGATGGAAGTTTCCAGATTATCAGACAGTATCAAGCACTCACCAATGGTAAATGTTTGACCTTCAACCATGAACCCTGGTTTGTCATTGCCTACAAAACAATTAACTATCATATTAAGCAATTATTGAAAAGATTCAAATGACATAATAAGGAAATTCGGACTCTGATCTTGGTTGAGTATGATTCTACAGCTTTTGTGAACCCTTCTGAACCTTACATTCTACCAACTGTGATAACCAACTTCATAAAAAGAATTTGAATCAAGAAGTTTCTTACGGTAATGTAAAATAATTGGTTCAGAGTGAAATATGGTCCCTACACCATGCCCAACAAAACGCTCCACCACACCATAGCCAAATCTTTCAGCATGCTCACTGTAATAATTGTCCAATATCAATGATAAGAAAAGAATAAGGTCCATTGAAAGGTCAAACATCATAACATACTATAAAAAGATAGAAGATGATACTGGTCATAGGCAAAGGAAATATTGATTATAAGGTTGAAAGAAAGTTTAATTTATTGCGATATACTATGTGTCAGCCAAAACTAGAAATGCATCCATAACTACTAAATGTTAATACTTTTTTATTGATAAAAAAAAAATGTTAATACTTTTTTTTTGTGGGTTCAAAAGATGTATCTTTAAATACCAAGAGGAAAATATCTAAAATTCTTCAGATCAAATGATGAAAGTGGGATTACTTTTTTTTTTCTCTTTTTCCGCTAAGCAAGAGAGCAAATTGTATTGAAGAATAAGAAAGGTACAAGCGGATTCATGGGCATACCACCTATGCATACATCTAATGGAAACAAATTAGGTAGACCCCTAATATCCCCAAGGTAATATCTTTGAACTTTGTTCAGTGAGGAGGAAACATTATGGAAACTCTATGATCCCACGATGTGATTGTAGTATAAGCCAAAACATCTGCCAATTGATTGCCTTCTCTAAAAATATGACTTGCCTTTTAATTAACACAGATCAGTTTTCTCCATATTCCACCCATCCAAAACTCATTTCAAGGGAAAGGAGCACCACCTTTCAATACACTGCAAAGAACCAATGAGTCTACTCCAATCACTATTGAAGAACAATAAATCGGAGTAAGGCCAATCCCCTCATATAACGCCATGAATTCTGCTGGAGAATTTGTTGGATTACCCAAAAAAGAGCAGAAGCCAATTATCATGATGCCATTCGAGTTGCTGATCAGTCCCCCATCCTCCATCATCTCCTAGATTCCCACTACTTGCACCATAGGCATTCAACTTCACCCAACCTACGTTTTCTCTTCTTGACAGATTCAGTAAAAATAGTTCCTATAGCCTATAAGAGAATTTGGAAAGGAAGATCTTTCTAGACTCTTTAATTACACAGGACTATCTTTTCATCATTGTCCAAGTTCCAGGGAAGTATGGTCATCTTCTTCGAGTTATTCAGTACGAGGTGGACAATGCCCAAGAATGTCTTTTACTTGATTGAAGAGAAATACCTGGACGATCGTATGGATTAAAATCATAGGTCAGGCCTTTGAGAGCAGTACAAATCATAAGAGGGAAATAATTATAAGGTAAGGCTCAACTATACATGGCCCTAATCATTCAAAAATATGGAGGTACATGTTTTGAAGATATGGTTTTAATATGGAGTATATTATTGATAGGATGAATTGGAAGCTGTTATTTTGGTTTTCCTTTGCCTAGTGAGTTTCTCCCTTGCTAATGCTTTGTTTTTCACATCTACAGTTCATGTCATCTATTTAACTATTCAAACAGCAACAAATTGTCTTTTTCGAGTGTTTAAGGTTTTTATCCAAATGGTAAGATTCAAATTGCAAATTGAATGATTCTAAATTTTTAACAACACTAGGAATAACATGTAGAAACACAAAGTGATATCACTTGAATCATAAATCAACACACTTGTAAACTGGTATCACCACCACCATCATCATCCCAGTCTTGCCCCAACTATTTTATGCTCTTTCAAAGGGAATATCCATGCCATAGCACTAGCTTGAAACATGTGAAACGATTCTACAGAAGCTTTAAAGTGGCTGCTACCCAACAACCCTTCCCCAACATTCAGGCGTGCGACCAGCAATGCAACACACTAAGAAGCTTGATGTTGACGATATACCAATATTCACACTATAGAATAGATGACAATCAATAACACTGCCCACTTTTTATTTCTAACTCTTTATTGGCATAGCCCAATATTCATTACTCTTAATGATGTTTTTTCATTTACTCTCGTCAGCAACGATGATATGATATTTCACCAAACTAATATAAAATAGAAATAGAAAAATGTACCTTATCCTCTTTCCAATTTTCTTAAAGCTAGCACCATCTTTGCATACAGATATGGCCCTCTCCAAGCACTCTGCAGTTACCTAACATACAATAATCTGAAGTTGGATCAATCACCATTTACACACATATAAGTGGTGACATGGAAAGGTAGATTTTTTTGGCCATTGACCATGATTCATGGACCAATTTGTAGCATTATTCTTCCACGGAAATTTTTTTTGATAAATTGTCAGAGTGGTGCCCATGTAAGATACCACAATCAAAATTTGAACCGAAGAGTTCAAGGCTCTTTCTCTGTTTTGAAATGTTCTAGTCAGGGGTGTCAATGAACTGGACCATGCTTGCTCTGGGCCTTAAAGGCAGATTGTAATCGGGTCTAAAAATGTAGCCCAATCCCAGTCAGAAAGAACACATCCTAGCCCAAAAACCTTTGGGCTGAGTTACCATGCCCAGTCCTGGTCCATCGAGGAAAATTAGTAAGGGAAATTATTCAGTAGTATCACAATACAATGAACTAAAAGGATACTGAAAGCAATCATAGCATTAATCACTAATCATAAAGGAAACACTATGATACCCTCACTAGGCGTTTTGTTGAGTCACTGACATTCCCACACAGAAATGTCTTTGAGGTGTCCCCATGGTAACCCTAAAAACAGAAGAAACACGCACTCAGGAAACAATCATTGGGAATAAATAAGAAACAAAAAAATAAATAAAATGGTATGGTAAATAGGAAATCAATATAACAACCAAATGGTAGAACAGTCTAGCAATAAACTAGTCCTCAGGTGGTTGGAAATTGGAATTGCTTTGAGAGGAGAAACCAATTCAAAAGTAAATAAAAAAAAACAAACATTGGACCACTCCCTGATTCATTAATCCGGCACCAGTTTTAGTCATACCAAGTTTCTAGCCAGTGTGGTTTGTTCTCTCCTTAATGAATTTATCTTTGATATAAAGACCCTATACATTTCCCAAAATCACTTGATGCTTAAGACAAATTTATTTCATGAAAATTTACATAGTTCGGAGAGTTGCGAAAATATGTTAGTGAATATGAAACAAAATGACCACAATTGATCTCAAAGAGTTCAATATGCACTACCTGTGCCCCACAAACTCAATGAGAGAAAATTTTATTCAATTGATAAAATAGAAATATTCAAGACAATTACATATTTTAGAAAATGGTACATAAAAAATCAACCATTGCATCATCCGGAAAATGCTGAAAATTGGTAAAGTTTTGCATTGCTAAAGTTTGTGGTCTTTTGGCAGTGATTTTTCAGACGACAAAATTTTATGGGACCACTCGAGGAAAATCATGGAGCACATAAAACTTAGTGACGATTCTCGGTCAACCAAGCACCTGGTGAAAATTGCGTACATTTGTGGAGGGGCAATTAAGAACTCAAAAGACCACAAATTTTATGGTTTTACCAATTTACGATGATATGTAGCCATGCCAAGCAGGGCCAAAAATTGCATTTTTTTTACTAATACAAACATATGTAAAAAATATAGATTACATAATATTTAAAGCCATAGTATCACACTTGAATAAATGAACTGAAAAAAATCTGGTGCTCAAGAACATACATTCAAGTAGACGGTTACATCAATGTTTATTATGTCACCATCCTGCAAAGAAGGTGACCATTAGTAGTAATAAAAGAATATATTTCCCAATTACTATGATTTCAATGCAAAATGTACAAGACAAAAAGAGAAAAGAGATAGTAACCCAAAACCTGTAGCTGGCGAGAATCTGGTATTCCATGGCACATGCATTCATTAACTGATGTGCATACACTTTTTGGAAATCCCCCATAACCAAGAGGTGAAGGATAAGCTCCAGCATCAATGATCATCTTGTGTACTGCTTCATCAATGTCATTTGTAGTTATCGATGGCTGAAAAAAAGATACAAATCACACGAAAGTAAGGGATGTTCTATTTTTTCTTTTTTTTTTTAAGAGTAAGTAAGGGATGTTCTATCAAAATGGCTGGAAAAAAAAAAAAAAAGAAATAAACCACACGAGCGTAAGCGATGTTCTCTCAAAATTCAAGTGGAATGACACCAAATACCAACAAATGCAGCACCACTAAAAGATTTTATGAAGGACCAGATGGTAAACTGTTTATTTAACCAAAGAGATGAATTATCTTATACATGGAGAGATTGAAGAGAATGTCGGATGGTTAATATGGATGTGAGCATTTAGAGTGCTATGTGATCAATAAAAATTCTGAGGTTCATTGAAGAATACATCAAAAGCATCTTTGATGGTGTAACTGTTGAAGATGATCCAACTGATTCTTGTGGAATCTTCTTCCAGAATCGCCCTCCCCAAAAGCATCTATTCTGGAAGTGCCTAAACCAAGACACCATCAAAATTACACTGATGGATAGTTATCAGCAGAGGCCAGAGGGAGGTATCTTAACAATGAGATTTTCATGTTTGCAGGGTAGGGTGGTTACCAGGCAGTGAAGACAGATACATCATTGCTATAAAGCTGATGGAAAATTTTGAAGCATTGCAATATGCTAGGAAAAAGTGACATCGTCAAATCCTCATAATTTGAAAGATCATTGAGCATATTTACTTTCATGCACAGACAGGAACTACTTATAGATGATTTTTTTTTTTTTTTTTATAACTTAAAAACGTAATTTATTTAAAGGTATCAATAGATTATTTTGTTGGATATGTTGTTGCGTATAGAATAATTTAAAAACCTATTTGTTTGGATTGTCAAAAATGCTGAAAAATATGAAAACTCAGGTTACGAATCATCATCATCATATATTCATTTAGTAGAAAGTAGTAACCTTGAGAAACAAACAATGTAATAAAATTTCTCACCCTAACAAGTGTCCCTGCATAGTCCAATACACGAGCAGCAAGCTCACATGCAGCCTTCATGCGAGCGATGCCATCGGAATCATGAATTTGATGTTCATCGGAAAGTTGTGGCAACAAGCTTGAACCTACATAAGGTGGTCTCGGTATATCTTCTGGTACAGGCAAGCGTGCTGAGACCTTTCCACGCCTTAAAGGTGGTATTCTGTTGATTGGTGTCGCCTTGCGAAGTTCACGTTCCCTACAAGTGCTCGGACAATGAAACCAGGAAAGAAACTGAGAAGTTGGGAATATGTGTGGGTGGGGGCGCTTCTGAACTGAAGTGAACCGAATTAGTCCTGAGTATTGGGATCCTCGAGAAGAGAAATACTCATTCAGTTATCTTAACATGCAAATTTAGACTACCCAACTCCATTTGGTTCACTTGAGTTGAGATCCAAACATGTAAATTTAAGAATTGAACAAGGTCCGTTGACAACCCTAACAAACTACGTAACAAAGATGATTAGCTAAGCAAACTGCAGCTAGAGAGAGACAGAAGGTGCAACAGAGCAGAAATTGGAGATTAAATATTAGAAGCAAGTAAGTAAGTACCTCCTGATTCGCATCGCCTCCTCTAACCCTGATATCTTCTTTGAAACAATTACGGCATTCTTTCTCCAATAATGTGTGTTTTCCTTTTCTCCTTTTTTTTTTCAAAAAAAAAAAAAAAAAAAAAAGTGATTAAATCCTAACAAGTGATTTGTGAGTTACTTTAATAAGCATTAAAGGGGAACAGAAGTACCAGAATGTGAGAAATTGAGTGAGGCCCCCATGAGAAGAGTAGACGACGACCAACATAAAGATTTTGAATTAAGAGATGAAGAAGAATAAGAGGGTTGTAGCATGATGGATGATGATAGATGGGGGAGCGAAGGCGAAGAAGCATAAAACATTTTAAGTTTATACAGATACAGACACAGAGTAATGTTTTGCTGGGAAATTTTAAGTTTATACAGATACAGACACAGTGTAATGTTTTGCTGGGAAATTTTGCGTGGGAACTGGGAACTGAGGATGGGGAGAGAGAGATGATAAAGTGGGATTTTTTTTTTTTTTTAGAGCTGTTGTTGGTACCCCAATTATTAATTATTACACCCCAAGTTCTTAATATCACAATTAAAGATTAAGTCATACATTCAAACATAAATAAAGGAAAATTAAGATTATTTTTACTACGTCAAAGAATTTTAATTAAATTTTCCAACACGTGACGGGAGGGAGATCAGTATAATCTACAAATGATCACTTGACCGTTGAACGTTCAACGTGACTTCCACCAAAAAAAAAAAAAAAAAAAGAGTCTCTGTCGTATTAAATAATGGATTAACGTCCCACTTCTCTCTACAAATTAAAACGTCGCCTCGGTCGTCACGCTCCCCCCTCCTCCTCTTTTCGATCACAAAGATTCAACGATGCCTCTCTCTCTCTCTCTCCAAAATAAGGGGTAAAAAGGGCGTTTAAAGGACTCAATCAAGCACAGAAAGTATGAGTGAGTCTCAGAGCCCTTCGTCCGACGCTGACTTTGCTTCCATGACCACCACAGAACAGGTAATTAACAACACCCATCTTTCTCTTTTTTTTATTGTCCAATAATTAATAAATAAAATCATCTCCATACTAGTATGTGAGGGCTACAAACAAGAAATTTACGAGGAGTCGGGTGATTTTTAATTTAGGATGGTGAGGGTGAGAGTGGTAGTGGAAGAAGGAGTATGATGGAGCATCAGCAGCAGAATCAGCCTTCAATAAGGCGGCATTGGAGAGATGTCTTCTGGTTGGGAATTTTCAGCATACACTTGGTGGGCTTAGGATTCGTTCTTGCAGTTTTTGGTATCAATAGGTTTCAGAAAGCGGACAGACTTAAAATCGACAAATACACGTATAGATTCATTGAGAATGAAGCCGAACTGACCGAGACTTATTGGCCTTTTTATGCGGTTGCGGGTGGTGTTGGGAGCATCCTTGGATGGACTTGGTTGTTGTTGCTTGGCTCTCGAGCTAGTCAACAAATCATGAAGCTCTCTGTGCACATCTTGACTACTTATCTTGCTGTTATTAGCGTCTTCTGTTTCTGGGGCCGACAGATTTTCTGGGGCATTGCTTTTGCTATCGCCGCTGCTGTGCAATTCTTGTATGTAATATCAGTTGTAGACAGGTAGAATACTACTACTATTACGTCCTATTGTCTTTTTAATCTATTTTTCATGATTTATTGATATTGATACTTGTGGTCCTCCTCCATAGACTTCCCTTTACTATGCTGGTGTTGCAAAAAGCTGTGAAGATGGTCTGGAACCTTCCTGAAGTCATAAGAGTAGCCTATGCATTTATGGTGGTCATGCTTTTATGGATGGTGATATGGTCATTTGGAGCAGCTGGTGTTGTTGCTTCAAGCATCGGCGACGGTGGACGCTGGTGGCTTCTTGTGGTGAGCTGGCAAGTTTTGCTCTTCTTCCATCTATTTCTTATCACTTTTTTTCTTTTTTTTTTTAACTGCCAATCAACTTTATTCTTTTAGGACATATATGGCCAATTCTAATGATACTTTATACATGCAGATGCTTTCGGTGAGTTTATTCTGGACTGGTGCTGTCCTCTGCAATACCGTGCATGTTATAGTATCTGGAATGGTGTTTCTTGTTCTCATTCATGGTGGTCGAGAAGCAGAGTCAATGCCTCCTAAGCCATTGTTGAAGTCTCTACGCCATGCTGTCACAACTTCTTTTGGTAGCATCTGCTATGGATCACTCTTTACAGCTGCTATCCGGGCATTGCGATGGGAGGTAGAAACATAATATAAGTTATGATCTCTGTTTAATTTTTCCTCAAATTCATTATGTTATGTTTGTTACTACTATTTTAATTATTCAATTATGAGCAATTGTCATTTGATCTTTGCAATCTATCTTGAAATATTCCAGATTAGGGGACTTCGATCCAAGATTGGCAACAATGAGTGTTTGCTCTGTTGCGTTGATTTTTTGTTTCATCTTGTGGAGACACTTGTTCGATTCTTCAATAAGTACGCATATGTCCAGGTAGATCTCTTACTTTTATCACTTGCTCTTTTCATGATGCCAACAATATCATAGAAAGATTAACAAATTTTAATTTTAGCTACCTCCTCCAAGTGATATCTTGACACCGATTCACAAATCAGCCTCCTTTAAACTGTGCTGCAATGAATGTTGTTTGCCGGAATGTTTGTTTGAAATAATTCCTGAAATGATTCTAAATAATTTTTTCTTCTTAATTTTGCATATGCATCCAATATGGCACACATTTATCATTAAGTACTTTTATCAGTTGCACTCAATAATTCACATGCTTCAGTAGAAACATCACTCATGCTTCAGTATGGTACTGCTAATTTGGTTTTTCCAATAAGACAGCATAAACTAAATGCTTTTGTTGTTTAGAAAATTTCTAAAACAACCATGGGGCATTCAGAACCAACATCAACATAAGTGCTTTGTTCTTTCTGTTGTGCTTAACAACGACTTGAGGCTGTTGTTCCATACTAGAAAGCTTCTCAAGGGGGACATTCAAATTTTGGTTGTTTAGTTTATGTTTTGATGTCATTTCTGATTTAAATGATGAAGTCATATTGTTATTAGTTTAGAATTAGAAAGTGGAGGTGTCAGCTTTGCTAAGTTGGTTAAAGTACATGAGTTTTGATACCACGACTTGAGTTCAGCCTGCCTTCAGCTACAAATTACCTGCCACCAATCTTACTTGCTTAGCAAAAATGAAAGAAAAATGAAATGATTTGAATTAGAAAATTACTAGTCTCTATAGATTCAATTGCTTTTTAGACTTATTTGGATTAGTAATGAAAAGGTTGTTAAGTGTATATTTTCCTCCACTCTCGGGTGTGTCATACCCCCCATGACCCTCTTATGTTCATGGTTCTTCCCCTCTCCAACAGATTGATCTTTTGGAGCAGTTGGTTGGTTAACACAGTTTTGAATTAGAAAGTTACTAGACTCTATAGATTCAATTGCTTTTTTATGTTATTAGGATTAGTTGTCATACGAGGAATTAATCTTGGAGTGATGTTGATAAGGTTTTTCACACTTGGTGTGATTATTTATAGTCAGGTGACCCTGGGAGGACTGATTTATCTTCCATCTAAGAGCCTCCAACATTTATGGGCATGGTGATGGACATATGTTGGGAATACCCCTTGACTGTCATCATATTCTGTCACAACCATTTTTTGTCCAGATTTTTCATGCAGCTGATAATCATTTCAAATATCTATATTGGTCCTGGATGTAAAAGGTAGTCTTGACAAACAAGCACTATGCACCCCCTGCACAATTTGGCAATGTTACGTGCCATTGGATGCTCTGGCATGGGTGACATTTCTTGGTGACTAGGATGGTGCCGTGCAAATTCTTCTTGCACCCTCCAAATTTTCATCCCTCTAGACATCCCCCCCAGTTGGCTACTGTCTTCCAGCCATGTCAAAGACCTAGGTACTTATAAAAAAAAGTGTCAAAAGACCTAGGTGGTTGGCACTTGTTGTGACCAAATTGGTGCTGGGCAGGATGTAATTCTTGGCTATCAAGTGTAATTCCCCTTTCCAGCTGGTAACATTAGCTGAGGAAAGTATCCACATTTAACACCATATGTGATAGAGGAGTTACCTGGTTCATTGGCTCACACTTGGTGGTATGCAATCCATAAGAAGCAATCAACTTGCACCCCACAGGCTTTAAAGCAAGCCTGTTGGGACTGGATGATAGCTTGATGAGCTTGTTGGCCAGCATCTTGTTGGATATTATTATGGGTTCTTGCACCATGGACTATTTCCTTCCAAATGTTAAGTCTTCAAATTCATGGCCGATCAGGCAACATCTTCCGCAGTTGCAAGATGGGGGACTTTCATATTGGAATGTTATCCAGTGTATAACACCATCTGCTCCTGTCACTCATTCCCTTTTGAAGTGGACGATGGTAACTATTTCCACCTTTACCCTATTTTTTTTTTCCTTTGACTATGGTGCCTTAAAGGGAACTTTCCTTGAGGATTTTCTAGTGCGTTGGGATTCTATTTGTAATTTACATGCTTCTTTGTCGCTTTTGTTTTCTCTCTTCGATGAGTTTTGTATAGTTGGAGCCTTCTCGTCCCCTTTTCTAATAAAATTTTAACTTATAAAAAAAAAAAAGAGGTTCATGGTGGAGCTGTTTCATACCAGTGCAAACATATAGCCATTCCATTGATGTTGTATGCGCTATTAGATTTGAGCTGCCATTCAGCCTTCATATTTTGTGTTGTTCATGAAGATAAATCTGACGGATCTCTTTTTTATGTGCTTCTTGTTCTAGTATGCTTAAATCTTTTTGTCATTTCTTTTGCTGCATTTCTACCATGTCAACTATTGCCTTAAACTAGTCTATATTGTAGTTTCCGACCTTATACATGTTCCACAAGTTTTCATTGTTGATATAACTTTGGCACATGCTAATACTTGTTGGAAAGGTTACTACAGGTTTTTTCTATTTATAATATTTATACTACGAAAACTACTTGTTCATACAAATTATATAGTTTGCAAAGCATGGGCTTAAAACTTTACATTGTTGTTGTTGTTGTTTTTGTTTCAGATAGCAGTTTATGGTAAAAGCTTTAATCATTCAGCAAGAGATGCCTGGGAATTATTCCAGTCAACTGGTGTGGAAACACTTATTGCATATGATTGTTCAGGTGCAGTTCTACTGATGGGCACTATCTTGGGTGGGCTTATTACAGGGACCTGCTCAGGAATTTGGACATGGTATAAAACTAGTGATAGAGTGATTATGGTTGGCTTTACTGCCATGCTGATGGGAATGATTTTGGTTAGTATTCTTGAAATTTCTTGCTTAATGGCTTACCTTTTATTTACTTGTTGCAATCTGCATTGCACATTATTTGTTGCGAATTTACTACCAAAACTAATTAGTTTTTTGTTGGGTTAAGATCCATGATCTTTCGTGGGTTTGATTGGCTGTAGGATCATACCAAGGTGTGCATTCTAAATGTCTTTCGTGTGTTAGATACATGAATGTCTTAATTTTATTTCTAGTTCTTGAGGAACCATCTTTGTTCCAGATGCCTCCGAATGTCTTTAAATATCCCCACGGATCTACCGAGAATTAGACCGACAAAGCTCTCCAAATCAAGCTTTTCGTTTCTATCTACTGGGCATCTGTTAGATATAATGAATGAGTGATCCCTAAGCCATCCCTCCACTATACCAAATCATGTCAATGTTTGGCTTCAATTGGTTTCTTTGATTATCAGTTGTAGATTATGCTGAATGTCTTACTCCAAATATTTTCAATAGAACATTAATGACTTAAATGAACCTTCACCCTTGTGCATACAAAATAAAGTTGGGGGGGGGGGGGGGGGGGGGGATGAAATAGAAACCCTATTCATTCTAACACACCAAATAAAAATATGTATGTTGCAGGTAGGATTGGCAATGGTGGTGGTGGAAAGTGCTGTTACATCCATATACATCTGCTATGCTGAAGACCCCCTATTAATTAACAGGTGGGATGCTGAATTCTTTAACCAGATGTCGGAGGCATTACACCAACGTTTGCAACATAGAAGTGCGCGAGCCAGAGAAGTGATGACCCCGGTTTGATGCCCAGATTCAAGAATCAGTCCCTGTTTGAAAACTATGTAATTCCTCCGATTCCTTTTTTCCAACATTAAATTCCAAAATACAGAAACTATGCCCTACAATTCTAGGGCATACAATTTGACACTTAATAGCAACTGTTCTGATTCATCAGTCCACCATTCGCCTAATGCAAGAGTATGACATCTCTTAGTCAGGTTTGTTCAATGAAAAACCAGTTAGCCTATCATCTTTTAAAAAGTATTTCATATTTTGTCTTTTAATAATAAAATAAAATAAAAAAGTAATGTTTTATTGCCATTCTATATATATATATATATATATTTTGAAAGAGAGATAGATATCTACTATATAACTAAGGGAAATGATTTGAGAGGTAAATCTACTTTGAGGCTTTGTGAATATTATAAGACTGTCCTGAAAGCACAAAAAATTGCTTACCAAGTAACCATCTGAATTAAGAAAAATAAAGCAGGGCGGGGAGGATTCCAAAAACATGTTTTTGGATTAACAAGGACAAATGACTGCTCTAATGCCTCCAACTAGGGCAGAATTATCTCAAATTGGGTGAATCTTGGACGTGGTGGACTCAACATAAAGGAGCTCCAGTCTTGGCCTACACATGATAAATTGTTTTTGAACCACCAATTGAATTTCTTCATTCCACTCTAATGACATCCAGCCGTAGCAAGATCCTCTTGAGCAACTAAATCCATATTTGATGACAAGAGTAAAAACCCTCATTCAAAGCAATTGAAATTACACAGCCTCAAGGCAACTTAAGTGTCAATGATCACATGATTGAAGAGATTTGAGGAAGGGCACGGACCATGGCAGATAAGGAGACCTTGATAGACTTTGGAACAATATCATCATCTTGCTCATCCTCATGAATTGGAATATTGACCGGGCGATTCCAAATTATAGGGGGAGAGAGAGAAACACCAAGTATGACACGTGAATAGCTGCTTTGGAAAGCACACACAACACGCACAACACAATACCATTAATCGTAATATCATATGGATGGAGCTTATTTGCAAGATCTTCAAGCCAAGCCAAACACATCATTGAACAATGCGTGTAATGATTCCAACAGGAAGATGAAACAATTGGATCCCCTTATCTCATACAATAGTAAAGATAATATGATGAAAAAGGAATAGTAGGAATTTTAAATATTTAACTAACATGGTTTTGTGGTTACAACATTATAATAGTTAGATTTATTTTTTCGACATCCAAATGTGAATATATATATATATATGGGACCATGTTCAAGGGCCAACTTTTTTACTTATATGGGTTAGAATTTCTAGAGTGAGCTGAATTTTTTTATTTTTTATTTTAGGTATGATCTCTATGATGAGGAGATCATTCTCACCAAAAATCAGTCCAGTCCGAAACATCTAACCGCATCAAAAGTGATTTATAAAAAAATAGACGATTTATGATTCTTTAACTTGTTAACATGGGTTGATGGATGATATTCTCACCAAAGAGATCATCCTCACTAATGTAGGACAAAACAATATATATATATGAACCGAAGGTCCAAGCTGAGGGCTGGACCGAGAGTTTTGTGAATTGAACACGTGGACTTTCTTTACAAGAGGTGAACCGGGGTTAAGAGAGACAATGTTGAAACTGACTCTCACAAGTCAAATAAATAGTTGACTGCTACTTTTCACTTGGCTGCTGTTCTCTCTCCTCCATTTTTTTTTTCCAATTGGTTTTCCCTTTCTCCTCTTGAGATGTTGATTTCTTGATTTTTCAATTTCATTTGTCATTTGACCACTGACTAAAGAAACCATCATCTGACTTTTGTGTTTTAGGATTTTCAATATTTTTTTCCCCATTTTATCTGAACCCATTGGACTAATGATTTTTTCCTACCAAAAAAAAGAGTACTTCTCTCCCGCATATGTTCCTCCCCTTTTTCCCCTTGAGAGGTTAATTTTAAGATTTTTATTCTTATATTGATATGAAATTAGTGTTTTAGATTTTAAAAAAACCTTCTTCTTCTTCTATGCTTTTACATTGAACCTTACAAAATGTTATTTTATCCCTGTATACCCTTTTCAATATTATCAGATTCATTCCAAACATGTATACAAGAATTACAGTTGCATTTCAAAACAAGATGTAATTGATAAGTAGAGCCTACTTATAATTATTTTTGAGTTTCAAACCCACTTATACACATATTACAAATAAACGGTTATAATTTGGCATGATTTAACGCTGCGACTTAGATTTTGAAAATTTTAAATTTTGGACAATTTTTAATGACATTGTTCTATTATGACGTGGAATGAAGAAAGTTCAATTCTTGTTAGCATCAACTGCCCGAACACTGGTAAATTTAGAAGAAATTCAACCAAGCTGAACAAATGATAAAACCCCTAAAATTGATCCAAAACATTATGGAGAAAGGAGATGAAGAGAAGAAAAAGAAAAAGCCACAATTACAGACTAGAGCTGGGAGAAATTGCAAAAAAATGAAATGCAAGACAGAGATTCTTTCTGCATTTTTATTTTATTTTATGAGTGGAGTTTTTTCCCAAATTACAGAGAAAGAGAGATAGTAGAAGATAAAGTTTGACCCAAAAATCACGAATTCTTTGGGACTCGATCCAATACGGTGTACCATTCTTATAAAATGGGATGGTGTCTATGTGTCACACTCTAGTTGGAGCTCCTAACCAAACTCTGTGCACCCAGCCCAAGGTATTTATTGTGCAATCAAAATGTGCCATATAGACAACGTTTCTATCTATAGGAACGGGATACCTTGGATCGCGACTCTTTTATTGGAAAGAAAAAAAATCATGGCTTTGCCAACCCTGGTTGCATATCTCTCTCTCTCTCTATATATATATATATATATGGGTCCGTTCGGCACCCTAAGTTTTACCACACACTTTAACAAACATTTTTTGTCCTACATGGGTTAGAAGTTTTGGAATGAGTTGATTTTTGGTGAGGATGATCTCTATGATTAGAAGATCATCCTCCCCAAAAATCAGCCCATTCCGAAATGTTTAGCCCCATGTTTACACGTTGAAAAATCGTGGACCGTCAATTTTTTGTAAATCAATTTTGATGGGGTTAGAAATTTTGGAATGAGCTGATTTTTGGTGAGGATGATCTCCTCACCATAGAGATCATCTTCACCAAAAATCAGCTCATTCCGAAACTTCTAACCCATGTAAGACAAAACGCGTTTGTTAAAGTGTGTGGTAAAACTAAGGGTGGCGAACGGGACCATATATATATATATATATGGGTCAGGTTCAAGGCCCGTCTGAGAAACCGTCTAAGAAAACTTTCGACGGTAAATAAAATTTTAAAATATGGGTTAGAAATTTTGGATTGAGCTGATTTTTTGTGAGGATGATCTCTATGATGGGAAGATCATCCAAAAAAAAAATCAGCTCAATCTGAAACTTCTAACCCCGTTAAAAGTGATTTAGAATGTGGACCGTCGATTTTTTACCACTTTTTATCACTAATTTGTAAATCACTTTTGATGGATTTACAAGTTTCTGATTGAGCTGATTTTTTGTGAGGATGATCTTCTCATCATAGTGACCATCCTTGCAAAAAATCAGCTCAATCCAAAACCTCTAACCCTTATTTTGAAAAACGAAAGTTTTCTTAGACGGTTTCTCAGATGGCCCTTGAACCGCCCCCTATATATATATATATATATAGGGTCCCTATCCGTGGCCAACAGTTTGGCAAACATTTTGGCAAACACTTTTTCAAAACATGGGTTAGAGGTCTTGGAATGGGCTGATTTTTGGTGAGGATGATCTCTACGGTGAGGAGATCATCCTCACCAAAAATCAGCTCATTCCAAAACTTCTAGCCCCATTTTACAAGTTGAAAAATCGTGAACCGTCCATTTTTTGTAAACCATTTTTGATGAGGTTAGAAGTTTTAGAATGGGCTGATTTTTGGTGATGATGATCTCCTCACCATAGAGATCATCCTCACCAAAAATCAGCCCATTCCAAGACCTCTAACCCATGTTTTGAAAAATGTGTTTGCCAAAATGTTTGCCAAACTGTTGGCCATTGAACGCTACTCATATATATAAGTAGCGTTCAAGGGCAAACTTTTTGGCAAAACATTTTTCAAAACATGGGTTAGAGATTTTGGAATGGGCTGATTTTTGGTGAGGATGATCTCTACGGTGAGTAGATCATTCTCACCAAAAATCAGCTCATTCCAAAACTTCTAACCCATGTTTACCAGTTGAAAAATTGTGGACCGTCCATTTTTTGTAAACTGTTTTTGATGGGGTTAGAAGTTTTGGAATGGGCTGATTTTTTGTGATGATGATCTCCTCACCATAGAGATCATCCTCACCAAAAATCAGCCCATTCCAAAACCTCTAACTCATGTTTTGAAAAATGTTTTGCCAAAAAGTTGGCCATTGAACGCCCCCCTATATATATATATATATATATATGGGGGGCGTTCAATGGCCAACTTTTTGGCAAACTTTTTGGCAAAACATTTTTCAAAACATGAGTTAGAGGTTTTGGAATGGGCTGATTTTTGGTGAGGATGATCTCTACGGTGAGGAGATCATCCTCACCAAAAATCAGTCCATTCCAAAACTTTTAACCCATGTTTACAAGTTGAAAAATCGTGGACCGTCCATTTTTTGTAAATTGTTTTTGATGGGGTTAGAAGTTTTGGAATGGGTTGATTTTTGGTGATGATGATCTCCTCACCATAGAGATCATCCTCACCAAAAATCAACCCATTCCAAAACCTCTAACTCAAGTTTTGAAAAATGTTTTGCCAAAAAGTTTGCTAAAAAGTTTGCCCTTGAACGCTACCCTATATATATATATAGGGTCCCGTTCGGCACCCTAAGTTTTACCACACACTTTAACAAACGCGTTTTGTCCTACATGGGTTAGAAGTTTCGGAATGAGCTGATTTTTAGTGAGCATGATCTCTATGGTGAGGAGATCATCCTCACCAAAAATCAGCTCATTCCAAAACTTCTAACCCCATCAAAATTGATTTACAAAAAATGGACGGTCTACGATTTTTCAACGTGTAAACATGGGGCCAAACATTTCGGAATGAGCTGATTTTTGGGGAGGATGATCTTCTAATCATAGAGATCATCCTCACCAAAAATCAGCCTATTCCAAAACTTCTAACCCATGTAGGACAAAAAACGTTTGTTAAAGTGTGGTAAAACTTAGGGTGCTGAACATTTCCCATATATATATATATAGGGTCCCGTTCGGCACCCTAAGTTTTACCACACACTTTAACAAACGCGTTTTATCTTACATGGGTTAGAAGTTTCGGAATAGGCTGATTTTTGGTGAGGATGATCTCTATGGTGAGGAGATCATCCTCACCAAAAATCAGCTCATTCCAAAATTTCTAACCCCATCAAAATTGATTTACAAAAAATGGACGGTCCACGATTTTTCAACGTGTAAACATGGGGCTAAACATTTCGGAATGGGCTGATTTTTGGGGAGGATGATCTTCTAATCATAGAGATTATCCTCACCAAAAATCAGCCCAT
This sequence comes from Akebia trifoliata, assembly GCF_017979445.1. Classification (NCBI taxonomy): domain Eukaryota; kingdom Viridiplantae; phylum Streptophyta; class Magnoliopsida; order Ranunculales; family Lardizabalaceae; genus Akebia; species Akebia trifoliata. The sequence continues at coordinate 33,887,040 of NC_141381.1, forward strand.
TCCAAAACTCCTAACCCATGTAGGACAAAAAACGTTTGTTAAAGTGTGTGGTAAAACTAAGGGTGCTGAACATTTCCCATATATATATATATATATACAAACTTTTTGGCAAAACATTTTTTAAAACATGGGTTAGAGGTTTTGGAATGGGCTGATTTTTGGTGAGGATGATCTCTACGGTGAGTAGATCATCCTCACCAAAAATCAGCCCATTCCAAAACTTCTAACCCATGTTTACCAGTTGAAAAATCATGGACCGTCCATTTTTTGTAAACTGTTTTTGATGGGGTTAGAAGTTTTGGAATGGGCTGATTTTTGGTGATGATGATCTCCTCACCATAGAGATCATCCTCACCAAAAATCAACCCATTCCAAAACCTCTAACTCATGTTTTGAAAAATGTTTTGCCAAAAAGTTTGCTAAAAAGTTGGCCATTGAACGCCCCCCATATATATATATATAGGGGGGCGTTCAATGGCCAACTTTTTGGCAAAACATTTTTCAAAACATGAGTTAGAGGTTTTGGAATGGGCTGATTTTTGGTGAGGATGATCTCTATGGTGAGGAGATCATCATCACTAAAAATCAGCCCATTCCAAAACTTCTAACCCATATTTACAAGCTAAAAAATCGTGGACCGTCCATTTTTTGTAAACTGTTTTTGATGGGGTTAGAAGTTTTGGAATGGGCTGATTTTTGGTGAGGATGATCTCCTCACTGTAGAGATCATCCTCACCAAAAATCAGCCCATTCCTAAACCTCTAACCCATGTTTTGAAAAATGTTTTGCCAAAAAGTTTGCTAAAAAGTTTGCCCTTGATCGCTACCCATATATATATATATATATATATATATATATATATATAGGGAAATGTTCAGCACCCTAAGTTTTACCACACACTTTAACAAACGTTTTTTGTCCTACATGGGTTAGAAGTTTTGGAATGGGCTGATTTTTGGTGAGGATGATCTCTATGATTAGAAGATCATCCTCCCCAAAAATCAGCCCATTCCGAAATGTTTAGCCCCATGTTTACAAGTTGAAAAATCGTGGACCGTCCTTTTTTTGTAAACCATTTTTGATGGGGTTAGAAGTTTTGGAATGGGCTGATTTTTGGTGAGGATGATCTCCTCACCATAGAGATCATCCTCACCAAAAATCAGCCTATTCCAAAACTTCTAACCCATGTAAGACAAAACGCGTTTGTTAAAATGTATGGCAAAGCTTAGGATGCTGAACGGGACCCATATATATATATATATATATATATATATATATATATATATATATATATATATATAGGTCCCTATCCGTGGCCAACAGTTTGACAAACACTTTTTCAAAACATGGGTTAGAGGTCTTGGAATGGGCTGATTTTTGGTGAGGATGATCTCTACGGTGAGGAGATCATCCTCACCAAAAATCAGCTCATTCCAAAACTTCTAACCCCATTTTACAAGTTGAAAAATCGTGAACCGTCCATTTTTTGTAAACCATTTTTGATGAGGTTAGAAGTTTTGAAATGGGCTGATTTTTAGTGATGATGATCTCCTCACCATAGAGATCATCCTCACCAAAAATCAGCCCATTCCAAGACCTCTAACCCATGTTTTGAAAAATGTGTTTGCCAAACTGTTGGCCATTGAACGCTACTCTATATATATATATATATGGGAAATGTTCAGCACCCTAAGTTTTACCACACACTTTAACAAACGTTTTTTGTCCTACATGGGTTAGAAGTTTTGGAATGAGCTGATTTTTGGTGAGGATGATCTCTATGATTAGAAGATCATCCTCCCCAAAAATCAGCCCATTCCGAAATGTTTAGCCCCATGTTTACACGTTGAAAAATCGTGGGCCGTCCATTTTTTGTAAATCAATTTTGATGGGGTTAGAAGTTTTGGAATGAGCTGATTTTTGGTGAGGATGATCTCCTCACCATAGATATATAGGGTCCCGTTCGGCACCCTAAGTTTTACCACACACTTTAACAAACGCGTTTTGTCTTACATGGGTTAGAAGTTTCGGAATGAGCTGATTTTTGGTGAGGATGATCTCTATGGTGAGGAGATCATCCTCACCAAAAATCAGCTCATTCCAAAACTTCTAACCTCATCAAAAATGATTTACAAAAAATGGACGGTCCATGATTTTTCAACTTGTAAACATGGGGCTAAACATTTCGGAATGAGCTGATTTTTGGGGAGGATGATCTTCTAATCATAGAGATCATCCTCACCAAAAATCAGCCCATTCCAAAACTTCTAACCCATGTAGGACAAAAAACGTTTGTTAAAGTGTGTGGTAAAACTTAGGGTGCTGAACATTTCCCATATATATATAGGGGGGCGTTCAATGGCCAACTTTTTAGCAAACTTTTTGGCAAAACATTTTTCAAAACATGAGTTAGAGATTTTGGAATGGGCTGATTTTTGGTGATGATGATCTCTATGGTGAGGAGATCATCATCACCAAAAATCAGCCCATTCCAAAACTTCTAACCCCATCAAAAACAGTTTACAAAAAATGGACGGTCCACGATTTTTCAACTGGTAAACAAGGGTTAGAAGTTTTGGAATGGGCTGATTTTTGGTGAGGATGATCTACTCACCGTAGAGATCATCCTCACCAAAAATCAGCCCATTCCAAAACCTCTAACCCATGTTTTGAAAAATGTTTTGCCAAAAAGTTTGCTAAAAAGTTTGCCCATGAACACTACCCATATATATATAGGGAGCGGTTCAGCAGCCCCATTATGGTGGTGCCACACATTTTTCAAAACATGGGTTATAAGCTTTGGAATGAGCTGATTTTTTGTGAGGATGATCTCTATGATGAGGAGATCATCCTCACTAAAAATAAGCCAATTTCAAAACTTCTAACCCCATCAAAAGTGATTTACAAAAATGGGATGGTCCACGATTCTTCAACTTGTAAACTTGGGTTAGAAGTTTCAAAATGAGCTGATTTTTGGTGAGGATGATCTCTTCACCGTAGGGATCATCCTCACCAAAAATCAGCCTATTCCAAAACTTGTAACCCCATCAAAAGTAATTTACAAAAAATGCATGGCACCATGTGTGGCACCATAAGGGGCTGCTGAACCGCTCCCATATATATATATATGGTCTTGTTTGGCAGCCTACATAATTCAATACTAAAAGAATGAAATAACATAATGGAAAATCTTCAAAAGACATCATGGTTTTCACTACTACAATGCATAAAATGTCACTGGTGTTCCCAATAACAGCTCTTCCATCAATTTAGAGTGTTGTCAAAGAGATGAATTAGATATTTAGAGATTCTTTGCTGTCTTGACGCATGTATTGTTTCTTCATTTCTTCCAAGACGGAATCATTTGTGCTGCAGGGATGAAAGAAAGATGTAAGACGTAAGTTGTTTTATATTCTTCATAATTTAGAATGCTAACATTACTTTCTTTGCAGAATTTTACTAATCCTCCAAAGCATGAGAGAACACTTTTTTTCTCTTATTTCTAAACAATTTAATCAAAGCACAAGCAAAAGCACAAGGTTATTCAAGGTTCTGTATTTTCATCATATATATGTTCTGTTGAGATGTAATCCAATGACTAGTGAACAAGCCCCCCTTGTATCTTAGAAGAGCAGATGGTCTTCCAGTTTACCATATGGAATTTATGGTTACCATTCTTTGTCATTCCACCAAAAAATCGCAAAATAACTAGTTAAGCTTTGAGTCTAATAATCTAGGCATAAAAAAGAGAGCAAGAAAGTAGGCATTAATTTTCTCCAAAATACTTTTGATTGAGGTCACATTACCCCTTTTGAACAGAAACATTTGAGTACGACCTTAGTTTGCAAACAACTCTTTCAGTAACTGGATCCCAAATTTCTTCATCTTGTAAGGCACCCCCAAGGGAAAACCAAGATAGGAGGCAGGAAATGACCTGAATGAACCTGTTGCTCCGATCAAAAAGTCCAAATTTTGAATTGGGCCAACACCAAATATCCTACACTTCTGGATGGATGGCTATCCCTGAAACAACTCAAAACAACACAAGAAGCTGCTACAAAACCTAACCTTACACTCATAGAGGCATCTAGAACCACCAGAGTATTGTCAGTGAATTGGAGATGAGACACCATTAGACCCTCCTTTCCTGCAATGAAACCAGATAGCTTGCCAATTTTGCCACAGATATAGAGCCTCAACAATGATGTTGAAAAGATATGGCAATAGCTAGGGGATCACTTTGCCAAAGGTCTCAGGAGCTCCTAAAGAAACCAATCAGACTTGATCTAGCTCATCCATCTACACCAAATCCCATGTGATCAAGAAGATATTTCAATAAGCCCCAATTAATATTGTTGATTGTTTTTTCCAAATCTATCTAGCAGACCACCCCTAATTGATTAGGTCTAGATCTCAAGTCGATACACTGAGATTAATCATAATCCCATCTAAGATTTGCCTTTCTTTAAACGAACACACTTTGATGGTGTCCAATTATGGAGAAGAATAATACTAGAAGCCAGGATTTTGGCTATGATTTCGTCCAAGGACAAAAGATTGAAGGGTTTCATGTCTACAATGTCTTAAACTGAGAAATTCTGAAATATTCCTGCAATATTCAATAATGTGTCATTCCTGTCTTGTCCAAAACATTTGAAGAAGGTGCAAAACTTTAAACAACGTATAGATCTTTTTGTTTTCTGCAAGTTTATTACGCAATTTATTGAAAAACGGAATACTGCACTTGATATGGAGGAGAAAAAAGACAAATGTAAAGAGTATGAGATGATGCATCTTGGACCAAACCAAACGCCTTGAGCAACGAAGGATTCAGTTTACATAAACTGGGTATAAGAGTCCTAAGAGTCTAAGACCAAAAGAGTGGACGACCCTAATAGGCAAGGTTTGAAGTATTAACTCTGAATACCCCTTCCTACATAGAGAGGAATAATGCCAAAATGCAGAAAATGGAAACAAATAGTAGTGACTAATGACAATAAAGCTAAGATTAGAACAATCTAGAGGCAGTGAAGAAAGAAGCAACAAAAAGATATGAATGAGGACATGAAGTGCTCCATGTAATCTTCATCCACAAATACAATTCCATCATGTAGGGACTGGTATCTTTTAAAAATTGAATCATTTACATTAACAAGCATAGAACATAGTTATTGCTCAGAACAGAATCTTCCAGAAGAAGTAATGTGAGACCAGTGACAAATAAAGAAATAATACTAGCCAAAAAAAGGTATAAATAAAAAAAACCATTCTCTGTCCAAGAGAGATTGTGCAATACCTTGGACAAAGTAAATGCATAGAGACCACAAACAATCATGTCTCCTACGTTGAAAAGTTACAGCCAAAACATTGATGTGTACAATCCAAGATTTTTACTTTTTTTTAACCAATGCCCCTTTCATTTATTTATTTATTTTTAATACAAAGAGTTTATGGTATCTATTAAAAATTATAGAAACTGGAGATAAACTGCATAATTCAATGGTACACAAATAAAGAAGCTAATGAGAGAAAACAGTCAATAGCTATTGAAGAAGCCCCTACTCAAAACCAAATTGGTTGTAGTTCAAGGAAATAGAACATGTGGAAGAGATTGCATAAAAGGGAACATAAGAACATAAAATACAAATCAGTTCCCTCTAAATCTGCTTTTTTGTTTGGTTGGTTTCCCTTGGGAGAATTCTTACGATAAATAACTTGATTGTTCGGGGTTGGATCACTCCAAATTGTTGCCCCCTTTGTCTGTTAGATGGGAAATCTGTTGATCATATTTTAATTCATTGCCCTTACTCTTATAATATTTGGTCATTTTTCCTTGATCTATTTCGAATTAACTGGGTCTTTCCTCGTAAGTTCTCCTCGTTGTTAGAAGAGTGGGACAATAATGCCTTTTCCACCAGAAAATATTCCTTTGGGTGATGCTTCCCTCAGCTATTGCTTGGGGGGTATGGATCGAGAGAAATAACAAGGTGTTCCATAGTAAGAGAAGAAGCTCTCACGGCGATTTCCTAGAGATATTGGGTCTGTTGTACCTTTGGTCAAAACAAAACACAGATTTTCCAGGGATCACTTTTGACGACTTTTGTGTTTAGATGGAACTCTTTATGTGATCATTGACTTTTTATTTTTCCTTGTTTTGTTGCTTTTAGAGGCTATCTCGGCCTCCTTGTATTTTGTTTTCTCTCTTTTATCAATATATTACACTTATCAAAAAAAACAAAAAAAAAGACAAGTATATGTGTGTTTGTTGATATATCGAAGTATGTGGGTTAAAGGTTTACCTACAAACACACAAGCACACACCAATATCAGTAATGGACGGATTAAAAGAAAGATCAACATCATATAATGGGAACAAGAAAGCTATGCACGTAATAAAACTTACTATTGATGAAGGCAATCATTTAACTCTTTTGCCTGTTTTCGACACTGCCAGACAATCGATAGTGTTCTTCCTGCAGCACATTCAGCATACTTTGAAGTGTAATGATCACATTCTTTCAGTGCCTTCTGCTTCATTTTGCTGCGTAAAGCTGGAGAGTTCATTCATTAAATGTCTATGTAGTTTACATGGCTAGAAGAGATTAATGGCAACAAATTCGATGATATATGTGTATCTTGCAGTAGCATTAGTATTAAAAATTAACGTGCCCTTTAGAAGTAAAATTCTCTCTCATTCTACAATTTTTGATCAAGAATGTGGAACTCCATAGCATGTATTTTGGTCAATCATATAGTGGATTGCTCTGTGTATAACCAAAACCCATTCTAAGTGATAGAGTACCCCCTGGAGCGATGTTAGCTAAAAATCCATATGTACAGTACCACCCTAACCATCCAATGTATTGTTTGATTTTGAGCAACCATTAAAATTATGGACTAGAGCATCCCATTGAAGCAATATGCCTCTAGTGGTGTAAAGATTAATCAAACCTGGATCGATGTTAGCTGAAAATCCACATGGACAGTACAATCCTAACCATTCAATAAATTGTTTGATTTTAAGCAACTACTAAAATTAAGAACTTGTTCATCCACTAGAACCAACATGCCTCTAGTTGGTGGTGCAGCACTGCAGCTAAAGAAGCTAACCTAAGGATGTAAGGAATAAAGGAACTTTGAAAGGTAAGGAGGGGGAATTGATGCATGCAATGCGAATTGAGAAGTTAACACACACACACATATATCTATTATACAAAACAGGTTTTTGTCTCAGTCATAAACACAATCCACGGTGTTAGATGGAGTTGTGAAAATCCAATGGTTGGGAGCACTCCCACAAACACATACACACACACACAAAAAAAACCTACTTGAAACCACCACCATAAACCAACTCAACTATTTGAAAATTGAAACTACCCTCTCTCTCTTCTCTAGGGAAAAAAATCTATTATACAAAACAGGGTTTTTGTCCTAGTCATAAACACAATCCATGGTGTTAGATGGAGTTGTGAAAATCCAATGGTTAGGAGCACTCCCACAAACACACACACACAAACAAAATTACTTGAAACCACCACCATAAACCAACTCAACTATTTGAAAATTGAAACTACCTACTCTCTCTCTCTCTCTCCCTCCCTAGAAAAAAAATCTGGAACAATAGAGAACCCACAAAAGAAAAAAAAATACAATCTATTCAAACTCCATCAGATTTGATCACTTCTTCAAAGGAAAAAAATTCTAAATCATCCATAATGATTGGCTCTAAGGATCAAGTGCTGTGGATAAGACTCCAACCCAGGATTTGGGTCCTCAGTTTGTTCTTCAAAAAGTTCTCTCTAAAGTTTCAAGTAAAGGTTTATTGTATTTTTTCTATATTGTATTTTTCGCTCGCATTTCAATTTTTCATTTGATTTGTGCAAATTTTATTTGTCTTTGTCATTCGAGGTTAACTTCTTGAAGCCTAAGGTAACATGAATCCAAACTCTTCACATGTTTTTTTTTTCTCTTCATTTTAGTGAACTTAAGTTACATTTTCATTCTACTAATATGCATCACTTTAATCAAGTGTTGTGAGAAGCTTTTCGATGCACATTCAACAAAGCATTGATGGTCTCCTTCAACACCTGGGGAGTCAAATTAGTCCTCCATTTAGGCACTAAGATTTGTTGGCAAAATTTACAAGATTTTGAGACATCGAAGCCAAATTTATGATGTAAAAAAAATAATTTAATTTGATAATCTCGATATGATTGCAATTTCACGATCTCAATTTATCCTAAGAATTTTTACAAAATCGTACTTTGACTGAAATTTTTTTATAGGACCGACAAATATACTTTTTTTATATCTAATTTTCAACAACAGAGGAATATTCAACGTGTATGTGCACGTGTCACACACGTGCCGTAGGCACGAGCATCCACTAGTGTATATATATTTATATATATATATATATAGAGGCGCGTTCGGAGGCCTTAAAGAGAACCAAACATTGTTCCAAACATTTTTTCAAAATATGGGTTAGAAATTTCAGAATGGGCTTGGGTAAACCCAAAAGGTAAAATGAATTTTTTCTCAATTATTGTAGGATAGAGAAAAGGGTTAAAGGCTAAGGTTTATAGGGTAAGGAAAAGATTAAGTGTTAAGGTTTATAGGGTAATGATTGAAGGTAAAGAGAATGGAGAAAGGATTAATGGTTGAGATTTGTAATTTTCAAGAATCAATAACAACAAGGATTAACAAAAAATCAAGAAAAGAGGATTCTTGATGGATTCAAGATTTCAAGAAAATCAATAACAAATAAAAAAAATGGAAAGATGAGAAGATGATAGAAAAGACAGTATCTTGGAATCACACTAAAGATTTCTTAGAATCACACCAAGAATGGTGGAGAACTCACTTCACTCCATGAAAGAAACTCATTTTTTATTCATCAATTTTCTTCATTAAAAAAAAAAAAACTCATACAATCTATATATAAAGAAAATAAATCCAAGAATCCTAATCAAACAAAAATACCAAATAAATAACCTAATTTTCATAACTTTCTCTCTCCTAATTTTCCAACCCTAATAAACTTAAATAAAAGACAAACTAAAGTTACTAAACTGCCCCTAAATATTATACTAAGATCATGGGCCAATAAAACATCAAAATAAACCTAAAAACATAAAATTAAAGTCATAAAACAGAAAACTAAATAAATAACTATCTAAAATAACCCCAAACGATAAAACGATAAATCTAGACTCAAATAATTGCAAACCTAAGCAATTACAAATTTTTCGTCAGAACCCTAAACCGTTGACTTGGTTTTCGTTCCGCATTATGATCTCTATTGTGAGGAGATCATCCTCCCAAAAAATAGCCTATTTTGAAACTTCTATCCCCATCAAAAGTGGTTTACAAATAATTGACAGTTCATGTTTCTTCAGATTGTAAACTGAGTTTAGAAGTTTCAGAATGGGCTGATTTTTTGTGAGAATGATCTCTTTTAGAATGATCTCCTCACCATAGAGATCATTCTCACAAAAAATCATGCTTCCGATTCAAAGAGAAACCATGCTTCCGAGTCAAGCTTGGTTTGTTTATGCAGTTGTTTCACTCGCTTTCTATTCGAGGTGTGAGTTTGCCAGCCTGATTGCGACCGGAGACTTGAAGCTCCACTTGCACCTTTAAGGGAGTTTCCATTCGCTCCTTGCTCGCCTTGCACCCTGAACTTGAGCTCCCTTTCCAAAGCGTTCAAAGACTATATGCGCTTGTTTCTGCTCTTGCTCTCAGGAAATCAACCTGTAGAGCTGCTAGCGAAGTGTTGAATACGTCATTACCTAAGGTTCTCCATTAGCTTGAAAATCGGTGTTCTTAAGTTTCATTCCGTTCCGTCAGGGTCAATGTAATATGAGGGTCGAACCAATCCACTAGGGCTACCAAGTGTCACTCAAGGATAAAGGACCAAAGCGAAAGGCCTCAATTATTGATCAGAGGGGACACCAAACCAAGGGCCTTTACCCTCTCATCCCTTGGATAGAGAGGGAGGGCAGAGCTTTTGATTTTTTCATGTTGTCAAAGAGTTGAACAATGAAAATAGATGGGATGTAAAAAAAAATCCTTCCATTTTCAATAATATGGGAGGATTGTCTATAATGATAGAGAAACTCTAGAAGAGTTTAGTAGAGATGTGGAAATCAAGCATGGAGCTGGTAGCATGATTAGGAAAGACATTTTGTTTGGGGAAATGTTGAGGTGGCTTCTTGATCATGTGCTAGACATAGGTGTGGTTGTGGGAGTGGCAAAGTGCGATAAGTTCAAAGGAGCAGAAATGTTGATCAAATATGTTCTGGGAAAGAGGAAGGACTTCGGTGAGATTGTTCTTAGAGAAGCCAACACGTGTGTTAGCGAAGTATTGGACGATAACATTTCTCTTCCAGTAGACCTTCAAAAACAAGATTGCTTTAAGGTTGGGGATGGGGATAGGCTTTCTGCAGAGCAGAGACAAGGAGGTACAAATTTGGAGTTCCTTAACAAGATTACTCTAGGAGTAGTCGATGAAGTTTTGAAGTATGGTAGAGGAAGAGGTAAAAGATCTAAGGAGGTGGAAATTTTACAGAAAGATGTTAATGATTTCCCTTTAAAATCTGGTAGTAGTAGCTGAAGAGCAAGAAGTCAAATGGTTTCTGATGATAATTAAGATATTGTCTTGGAATGTCAGAGGCTTGGGGAATAGGCAGAAAAGAGCATCAGTGAAGTAAATAGTTAAGTATCAAAATCCACATGTCATTCTTCAAGAATCAAAGATGAATCTTGTTAATGACTTGACCATGTATGAGATTTGGGGTGGGAGTTTAGTTAGATGGGTGGCTCTTCTAGCAATGGGTTTTGCATGAGGTATTATCATTATGTGGGACACTAGATTTTTAAAGGTTACGGGTCATCTAGTTGGGACTTTTTCTAGTTCTATCCTGTGTAATTGCTTAGGGTTAAATGAGATGTGGGTTTTATCTAAGGTGTATGGCTCTATTAGACCTTGGGATCACAATCAAATTTGGGGGAGACCTTGGTGTATTGGAGGACATTTTAATGCCATCCAATTTTCTCATGAAAGGAGCGGGGGTCACCCTTATGCCTCTAGTATGAGAAAGTTTGTCGATTTTGTCAATAGCAATGAACTAATCAACTTACCCATGGAGGGAGGGCGGTTTACTTGGTCCAACAATCAAGATAATCCTACTTTGTCCAGGATGGACATATTTCTTCTTAGCCCTTCGTGGGAAGATCTTTTCGGCTCTATCCTCCAGACGATTACTCCCAGACCTGTGTCGGATCACTCTCCCATTCTTCTTAAGGCGGGGCTCGACCTTAGGCGTCAAACTCCCTTCCGTTTTGAGAATATGTGGTTGGAGAACGAAGGTTTCCTTAAGATGATTAGATCGTGGTGACTTAGCTTCGAAGTGTTTGGTAGACCGGGAGTGATTTTTAGAAAGAAGCTTAAGGAGTTGAAGGAGAAGTTGAAAGTTTAGAATCGTGAGTGTTTTGGTAGGAACGAGGTTAGGAAGAAAGTCCTGCTAGATAATATTGATACTTTGGACAAGGAGGAAGAGGAGTTGGGTGTCCTTGACGATGTGAAAAAAGTCCACCAATGTAATTTCAAAGCCAAATTCCAACAAGTGGCACTTTTAGAAGAAATCAATTGGAAACAAAAGTCTAAAGTGTGGTGGTTGAAGGAAGGAGACAACACCACAAAATTTTTCCATTGGGTTGCTAATTCTAACAAGAGAAGGAATTTCATTGGGAAGATCCTAGTGGAGGGTAGATTGCTTGAGGATGAAGAGAGTATTAGAAATTCAAATGTGGATTATCATTAAAACCTTCATTCGACGGAGTACGACAAGAGGGCCTTGTTGGATAATTTAGTGACGTAGCAGAAGCATGTGAATCAATAGATTCGAAAAGAATTAAGAGATTGTGTTCAATGGAACACACAAAATCAATTTGAATCAATAGATTCAATTGATAAACAAGTAATAGCTTGAAAAAAAAATATAAAGCATAAAGCTAAAAAGTAATTAAGAGAAAACATAATTGAATTGATATGTTTTAAATTGAATTGATCTATCAAATTTCATTTTTGAAGCTCCTTATATAGATAACTTCAACATAACTTAGAAACATTCTAAACTACTAAAAAGTAGCTTTCTAATCTATCCATAATATATTACTAACCTTCTAATCTTATTAGAACTCAATTTCGATACTTCTAAGCACTTCTAATAATAACCTAAAGAATAAAAACGAAATTATAACAAAAATAGAAACTAGAAAACAAATTAGAAACTAAACAAAATAGAAATTTCCTAAAGTTGAAATAGAAACTAACCAACTTCTAAATAACTTAAAACTGAAATAACCCAAAGACATATGACTATAATCAAAATTGGGTTGAGCATTGACCCAAACGGGTCAACCCGAACCAGGCTGGTCAAACCCTAGTTGACAAGGTTTGACTTAGTCAACTCGGTCTAAAAAATTTAGTCTTCCTCTTGTAGATGTCCTATATCATTTAGGTTTTGAAAACATTTCCGAGATCAATAAGGCTTGGCTCAAAAAAATGATTGGAGAGGATGAGGTTCTTCAAACCATCATTAGCATGCCTAGTGACAAAGCTCCTGGTCCCGACGATTTCAAATTGGGATTCTACAAAGTTTGTTGGGATGTGGTGAAGGAGGATTTGTGCAAAAGGCTATTAGAGATTTCTATGACGAAGGCTTTTTGGACCATAGCTCAAATTCGACTTTCATTACTTTGATTCCGAAGAAAGAAGGGGCAAAGGAATTGAGAGATTTCAGGCCTATTAGTCTTATTTCGTCCACCTATAAGATCTTATCTAAGGTTCTTGCCTTGAGACTTGAAGTAGTGATTTCTAAAATTATTAGCAATGAACAAGGAGCTTTCATCAAAGGTAGACAAATTTTGAATGGTATTTTGGTGGCCAATGAGTGTATAGACTCTAGGAAAAGCTTGGGCAAAGCGGAGCTTATTTGTAAAGTCGACATCGAGAATGCTTATGATCATGTTAATTGGAGCTTTCTTTCGAACCTTATGTACCAAATGGGGTTTGGAGAGAAGTGGATTAATTGGATGAGAAAGAGCGTTTCTTCTACTTCTTTTTCTATCTTGGTTAATGGGACTCCGGCTAGTTTCTATAGAAATTCTAGAGGTTTGAGACAAGATGACCACTATCCCCCTTTCTCTTCAATATTGTGGTTGAAGCCTTAGGTAGAATGTTTCATCGTGCTACCAACTTGGGAGTGTTGTCTGATTTTGGTGTTGCTACTGATCGCCCGCAAGTCTCCCACCTCCAATTTACAGATGATACGTTAGTTTTTTGGACGCCAAGACTAGTCCGGTTTGTTTCCTCAAGGGCCTCCTTTGCTGGTTTGATGTAATGCCCGGTTTACCCATTAATCTGAGAAAGAGCAATCTTTATGTTGTAGGGGAAGTTCTTGATATTGAAGCTTGGGCTGATTTCTTGGGTTGTGGTGTTAGATCCTTGCCTTGTATCTACTTGGTCCTCCCTTTGGGAGCAACTCACAGATCCTTGTCAGCTTGACAGGTCATGATTGAAAGGGTGAAAAAGACGCTTAGTGTGTGGAAAGCTAGATATTTGTCTAAAAGGGGGTAGATGACCTTTATTAGAAGCATGATGTCTAGTATTCCGATTCACTTCCTCTCCTTGTTTGCGCTTCCAAGGAAGATTGAGTTGGAGCTTGAAAAGTTGGTTAGAGATTTCTTGTGGAATGATAGATTGGGTAATAAAAGGTTTCATCTGGTGAATTGAAAATTAGTGTCGCCCTAAGAAGCTAGGAGGTCTTGGCCTTAGGAGATTTAGGCCTGTGAATAAACCTTAGGTGGGAAAGTGGTGTTGGCGCTTTGGGGTGGAGAAAGAGGAGCTTTGGAGGAATATCGTGGTAGTGAAATTTGGGGAGGATGCAGGAGGGTGGAGTAGTTTACCTAGCAACGTGTCATTCAGTTGTGGAGTGTGGAAAAGCATTTTGAGAGAGGAAAGTAACTTGGGTGAACATGTTCGCTTGGAGGTTGGGAGAGGAGACCATATTCTCTTTTGGGAAGATTGTTGGTCTAGTGATATTCCGTTGCAGAGTTTGTTTCGAGGCTTGTACTCTATTTCCACAAGGAAAAGAATGTCGATTTCTACCTTCTTAGTCCCGAACGAAAGGGGTGATTCCTGGGATTTGGGCTTTAGAAGAAGATTGAATGATTGGGAAATCGAATACGCAATCTCTATCTTAGACTTGTTAGCCTTAACGAGCCCTTCGATTGATGGGGTAGATCACTAGATTTGGAAATGTAGTATAGATGGTCATTTTTCTGTCAAATCTCTCTATTCCCTTCTTGAAGGCAACCAAGAGGTTTGTTTTCCTTATTTTATTTGGGACTTTAAGGTGCCAACCAAAGTGTCATTTCCCCTTTGGTTAACAGCCTTAAAGAGACTCCCCACAGTCAATGTCCTTTAGCGTAAAAATCTTGTGTTGATTGACTATTATTGCTTGTGTAAATCGAGTGGCGAGTCGGTTAGTCATATTTTCATCCATTGCAAGTTGTTTTATCAAATTTGGTCCCATTTCTTCTCTCTTTTTAAGGTTCCTTGGTGCCAACCGCTTTCGTTTGCTTTTCTCTTGTTTGGTTGGACCCCATTTCATGGAAACAAGGTAAGGATTCTTTGGACTTTAACACCTTTTGCAATTTGCTGGGGCTTGTGGAAATAAAGGAACTCCCAAACTTATTTTATTGAATTAACCGATCAACTTACTATGCTATCGGACATTTTTCGATTCAATTTGAGTAAAAAATTCAACATATTTCACTTGATTATTTTTCTATTATGAGAATCAATCCTACTACTTTTGGTCCTGGGTTTCCACACTAGAAGAAAAAAAATTGGGTCATTCATAAAAATAAAAAAACTTGGCTGTATGGCTTAAATCATTGGTCTGATACTGGATGTAGCCTTTTTCTTGATGGGTCACATGTATAGAACTAACTTCGAGATTGAGCATAATATGAAAGATCTTTTAGAAGCACATATTCCTCTGGGGGGTTCGATTAGGGTGTGGACATAAGGGTTTTTATGACACAATCAATAATTCAATTCATTTTCAATTAGGCCTTGCTCTAGCCTCTTTAGGGGTTGTTACTTCTTTGGTAGCTCAACACATGTATTCTTTACCTGCTTATGCATTCATAGCACAAGACTTTACAACTCAAGCTGCATTATATACTTACCACCAATACATTGCAAGATTCATCATGATAGGCACCTTTGCTCATGGAGCTATATTCTTAGGAATACCACAACCTGTTTCTGTCTTTTGTTGAATCTTTGCCAAGGCTCGATAGATAACTTGATAAGCCAATGATTTTTTTCCGTGTTTCAGAATACAGGTAACCAACATGTTAACTAATCGATTACAATAAATATCATTTTTTATTATTTCCCAACTACTTCAACTGCTTATGGGCTTAAATCAAAACGTTCTAAGAAGAAATATTTGCATATCAATCTCATCGATCTCATAAGTATCATACCAAATCCATCAATCAAATCACTTCTTCGAGTAACACAAGACATCTAAGTCGTCTTAGAAAAGAGATTTATTCATTGATAAGAAAGAAAAAAAAAGTGAACTGTGATTAGATTGGTGATAAAATAGAATCCTAGGTCGCGAACAGTGATTCGATTGATGATAAAGAAAGGGAATACTTGGTTCAATTCTCCACCTTAACGACAAAAAATAAAAAGGATTGATCAAATTCTATTGAGTTTGACTCATAGTGATCATTTATCAAAGAATGATGTTATCAAATGATTGAATAACAAGGATCAGTATACTTACGATACTTAGTTGATATTCATAAAAAGTATCTAATGAATTATGAGTTATTTCTTGAGTCAGAGAGAGAGAGAGGGGGTGACGACTTTCTGAAAAATAAATAAACATACTAAACATTCAGTAGGTACAGTAGTAGATATGATTTAAGGAAGTGTAATAGGTGTTAAGAACGTAAATAATTGGCTTTTGTCATTTAAATTCTTAAGAGAGGAGATGGTGAATGTAATTTTCAATTGTACATCCCAAGAGGATTAAATGAGACTATTAAGAAATTATGTTTGAAAAAAAAAAAGATGGATTGTTAAAAAATTCCAAATGTAGGAAGAATTTGTAAGAGGTACTTAAATGGGATGTAGAGAAGGACAATAGAGGAATCAAAGGATGAGGAAAAAGAAATTAGATGAAGGTTGTAATCCTTGAGTTTGACATGACATATAGATCTTGTATTGGCAAATACATACCTTAATAAGAGTAATAGTCATGTAGTGACCTTCATGTGATAATTTTGTAGAATCTAGATAGATTTGTTTACTTTTTAGAAGGAAGAATCAACATGTTGAGTTCAAGTCCAACTTACCCATCAAAAAAAAAGAAAAAAAGAATCAACATGTAAATGCTTTAAGATTAACCCAAGAAAGGGTTAGTCTCAAGAACATCAGTTAGTTTCCTGAATGATGCATGCCCAAGAATAAAGTGAACAATGATACCTTTTAGAGACAAATAATTAAAGGAAGGAAAATGGAATTTAAACATAGAAATGACAGAGACATGTGAAGAGATGGCCAACTATATATAAGAAGAAGCAAAAAGATAGAAATTTGACAACTATCCAATCCGCAAAGCAATCAAGAATCCCTGAATCTCCAATGCAAATGATTGATAGAAACACAAGCCTCCAAAGCAGTACACCCTTAGATAGATTTGTTTACTTTTTAGAAGGAAGAATCAACATGTTGAGTTCAAGTCCAACTTACCCATCAAAAAAAAAAGAAAAAAAGAATCAACATGTAAATGCTTTAAGATTAACCCAAGAAAGGGTTAGTCTCAAGAACATCAGTTAGTTTCCTGAATGATGCATGCCCAAGAATAAAGTGAACAATGATACCTTTTAGAGACAAATAATTAAAGGAAGGAAAATGGAATTTAAACATAGAAATGACAGAGACATGTGAAGAGATGGCCAACTATATATAAGAAGAAGCAAAAAGATAGAAATTGACAACTATCCAATCCGCAAAGCAACCAAGAATCTCTGAATCTCCTATGCAAATGATTGATAGAAACACAAGCCTCCAAAGCAGTACACCATGACCGCAACCAAACTACCGATGAAACCAGAGCTAAATATTATACTAGAATAATGAATGAAACAGAAACAAACTACCCAAGCTCAACTGCCTCCGCCTCAATCAAACAGTTTCCACACTTCAAACCATGGTGGGCATGAAACGAATGCTGCTCTTGCTGCTAATCATCGCCCTCTCGACACTCCCCGATCATAGGTCTCCGGCACCTACCAGAGTTCAGGCTTTTTGGAGAACCTAAATGGATGTCACTAAAAAAAAAACTTGATGGTGTAGTGATGGTCATTGAGGAAAGAGGTCATGTCAAAGGACTCTAAATAAAGCAAAGAGAAAACGTCAAAAAAGAATGAAGCAAAGAAAAGAATGAGGCAAAACACAAGAGATATAATGAATTTATACAATAAACAAGAGAGGATAAGATAAATATTTACAAACTTGCAGGAATGAGAAAGTAAACCAAAGACTTAGAAATTAATATATGAAGATCACATTGTGGTTTATGGATAAAAGAGATGCTAACCTAAAGAGACTAGTCGTCATATTTCTCTATTTAATTCTTGATAAGGGATGAGGAGATAAAGGAAATGTGGAGGACCCAGTTTCATAAATTAATATATGAAGATCCAATTGTGGTTTATGGTTAAAGGAGATGCTAACCTCAATTAATCGGCATATACACTTCCGTAAAATTAGAGTAAGAAAATTAAAGGAAACTTTACAAAGATGAAGATAAGAGAGGTCTTGCATCCAAATGGTATTCTAACAAAGGGCTGAAAATGCATGGGAAAACTGGATTTCATTGGTTCACTAATAAAGTATTTAATAGGACTTTGGGGACTGAAAAAAGTCGAATTCAAATTAAAGGAAAAAATGGGGTAATAGAGGAAAGCTAGTAAAGTTAGAGGGGGATATTATTGAATACGAAGGAGGGGGCATGAAAGAAAGACAATAAAGTTGAAGGGGGAGAAGAGGAAACGTGGAGTAGTGTGGACCCCACTCAACTATAACAGGAAGGGACATTTATACCCAACAAAATTGTAGCTGAGTGGGGTCCATTGTTGTGTTTTATTATATATATATATATAATCACACCAAGTATCATGGGATCAATCAATCAATCAACCTTATGAACCATATTATGTAATTATGGGAGGAGAGTATTGAAGCAAAAACATTAGGACAAGAAAGAAGTATCAAAACTAGTATGGCTTCATGCCATGGAAAAAACCTCTTTTATCTATCTTTCCCCACTTCAAGTAATCAAGGGATGCCTTTCCAAAATAATAACTCACCCTTGGTTGTCCAAATATGTCACATGTGTTAACTTCCTAAAGGGAGGGAGCATAACATGGGGTTGTATACACCAATGTTTTCAGATGTTGAGACATGAAGCAAGGCGTTTTGCTGGCTAGCATCTTGAGAGGCATAAAGTATACACCTCACAAGCATTAAATTTTTAATTAAATCATCACCATCAAATATTTGGGGTTGGCTAATGGATCATGTTTCAAGTTTCAAATATCGAAATCCAAGTTTTAATGCCCTATATTAATCATAATTTATTTTTATTTTATATTTCAATGAGAACGAAATTTTATATTTGAATAATTGAAATTTTGCAATATATAACCATTTATATTTATAGCAAAAATATAGTTGAGTATTGTTTTTTCAATAAATTTCATTGCATAATACTAAATGCTACTATAAATCAAATTAATTC
This sequence comes from Akebia trifoliata, assembly GCF_017979445.1. Lineage (NCBI taxonomy): Eukaryota > Viridiplantae > Streptophyta > Magnoliopsida > Ranunculales > Lardizabalaceae > Akebia > Akebia trifoliata. The sequence continues at coordinate 33,905,939 of NC_141381.1, forward strand.
TACAATTTATTTGTTTTACATATATTATTACTTTATATCCGAGTTTGTTTCTAAACTATATAATTATCTTGCACGTCAACAACAATAAAGAAATATAATAAGAAAACAAAAAAAGAATAAATATTTAAAAAAAATAAAATTAATGTGCAATGTATGCCTTCAGCTAAAAGGCTTAAATAAGCCTTGGCACGCCTCACATTGAGGATATGCATTTTTTATACTTGCCTCATCTGTTTTTATGTTTCTTCCTTGCGATTCAAGGCGTTTTCAATGAGCCACACCCTAAGGAAAACCTCGAGGCATAAGCTTGATACGCTTTTAAAAGCACTTGTACACATGAGTCATGATTGTCTTTCCCAATGATCTTGACAAGATCTAAGTATAGATTTAATTCTTGGTTTTACCAAAAATTTTAAGGGACATGTATCTATGTAAGTGGTGGTAAGTTCTTTAAACTTATCAAAAAAAAAAAAAAAAAGTTCTTTAAAGAAGAAGTAAATATTCATGGCCTTAAAAAAAAAAACAATCATTGTTATTGATGGGGGTGTCAAGTTCATGAGCTATTTTTGGAAGATCCTATGAAAGTTTTTTAAATAGAAAGCCAAAATTTTCACTCACAAACTAATGAATAAACGGAGGTGTTTGGGAGTTAGTTAACTCAAATCAAGAAACCGACAAAGGTTCTTGATTCGAAAATTTTAACTTTAAAAATCTGAATTTTTTTTTTAAAATCTAATTATTGGCTAAGTTCTCATTCCCTTCAAAAGTATTATCGCCTAATGATCCTACATCACAATGGGTTCTCCCCAATAATAACGGATGACGCCGAGATGAGGGATAAGGAGAAATAACTAGAAGAATACTTACGAAACAAAGTTTTTGAAGACAAATCTATTAAAAGCTTTTGAAAGCAATAAGAAAATTAAATTAAAACTGAAAATAAATCAATTATCTTGGCTTCATCAATCTCCCTAGATATTTGTCTTGTCGGAAAGTATGTTACTAATTGGGATCAAATACTATCCACGGTTGAGTTCACATAAAATAGTAGCTCTGCTAATAGAAGAAGCAAAGGTCCAAGTCCTTTTGAGATTGTTATTGGATAACCATGCAAACAAAATGGGGTTGGGATTTTGGTATCAGGTGGGCAGTGAATTATCAATAATAATAATTTGATAGTATGAGTAATAATTCCTCAGGGCTTCCCGTGAGGATGCACCCTCATTTACCCAGTGCATCTGATGGCCGGGCGTTGCAAGTGCCGGACCCACACGCCTTGGCCCAGCCTCTGGCTATTCCGGTCCCTCTAGTCAAACGTAAGTTTGGATACCCCATCAAATAATAATAATAATAATAATAATTACAATAATAATAAGAAGATACCCAGATTAGCCCTAAATAATCAGGTTCAAAACATAGGGTTGGACCCCAGAATCACATGAGAGCTCACCAGTTAATTATCAATTCCCCCAATAACAATTTAACAACAGAACTGCTTTAAGGGTTAGGAGTTAGGACTCAACAGAGGCATGCCTTCAAATTTCTTGAGATACCAATCTCACTAAACTGGCTGGTGGAATTCAGCAAATATAGATGTATACCCACAAATAAACTTTAAAAAAAAAAAAAAAAAATTAAATGTGAACCCCAAACCAGACTGCATTAGTCACTGGTTCACATGACATTATCTCCTACTCTTATTTAGTTGGGTTATTGAGGACTATATTAGAAATACTTCCAATCCCTTTAATCGAAAACTTTTAACTGATAATTTTATTTTACAAAAAATAAATCATTAATTTTTATAGGAAACGAGTCGAAACAAAGAGATTTGAGTTTCGATCTTACCTTCTTCAACTTTCTAACATGTTTTGAGAATTAGACTGAATAAAGTACGGAACTCGGAATTTTGCCATATTTAACTCACCAAAATGGAGATTCACCCCCCTTTCACCTCGTCTCTCTCTCTCTCTCTCTCTCTTCTCTCTCTCTCTCTCCTCTCTCTCTCTTCTCTCTCTATATATATATATATGGGTCCCCGTTCAGCACCCTAAGCTTTACCACACATTTTAACAAACGTGTTTTTTTACATGGGTTAGAAGTTTTGGAATGGGCTGATTTTTGGTGAGGATGATCTCTATGGTGAGGAGATCATCCTCACCAAAAATCAGCTCATTCCAAAACTTCTAACCCCATCAAAAATGGTTTATAAAAAATGGACGGTCCACGATTTTTCAACGTGTAAACATGGGGCTAAAACATTTCAGAATGGGCTGATTTTTGGGGAGGATGATCTTCTAATCATAGAGATCATCCTCACCAAAAAATCATCCCATTCCAAAACTTATAACCCATGTAGGACAAAAAAACGTTTGTTAAAGTTTGTGGTAAAAACTTAGGTGCTGAACATTTCCCTATATATATATCTATATATGGGTCCCGTTCGCCACCCTTAGTTTTACCACACCTTTAACAAACGCGTTTTGTCTTACATGGATTAGAAGTTTCGGAATGAGCTGATTTTTGGTGAGGATGATCTCTATGGTGAGGAGATCATCCTCACCAAAAATCAGCTCATTCAAAACTTCTAACCCCATCAAAATTGATTTACAAAAAATGGACGGTCCACGATTTTTCAACGTGTAAACATGGGGCTAAACATCTCGGAATGGGCTGATTTTTGGGGAGGATGATCTTCTAATCATAGAGATCATCCTCACCAAAAATCAGCTCATTCCAAAACTTCTACCCATGTAGGACAAAAAACGTTTGTTAAAGTGTGTGGTAAAAACTTAGGGTGCTGAACATTTCCCTATATATATATATATAGGAAATGTTCAGCACCCTAAGTTTTACCACACACTTTAACAAACGTTTTTTGTCCTACATGGGTTAGAAGTTTTGGAATGAGCTGATTTTTGGTGAGGATGATCTCTATTGATTAGAAGATCATCCTCCCCAAAAATCAGCCCATTCCGAGATGTTTAGCCCCATGTTTACACGTTGAAAAATCGTGGACCGTCCATTTTTTGTAAATCAATTTTGATGGGGTTAGAAGTTTTGGAATGAGCTGATTTTTGGTGAGGATGATCTCCTCACCATAGAGATCATCCTCACCAAAAATCAGCTCATTCCGAAACTTCTAACCCATGTAGGACAAAACGCGTTTGTTAAAGTGTGTGGTAAAACTTAGGGTGCCGAACGGGGGGGACCCATATATATATATATTATATATATATATGGGATAAATGTTCAACAACAAACATTTTGACAAAACATTTGGCAAAACATTTTTCAAAATATGGGTTAGAGGTTTTGGAATGGGCTGATTTTTGGTGAGGATAATCTCTACGGTGAGGAGATCATCATCACCAAAAATCAGCCCATTCCAAAACCTCTTACCCATCAAAAATGGCTTACAAAAAATGGACGGTCCACGATTTCCCAACTTGTAAACATGGGGTTAGAAGTTTTGGAATGGGCTGATTTTTTATGAGGATGATCTTATCACCATAGAGATCATGCTCATCAAAAATCAGCCCATTCCAAAACCTCTAACCCATGTTTTGAAAAATGTTTTGCCAAAATGTTTGTTGCTGAAAGGGACCCTATATATATATATATATATATAGGGTCGGGTTCCTACGACACACATTGCGACTCACATCGCGACAAATCGTGTAAGCCGTCCGATTAATTCGAGATCTGCGGTCCAGATCGTTTCTGACTTTAAACAAACGAGTTTTACATATTTACAACTACCTCCCCGTAAATCCTTATTCGATTTCAGCTCCTCTTCTCATCGAAACACATCGACTTCATCTTCTCACTTCGATCTGCAGGAAACGAGGACGATTCTTCCTCATCTCTCCCTCTCACTCTCTCTCTCATTCCCTCTCTCTCTCGACAACTCTCACAGCGTCTGCATATTGATTCTCCACGCAAATTAACTTCTCTCTATTTCTGTAAATTCAGCACTCTCATGTTTGTTCGTTCTCAGTTCTTCCCAAGCTTTCCAGACGATTTGCGAATAATACTCTCAGGTTCAAGGACAATCTCTAAATCTTCCTAGGGTTTTTAGTTTTGTTTTTTTATTTTTTATTTTTGAGATTATGAGTTTTTTTTATCTTTAATTTCTTATTATTAAAAGATGGTAAACTATTGAGGCGATGACGACGACGGTTTGCGACGGAGAACCTGATCGAGCATCTAAAATCTAGGGTTTGCGACGGTAAACTATTTTTCCCCTTTGAACATTCTCATACCAGCACATTGAAGTATCAGAACAGATTCCTGTCACCCAATTAGTAGTATCCTAATAACGTATGTAAGTTGAATCATTAATCCACTAAAGCATCACAATCGCTTACCACATTCAGAATCACTTTGGGTTCAGTCTCCTTCACAATAAAACATACTGCTCGTACACTATGGGCAATATCTATCCATTCTTTTTCTCTTAGTGGTTTTGGGGGAAATACATCTCTGAGGGTGTTAACAATGTAGAATCCAATGAGGGTGTTAATAACAGTACTTATTGAAATAAAGAAGGAATACTTAATAATACTCTTTAAACTCAAGAGAACACTGAGAGAGTTGGAACAAAAGATGTATTGCACTCTTCAACTTGAATTGAATCTCGAGCAAATACAAAAACTGAACAAAACTATAACCACATGACTAATTAATGAGAAACTAGGAAGTACAAAAATCCAAAACTTCCCAAAACTTAAATTATAGAGAATAGTTTTACAATGGAAAAATAAGCAACCACTTTCCTTATTTTACAGATTCAAACAAAAAAACTATAGGAATGCAAAAAATAAAAAATAAAAAATGAACAATATAACCAACATAAGTGTTGCTAATGGCCAACAACATCATCTCTTATCCTATTTACATAACCAACGTAAGTATTGTTTTATAATTGGTTACCACTCATTCACTAATATACAACGTACAACCTAGAGAGTTGTCACAAGGCTGGAAACAATTTGTGACCTTTCCCATCAAGGCCATAGCAAATCTTCATCACCATTTGCTATAATTGGAATAGAAAGTGCTGCTACAACATCAGCAATCTCACTCCACTTAGCAGGATCCCATGGCCTATCTGCAACTTTTCTGCAAGTTATCAACATGAAGGCATGCGATCATATTTGGAAGGAGTCAGAATGAAGTCAGTCCATCACTAATGAATGCAGTCAAACTCCAAACAGCAGATCAAAGGAAAACGTTAGTCAATAAGAAAGCATGAGATGTTGTCACATAGATACATGAAGGTGCTGACAGTAATAAATATCCACATCCGTCAATGTAACTACATATATAAGAATGATAGCTATAGTAGGAGGAAATACCATTCAAAAGTCTGACAAGAAACAAGCTACTAGCATTCATTGTGAATTGCAACATTGGCCCGATGATAAGGGATGGACAAACTGTTACGACATTGAGCTCACTTCTCTTTGCATACTCAAAAGCCTGACTTTCTGCTTCCGTTTTGGATAGGCAATACCAGTTCTAATTCCAAATAGAAGGAAGTTAAAGTTTACACGAAACAACCCTATCTATAGAATCAGATTGGTCGTGGGAATCTAAAATAAAACAGAACACAAACCTCCAATGTAATCCATTTATAAGTAAAAGTTGGCAATAGTGAATGTGGAATCAGTGATCTAGTCAATCTTAATAAAAAAAAAAACGTTAAAACACTATGATACATACAAAACTTAGTCAAGAAAGATAATACAGTTTTTTCAAGATCTAGATAAAATTGAGTCCTTTAGAAGCTCAACATGAACTCATTTGAAAGGAGGCGATAATTGAATGACACGTTGCCTTATATTGACAATAACTTGTGAAAACTATATGTCGTGATCTTAGTTGCATGAACCTTCTATCATATGTTCTGGTCCTCGTCCCACTTCCTAAAATAGTTCTGATTCCCCACTTCCGCACCCAATTCCACTTCGTGCAACTAAGACCTTGAGCACTAAATGACTCCAAGGACTTGAATTATATTGTAAAAGCAATGGCTAGTACAATTTTATACGGCATGTAATAAATGAATTTTTTGAGACAGTAAAACTCAAATTATTGGTTTACAATGGGTAGTCGACATTCAATATAGACAATTTTACTCAAAATCTAACATTAAAAATTATTTTGCTAGTTACTTACCCCAGTTGTCTTGCAAGCTTCCTTGTCAGACCAACATGATTCGTCCATGGCTTGATCTTTTGGCCAACTTGGATTCACCATAACAGCACCGACAGATGACACAACCACAACCTTCTTTACTTTGGCCATGAAACTCGCCTTTAGAACATTAGATGTACCTGTCACAGCAGGCTCGAATTATGGAAACAATAATGGGAGCAGTGGTCACATTTAGGGTGGGGGCAACCTAATTAAGGGCCCCTACAAACATGGCGAAATGCTGAAAGGCACGGGAGTTGTTGGGTTTGCCGGAGTTGATGCAACCAGGGCGAAACGCTGAAAGGCACAAGGAGTTGGTGGGTTTGCTGGAGTTGACACAAACAGTCCGAAAACCATATCCAACATCTAAGTCAGTCTTTCTGCTTTGGCATGCATATTGCAGAGCAGGTCTGGGTCTCATCCCCATCAACTTTGCCTTTTGGAAGAACCCATACAAAAAATAATCACCAATTTACTCTCCCACATTGAGGTTAGAAGGCCTAACTAAGAATAATAAATAAAGAATTTAAATGAATAAGCACATCCTTGTAAAGAAATTTAATTTCTTTATTTTTTTTTTCCGGCTAGAATACCGTTGTTGCCACTCTATTTATTTCATACCCTCCATTGCCTATTACTTATTAAAAATAAGACTTCTTTGTAATTTGAAAGTTCAGGCGAATCTCGTAAGTTAGGTAATATTTTAAATTCTTCCTCAAATGTACAATTATTATTTCCAAACACAAGACTAATATTTCTCCAGAAAGACTAGAAAAAATATATAAAAACGAGATTTTTCTTTGGAGAGAAGATTTACGATATTATGGAAGGGCTTGGTTAACCATTTTGAGATACTTGGGGAAGTTCAATCTTGGCTTGGTAGTGGGTAGTAACATTATACGTAGCATGGCTTTCTTAAAGAACTGCTAATACAGATGAGCATTAGGGATTATCTCATCCCATGTTCAAATTACCCTAAATCATCGATCAAGGTAAGTTGTTTGAAGAGAAAGAACCTAATGTCTAGTTAACAGAGCTTGTCTTGGGTGCAAGCCTTTTGGCTTGTACCATTTATGGAGCGTGGAGGCAACATTTCTCATAACTGAACACAGAAAATAGAGTGAGTGAATTTTCAGTCTCTAACATTAACTGATTTCCTTGATTTTACTTATCAGATTATGCATAAATGGTGTACTAGAATACAGATTACATGACTTGACCATGAATTGCATACCCAGTGGATGATATGCTCCAAACAAATATCAAATGAATGAGAAAATTAAAGAAAGTAGTTGGATTATTTTCAAAATGAAAATTACATGGGGAGACTAAGTATTAAAAAGAAAGAGTTCTATTTCGATGACTTTCAAGTTTGTTAGATTTTTATTTTTAGGTTTTGGATTGTATACGAGCATAATCCTAATTGTAAACAACTACTGAAATTGTTTGAACAAGCCTTTTGGCTTGTACCATTTATGGAGCGTGGAGGCAACATTTCTCATAACTGAACACAGAAAATAGAGTGAGTGAATTTTCAGTCTCTAACATTAACTGATTTCCTTGAGTTTACTTATCAGATTATGCATAAATGGTGTACTAGAATACAGATTACATGACTTGACCATGAATTGCATACCCAGTGGATGATATGCTCCAACAAATATCAAATGAATGAGAAAATTAAAGAAAGTAGTTGGATTATTTTCAAAATGAAAATTACATGGGGAGACTAAGTATTAAAAAGAAAGAGTTCTATTTCGATGACTTTCAAGTTTGTTAGATTTTTATTTTTAGGTTTTGGATTGTATACGAGCATAATCCTAATTGTAAACAACTACTGAAATTGTTTGAACAGAGTGTTATAATGATGAGATAGTAACTTGAAAGTCAAACCCATGACATTCAAGTCTGCGTGGAGGGAATTGAAAAAATAAATTATTAACTTTTTTGTGCTTGGTTGTTTTAGTTCTAATTGAATTTGGATTTGATGGAGTAGTTATGTGATATGAAATCTGTGCAACCTCGGATATTTGGGTAAATCTCTACAACCTCGGTTATCCGGTTGTAGAAAAATCTAAGAATAGAGGATCAAAGAATAGAGGTTGAAAGCCCTAAGTCACCACCAAATCCTTCAAAATGTCTGTCATATCGATGTCGTGGATACTTGGATATTTTGATTTTAATCCATGACATGCTGCCAAGGGCTTATTCTAGACAAACCCGTACGTATAATATACCATCGGAAGGGAAGCGATGCAATTAACTCAATATCCATAGACCATTAATTAATGAAAAATGAAACACACAACAATAACTCAATATCAGTGAAACAAAGTATCAGTGAAACAAAACAACTTTCAAAATAAAATTTGTCGATGATTCGTCATAATCGATACATAAAAAAAAAACAAATGAAAAAAAAAAAAATTTAAGGGTTTACCTTAGGGTTTCTGTTGGAGAGAAACAGAGAGAGAGAGAGATGAGGACAAAGCCGAGTTGGGTTTCTTCGAGGAGGTTCTGTCTTCGTTTCCAGTAGAGGGAGGGATGCCGAGTTGGGTTTTTGTCGAACTGGGGTTCGGCCGAGCTCTTCGTCTCTTCGCAACGAGTTAGAGAGAGAGAGAGATATGAGGAAGACGATGATGAATGATTGTCGCAGATGTGAGTTTGAAAAGGAAGAAGACGACGAAGATGGAGAACTCTCTGTCGAAGATCGATCTGACGAAGAGGAAGAGAGTGAAGAAGAAGACGAAGGTTCAGATCTCAGGTCTGTGTCTTCGAACGCAGGGCAGAGAGTTTGGAAGAAGACGAAGATGAGAGTGAAGAAGAAATCAAATCTGTTTTTTCTTTTTGTTTACGGGGAGGCATTTGCAAATAACAAAAATTCGTTATTTTACATTCGAATGGTTGCTACACCCGATCTGGACCGTAGATCTAGCACGAATCTAACGGTTGATTTCGTGTGTCGCGATGGGGGTCGTAGAAACCCCACCCTATATATATAGGGTCCCGTTCGGCGCCCTACAACGTAACAAACAATTTGGAGCCGTCGGATATATAGAGATCGGACGGACAAGATTCACTTAAACACGATTTAACATATAATTTAAAAGTTTTAAGTTAATTACTGTGCCATCCTTCTACTTTTCAATAATTAGTGCGTCCTCCCTCTCTCTTTAAAACCCAAAAGAAAAAAAAAATAGAGAGGGAGAACTCTCTCGTTCTCTCTCACTCTTTCTCGACGGAACTCGATAGAACCCTCTTTCTCAAAAACAAACCTGAACAAAAATGGTGCCTAGATAGGCAGTAGCTTTGAGGAGATAATCAGTAGCCCAATGAATGACCACCCTTGCATTCTGTAACTTGCCCTTCATCAACCCACCAAACTCAATCACACTCCATGAAAGCATAGTGGTTGTGAAAGCCATTGGAAACCCAAACTTCACATTGTCCCCTGCATTATAATACCCTCCAACATTGCCACCACTTTATTGTGTGGCCTACCCCTGTGTTGAATGAAATCTACAGATAGTCTCTTTCGTCCAGAGAGTGGTTTCTCCTGCTCATAAAATTCCTCGTTGTCAATTATCATGAGCATATGCTTGATGAACCACAACAGAGTAGTTAAAATAGATTGTTTCAGAAACTTGAGCATTGTTTAAACCTCAAATTTCTTCATGACAGACAGTATAGAGAAAGATGGTTTCGTGAGAAGTAGTTGCGAGAGCGAGAATGAGAGAGCAAAAGCGCGAGGGTTTCGTGAGAGAGTGAAAGAGAGGGTTCTCTCGAGTTCTGTCGTAGAGTGAGAGTGAGAGAGAGGGTTCTATTGAGTTCCGTTAGAAAGGTTCTATCGAGTTTCGTTGTTCTCCCTCTCTGTTTTTTTTTTTTAAGAGAGAGGAGGACGCACGTCGAACGAGACCCATATATATATAATTACTCGTGACACGAAATCTAATTTTCGTGTCACACAAAACAATCACAAAATCTAAACTCACTATAATAGATCAAAAAGTCTAAATTTTTGCACTAATAAAACAGTTTCTACAAAATCTAATTTGGCAACACTAAACCAATCCCAAAAGAATTGGATTCTTACACCACCTAACCAATTACAAAAAGTAAGGCTTATACACCTCCAAACGATTTTTTAAACATTAAAAATGTAGGATGTATTATTAAAAATATAAAAACAAGTAAAACCTTCTAAGCATCAAATAAAAATTAAATATTAAAAATGTAGAATGTATCATCACTCATAGAGTATCAAACATCAAATAAACAACTATTCTTAGCCTAGGATTAGTATTTTAGATCCTATTATAAACTAGAGAATAATTAAAACAAAAAAATAAAAGAATCAAACACAAAAAAAGAAAAAAAAAAAAAAAAAAAGAGTTTTTCTATATAAAAAAAATTCAAGAGGCATAAACCCTTTGTAAAAACCTCTTATTATTAACAATCTACCTCTAACCATAACTTTAAAATCATCATCACACACTAATAACGAAGCACTAATATCTACCAACTAACCACATTACATACTAACTATTAACGACTATTTATTGTTTAAACAGTAAAAATGTAGGATGTATCATTAAAAATATAAAAACAAGTAAAACCTACAAACAAGACACTTACATCTACCAATTAACTACATTTCACACTAACTATTAACGACTATCTACTAAAATGTAAAAACAACTATTACTAACCAAATGAAACACTTACATTTGCCAACTAATTACATTTCACACTAACTATTAACGACTACCAACTAAATAGCAACAATAATGCACAATAACTATTGAAATGTAAGCCTCATTGCATAATAAAGCGTGCCTCAAGGCATAAACCCTTTGTAAAAATTACCTCTTATTATAAACAATTTACCTCTAACCATAATTTTAAAACAATTATTACACACTAATAACGAAGCACTGATATCTACCAACTAACCACATCACATACTAACTATTAATGACTATCTACTAAACAATAACATCACCCCACGATTTTTAGTCTACTGAATTTTAATTAATTTGAGACATTGGACATTTTATGTGAGTCAATTTTTAATCCTAAAAAGGCAAGGAATTAATGATAAAATCTAATCCTTATCTTATCGTGTGTCCTCCCTGTAGGAATGCATTTTTTATGTAAAAGTGATACGTCCAAAGTGTGAAAATTGGGAACATATACAAACATGTAAAAAAAGGAACCACTTACAATGGATTTGTGGTGAAATAACTTACCTCCCGTTCTACACGAGGGATGACTGAATCGACTTAAGCTACCGACACCAATTTCAATGTACGAATCCGAGGGACCAAGACAATTACGTCTCACTGTCCTCCTTTCTTAAATCTATTACAATCTGGGCCTTCCCAGATAAAAATTAAAAATTGACAAGTAATCCTTACAAAAATTCTAAAAAATAAATCCTAACAAATCTAAAAGAATAACTCTTTCAAAGCATCCTCACCCTCCACCATCAGAAATCCAAACCTACAAAATCAATTTGTCAAAACCCAAATCACTAAAAAAATTTAATTCAAAATTTCAGTCTTAAAACCAAAAAATAAAGTAAAATGATGAATCTATAACACAAAATCTAATTGGAGACCCCATTTTCTAGAAGAAACATTAAAAATGAAAAGACAAACCATAGTCAAACCCAAATAACTATCACAGTAACATTTTCAACTAACAAACTTGCATTTCTCGAACAAATGAAATAATTCACAAGAAACATACGAACCTCATAAATTATACAAACAATCTAAGGTTTTCCAATTCTTAAAAAAAGACAAATTTTAGGAAACTCTTATCTAGCTAAAACTAATAATACCTCCCTAACAATTTTTAAGGTTCAAGGACTTCTAGTGCATATGTTGTTAGTAAGTTTATTTGAGATTTTGCTCTAATTAAACAAATTCAACCTTTCCCATTAATAACATTATCAAATCAACTCACTTGAACAACTATGAATTTTTTAAATCTAAAAGATTGAATGTGACAACTCACTACTTGATCATTAACCCTCACATTTTTTTAAACCCGATTTCTAGTCCCAACTTTAAAATGAAGTTAATTTTCCAAAACAACCTTGACAAATCCACTGAGGACAAAAAAATCCGAACTCAAAACGTATAAAACCCAACTTTCAACTTACCTAAAACCCAAAGTCTATAAAACATAAACCATATTCCATAAAAACATGAACTCATAAATGAACCACTAGCTACCAAGGTTTCAAAATCAGGTCTATCATCTCATTTCATTAGGCACTAATACCAAGTTGACTCTTCCAAGTCATCTTTTCCCAAAAAAAATCCAACATCTAATAACTTGCTATGAAACGCAACTTGTCCAAAATCTCAAATCAAAAATCCCTAGAACATAAACCACAACCCACAAGCCACTCATTATTCACACACCATCCATAAGCCACTAACCACCAAGGGTTCAAAATCAAGTAGCTCCTCATTTCAAAACACTAATACCAAGGCATCTCGTCTCAAAGAAAAACAAACATCTAATGGCTTGCTACTAAACCTTAGATTATTAACTAAATATTAATATAGAAGAAAATAAATGAACATACCTGGGTTCTCAACGAATTGTAAACAAAATGTTGTTCTTTGTACATGCACGGCTTCAAGAAAATAGACTCCCATTTTGCTTCGTCGTCTGAAATAAGTGGATTCATGATTTGAGACATGAACACTAATCAAGAGGACCCCACAAAAGAAAAAAAGGATATCAATTTATACAAATACAAAAATTCAAAAAAAAAATATACACATTCAATTATGCTTTGCAAGGAAGAATATTAGTTATGCAATCATAAGGTCATAGATGTTTCTATAGGGCGCAATCAGCCACAGTCTCTAGTTGAACATAGAGTGATCTCTGGCTCTTCTTCTCTTCCTCTGATGGAACAATAACTACCTTGTAGCCTTCCAAAATCTCTATATGTTCAAAATGAAAAGAATCACAACATAATCACCCAAAAAAAGATTAATCACATCACTAGAAACATTGCAAAAAAAGTTTTATTGTGGTTACCACTTTCAGAAGCCATGTCAAGGAAATCTTGAAGCTTCAAAGCCCTCCGATAGTAAATCATTGCAAATCATTCCTCTAACTAAAAAACCAATACCGTTCATAAAAATCAACACACTAGGTACCATAAGAAATTAAAGGGGAAAAAAATTCATCGGCTACCTATTCTGCACAATGTTTGTCCTCTAAAGGAGACCCAATGACGGAGATGCGAGATGTCTTCACTTGCACTTTTACAATTAAACCTCTCCATTAATCAGAAAGTAATGCTCTTGATTTATTTTGGACATATTTAAAACCAGGGAAAATTTTTTGTAGGTAAATAGCAAGTAAAATAATTTAAGATCAGCAATCACTCTATTTTACAAAGAAAATGAAAAATAGGTTAAAAATAAGAAAGTGCATGGCATCAAGTATTTCTCCAGAGAATCACTGTATTTAAACATTCTATGTTAATCACCCTACTTAAAAGGCTGCCATCAGATGTACATATGCTTTAATGCAAAATCAATTATCAAAAAAACAGCGGAAGTAGCAACAAAATCCAGTACTCCTAAAGTTTCTTAATCTAAAAAAAATCATCTACAACCAAAAAAACTAAATAGGAAAAAAAATTAGTGCAAATGGAAGCAACGACCTTGTGAATAATATCAGATAAAATGCATAATGAAATACTGCATTAGTAATTTCTATTAATCAACAAATTAACTTTGCCAATCAAGTAAAAAGATTATATTGGAAATAAGTTGCATAAAATTCATAACCAGAATCAAATTCAAAATTCCAGTTTTAAAACCAAATAAAAGAAAGTAAATAATGAATTTAAAACACAAAATCTAATTGGAGACCCCATTTTCCAAAAGAAACATTAAAAAATGAAAAGATAAACCATAATCAAACCCAAATAATTACCCAAATAACTATCATAATAACATTTTCAACTAAAAAACTTGCATTTCTCGAACAAATAAAATAATTCACGAAAAACATACGAACCTGATAAATTGTACAAACAATCTAAAATTTTCCAATTCTGAAAAAATGTAAAATTTAGGAAACTCTTATCTAACTAAAACTAATAACACCTCCCTAACAATTTTTAGGGTTCAAAGACTTCTAGTGCATGTGTTGTTAGTAAGTTTATTTGAGATTTTGCACTAATTAAACAAGTTCAACATTTCCCACAAATAACATTATCAAATCAACTCACTTGAACAACTATGAATTTTTTATTATTTTTTAAATCTAAAAGATTGAATGTGTCAACTCACTAATTGATCATATGAATTTGACATGGAGCAAATATCTTAATTTGTAAAGTCAACTCAACCAAAGATTATATATATATGCTCACACACACACTAGTGAATGCCCGAGCTTACGGCACGGTTTGGAAACAAAATCGGTGTTAATATAAGGTACACCAATTTTTCCCAAGCTTGAAGTCATGAACTAATGGATAAAAGGTAGATCACCATGGTAATTCATGTTGCATTTAATAGTTAATGGGATATGGCTGTAAGCTAGGAGTCTTTTCTTCTTTTCTAGGGATAGCATAATTTATTCATTGTTTTTGGCAATAAATACTAACATAGAGGATTGCTAATGATTTACAATACCAAGATTTTGTGTTCTAAAGATGTTCAAAACATTGGGCTGACTACGACTCCTAGCAACTAACCATGAAAACAATGAGAAAATATTGATCTACAAAAATAAAAGCATAAGTCATTAAATATTGATAATTGGTCACTGCTTCCCGTACTTGCAACAATTTCTAGGAGTGAATCCAAGAACTATGAAGATTACTCACCTGATCCTTCAAGGTTAATACAGTTTGAGTTCCCACTTCAATTGTTTGCTCCACAACCTACACATCAATCTTTAAGGTGAGGACACACTGATCATAGCAGATTATTAAGCCCTATTAACAAAGACGCTCCATTCTTTCGAAAAATAGTCAAGTTAAACAATCACGGGCATTGTTGTTAAGAGAATGTAGAGAAGGGCTGTCTATGGATCAGGTTGCTTCAATGATCCACATTTCAAACTAATCCAATCAACATCCAAAATTCCACATATTATGAGGTTAGGAGATTCATAAAAGGCCGATTTTTGTAAGGACGATCTCCATGGTGAAGAGATCATCCTCAAACAATCAGCTTCTAAATTATCTCTATGTGGGCCCTATGAGCATGTGATCTACAACGTGTCTAAAATATGGATGGTTAGATCTTCTAATGTAACTATTGTAAGATCTCCTATTCAGGTCTCCTGAGAGTGCAATGCTATTACACAAACATAAGCAAAATATCATTATACTCATGAGGGTCATTAATGGTGGTAAGGCGAACTGAGTCTTCTCATGATCCAAATTCCCTTTTAGAACATCAGTGAAGACCTCCAACAATGACTGTCCTTTTGCTGTAGCTTGCAACTCCACAACAGAAGAGCACTTATAAACAATATCAAGTGGAACAATAGAAGATTTGAAAGAATTTGCCCGTGCCGTAGGGGTTAAGAGGTAAAAGAGGAAAAGTAATAAAGTTGGAGAAGTACAATAAAGAAAAGGGGATAAAAGGAAAGACAATAAAGCTGGAGAGGTACTATTGGAAAGGGGTAGAAGAAGAAAGAGAATAAAGTTAGGGGTATTTTTTGAAAAAAAGGTAAAACCTACCTCGAAATACGTTGAGAGTGGGACCCACCGTTGTGTTTTATTATATAGATTGTATTATGCAAAATTTAACGATTCAATTTTTAAACTAGATACTTCATCTTAGGCTCTGTATTGTTCACATCAAGTAGATTTTCTGGAAAATATTTTTGTGTGAAATAACATTTCAAACATAAATATTAACCAGAAAAACAACATGCTAACACAAACTAACCTTTTCTTTATTGAATGAGAAGCATGTAAAAAAGGCAGGGTACTGCTTATAAAAAAAGATGGTGCAAATGTGTCATTTTTTATTTGGTCAGCCACCTTGGATATATCATGTGCTGGGGCCTATGAATTTCTATTACCTTTGCGAAGCTAGTGATGAGCCTTTTAACCACTTACTTATCCATTTTTTAAACTAGATACTTCATCTTAGGCTCTGTATTGTTCACATCAAGTAGATTTTCTGGAAAATATTTTTGTGTGAAATAACATTTCAAACATAAATATTAACCAGAAAAACAACATGCTAACACAAACTAACCTTTTCTTTATTGAATGAGAAGCATGTAAAAAAGGCAGGGTACTGCTTATAAAAAAAGATGGTGCAAATGTGTCATTTTTTATTTGGTCAGCCACCTTGGATATATCATGTGCTGGGGCCTATGAATTTCTATTACCTTTGCGAAGCTAGTGATGAGCCTTTTAACCACTTACTTATCCATTTTTTAAACTAGATACTTCATCTTAGGCTCTGTATTGTTCACATCAAGTAGATTTTCTGGAAAATATTTTTGTGTGAAATAACATTTCAAACATAAATATTAACCAGAAAAACTACATGCTAACACAAACTAACCTTTTCTTTATTGAATGAAAAGCATGTAAAAAAGGCAGGGTACTGCTTATAAAAAAAAGATGGTGCAAATGTGTCCTTTTTTATTTGGTCGGCCACCTTGGATATATCATGTGCTGGGGCATTACTTCTATGAATTTCTATTACCTTTGCGAAGCTAGTGATGAGCCTTTTAACCACTTACTTATCCATTGGAAGTTTTCTCATAATGTGTGGTTTCCAACTGGTTTAGAAATTTCCATATCCCCTATTGTCTCTTGTCCAGAGATGGTAGACTTTAGCACTGAAATTCAAAGAAAGAATTTTATGAGCTTGACTTCTTTAACTGTTTGTTGGTGCATTTGGAAGGAAAGGAAAGTTATGCTTTTGACAAGAATGAGCACTCCCTTCATGAGATTATTTTAATATCCTTGGTTTCATGTACTTTTAATTGAAGGTAAGGAATTTAAAGGCTATTTCTTCGCGAATTCTTTGTTTAGGTGGGATATGGTTTGTAAGGACCCTGAGAAACAGATCTGATTCTCTCTCTTTTATCCCTATCTTTTCTGTTGTAAGTTGGTCTACTCAACCTCCTCCCTTTGTTTCTTTTTCAAAAGAAGTGTGGTGTACTCGGGGTAGACAGACTTCAATCGCTGTGCAGACAGGGTTTTCAGACATGACAACTGAGGTGAGGGCAAGGGGACCATCTCATTCCCTCCATTGCGGCAATCTTCAACATAATCTCCTTATGGCATGTGGGCAAAAGAGGTGGGCTTCCATCTTTCTATTTAAGAAGCTGACACTGACGGGCTGTCATTGTTAGAGAAGTTTTATACATGGTAAGTTATGGATGCAAAGTGAAAGAGAGTGCTAGATGTTGAGTGTTGTGCTATCCGCCTTTGCTCCTGGGTGTCACGTGCTCATGTATCGTGCCCCAGTTCAACCTGTGACCCTCTTATATTCATAGTTGCACCCTCCCCATCAGATCGATCTCTTGGGGTAAATGGTTGTCAACATAGTATCAGAATGCTAGGTTCGTATAAGTCACAGGTTCAAGTCTCCTTGAGGGAATTGTTCACCCTTATGGGTTGGGGGGGGAGGGGGTTGAGTGTTTTGCGACCCTATTATATTCATAGTTGCGCCATCCCCATCAGATCGATCTTTTGGGGTAAATGATTGTCAACACTAGACACATAATCAATCATTTAGTATACAATCGTCTATCAGATGGACTGTCTAATTTCCCCTGTCAACATGCCACATGAAAAGAAATACAGATGTTCTATCAAACCGGTGGGGAAGACATATAGGTTGTGGTGCTTTCAAGGATGGGAACTCATCAAGTATGTGTGTGGTGAGTGGATGGGCGGGGGAGGGTGGGAGGGCATTCCCATACTTGTGCACCACATGTTCCTATATGACATTTGTAGATTTCTGGGCTAGAGAGAGAGAGAGAGAGACCTGAGCAGATGAAAGCACTCCTGGTGAAAACCGAACATAACGTTGACTGCCATAGACTGCAGAACTAACATCAAACCCACTGCCAACTTTCCCTTGAGCAATACAATGAGCACTTTGAGCCACCATATGCACCAAATCAAGATCCGCAGAGTCATCTTGATTCAGGTTTTTAGATGACGAGGGAAGATTGACAACTCCAAGATAGTGAAGTAAAGCTACAACCACTGCAGTTTTCATTGCTGCATATGACCCCAGTCCAGTTTTTGCAACTTCAGGCTTGCACCTATCTTCATTGGATCCCTCTACATTAATGGTAATGGATGAAAAAGATGGAAGCGAAGCCAATGTGTCTGGTGTCAATGGGAGTCCACGAGCTTCAATCTAACAAGCAAAAATACAGCACATGTAAGATCTTGATTTGTAGGTACATGCAAGCAACAGCTATGAAATGGGGACATTTAAGTAAGAAAGGTTAAAACAAAACCAGAAAACTATTAAAAAGCAAACGTTTACACTATAATATGTCTTTTCTTAAAACAAATGTGTGATCATTCAAGAAATATTTGAAGAAGCATGCTTCAACAGATGAGACCCTAAATAGAGTCGAATGTCAGAAGAGGGTATGGTGATGATCTAGATTATTTTGTAAAAACATAAGTTAAATCTTATCGTATTTTCATTTAATCTCCCACATCTCAAAAACAAAATGAAGAATAAGAAAAAGAAGAAAGGAAGTTGGGTGGGTGTGGGTGTTGGGGGGGGGGGGGGAGAGAGAGAAAGAGATCTGAAGAGAAAATATATCCAATCCAGATGCCACGCACTTCAGACCAGCAAGAGTAGGTTGTTCTGTGTGAGGGTTGGGGAACTTGTTGGACCTGTGCCTGCCTCTGCATACCAACTTATTGATACGTGCTTTTTGAGAACCTAATTTGAAATTCAAGTACTCAAAATGCCAGTTCCATTGACAAATTCACTAACATCTTGAATTTCAGTTCTTGTTCACAGATTAAGCCCAAGGACCTGCCTTGTTAACATACACAAACTGGAATAACCTCTTACAGCTATCTCAATTAAGATGTAAAGCCATTATATTCTATGATGTACAAATTTAAAGAATATATAGGCTATAGCTATAGCTAAAGTGGCTAAAGGTACACATGCTCAGGCATACAAGCACTGATGAACGTACAAAACAGTACAGACAAATACCCTACATGCAGAGCACCACCCCTCTCTTTCGACCACACCCACATGCACAAACATATTTATAGTCATAAAGATGAATAGTATAAGCCAAACTAAGCCAGGAATTTAGATTGGCATCCATAAATCAGAAACTAATAAGGGGGTTATAGAGTGAAGACTGATGCAAAACATAATCCATTATTAATCCCTGGACATCACGCACCATCCCATGCTTTCTATTCCCTGTATTAAGTTTTGTTTTATTTCAAGCTAAATGGGTTACTCCTTGTGGTTATTGATTGGGGACCATGTCATTAAAGACACTGTAGAAGAAACATATAACCCAAATCCTTGCAGATTTTTCATGTTTCAACATTAAGGAATTAAAGGGGGGGGGGGTAAAGAATTTAAAACTGTAACACAGTACTAATTGATACATAAAAGTCGTAAAGATACCTGGTTTCGGTATGAATAAAAATCATTGGAACCTAAGATTGTAATACCAAGGCTTGCATGACTATACCAGTAAAGGCTTTAGATTCTTGGAGTTATATTAGTTCGTTATTTTTAATAGGCTTGAACAATGAATAAAGCACCAACATTACCCTGCAAAAGTAGTTTCTGAAGCACATCCTTCTTAACCTCGTCAACTAGTATTGCATGTACAGCTGCTACAGCATACTGCACTGCTTGTTCCACGAAAGGGTTGGCTGAATCCCTGAAATATTTGTGACAAGAATGTTTCTCAGAGATTTCACATCCAGTTACCAAAATTAGAGGAAAAGACCCAGTAATTTTGTTTGTGGATCACTCAACAGCTTTGGTCTGTGATCCCACGTTGTTCTAAACCATAGACACACAAACTATGTAGATACATGTAGAAACATGCAACCAAATATCTTCAATTACAATGGTGGAACTCATTCAAAACTTGCCCTGAAGAGATACACTTAAGGGCCAAATTTTTTAGTGACAATTTGTATAACGTCTCTCTAGAGAGTTGAGGCGATGTTAATTGCACATCTGTCCATACCTGACAGATCTCAAAGAAAATCACAAATTTTACAACACTACAGTAATAATTATGTCCTCAATAAAGTCGTCAATTCCAAATAATTTGTGGTTCATTTCAGAAGGGAAAAAATATATCAGACTCAACTTAATCAAACCACTAAAAGCAACTACTCCAATTAATTTACCCCCCAACCCTTCAATAACAGATAAAAACCAAAACAAGAAGACTTTTGATTTTGATATTATTTTTTAATAGGTATAATATGACATAATTTATTGATTACGAGAGGGGAAAAGTGGTCGAGATGACCAATCCAAAAGACCCAAAAGAACATGGATGGAGATACTGAAAGCAGATATAAACATTCTCTCATTCGGATAAGTCTTTGGGAATGAGGATTAAATTTTTTATATTTGTTTATTAGTATTTTACATTGTTTATCCATTTAAAAACACCCACGTGCAAGGACCAAACCTTAATCCTTAGGCTTTGGCTAGTGAAATGGCTCAACGTTTGAAAAACCAATCTGAGAGATAAATCAAAGACAAATGACAAGAACATAGGACATAAATCAAATCTCACATAATGCCATTTGAACGTTGTCCTCAACTACAGGGTCACTACCTCTAGCTCCCATATCAAGGAGTTCAACCCTTTTATTACCAAGGCTACTCATATACCTACGGTGGTGCCACCAAATTGAACGACAGGTTTTTGAGATATACATAAATCAGGCAAGCAACATTCAAAGAACGAGCAAGCAAGAGCTAGCATAAAAGCACATAAAAGTCAAAGAACATGAAGGATGAACTAATTAACTTGTAATGATGGAAGGGGCTTTTGTTTAGATTGTTTTCTCCTACTTTCCCCTACTTAAATATTGAATAAAAACATATCACACAACCAGCCTAAAAATTAGCATGGTATAAGCTTGCAGGCATACCAATATAGGGAAATGAGTTTAAGGATTTGTTATTGCATACAAATAGTATAGGGAGCCACCATTTCGTTCACTAGGACAGCAAAGACGCACAGGAGGAGGTAGTAAGAAATCTCCACTTGGCGTTGTAAGTGCCGGGCACATATTGTACCTCGAAGCTAGAAAATCGATAACCTCAAGGCTTTGTGAGATGTAATTTGGAAATGTCAACCATTCTACGAAACCATCTTTACTCGCACTGTGCTCCATCCCATTTTGGGAGCCAAGAGCCATGTAGAGGTCAATTATGATTAATGTTATAGGCCCTGCACAAGATTGGGACTAAGAGTCAAGCACTCCCTAAAAAAAATCAAACATGAATGTCAGAAACTTCATAACTATAACAAAGGAAAAGTGAAAAAAAAAGACCTACTATGCCCATGAGAAAGTGTTGTCAAGAAACGCCAATGTTCCTCCAATGAAAGTAGTTGGCGGATTAGGATCATAGGCAATGCACAACCGAACAGGTATTCTGAAAATGTTTATCTCATGCCGGGACAAAAACTGTTTATGTCATGCAGGAACAGAAAATTGAAATCTTTTATTGTAATAAAGCTGCTTCTGTGTCTCCATGCAAGTTATTTTCCACAATATTCATTTCAAATGTGGCCGCATTATCATCCCACCTGACCTTCCTAGATAGTCTGCTGTGAGCTGGTTTGAAGATAGGACCTAAGCAAATGAAACACATAGCTATTACTTTTATTATTTAAGATTTAAATAAAACCTTGAAGTGGTCACTAAATATAGAGGTAATTCTAGGTATGCCTAGTAAACCCCAACAGCATAGTGGTGTCTGTCCCACCATTCATTGGGTCCAACATATGAGATAGCCAACATGGCTACTCCAACAGTTGACATGGTCTAACGGTCCAAATCATATAATATATCATGTTAATTTGAATGATGAGAAATAGTCTAGAAGAAGACAAAATGGTTGGATGGCTAAAATCATCCTATTATTAATATTTTGAAAGAAAAATAGAAGTCTAAAAATACTATTGACATTGTGTTCCATGGGAAATGTAGTATTAGGCCTTTGGATCTTTGATTAGTTTGGAATTTAAAATTCGATTCTACCATCTCAGGGAAACCAATGAACCTTTAACACAAAAAAAATGACTATCCCCATTGAACCCAATTTCATTAACACTAATCCTATACCTATAAAAAAATCTCTCTATCTATTTATCTATCTATCTATCTATCTATATATATATATATATATTCGGAGGCCCTAATCCTAAAGAGAGCCAAACATTTTTGAAAATAGGGGTTAGTTCAAAAATCTGATGCTGATAGTCACGTATAGCATTTGCAGCATCTACTACAAGTTTCACTGAGAAAATCCAACATGGGTATTTTAATTTAAAAAGCTTCTTAGGAATTTTCGGTACAAGGCTTTGATGATAATTAGCATGGTGTTGAATGCCTTAAAGCAAAATTTCAGCAACTTCTCACTGGATACATACAGGGACCATTGACAAACAGCTATCCTGATATGCATCGATTGTTTATCTCTTCACTACTCAAGCTGAAAAAACATACTGAATTATACATAATTATGTACCTGAGACATGCCTCCAATAGAGAACATAAATAAGAGAACAGATAAATATATAAACTTGTGAAGAATGACTAAAATCCCAACCATGTATAAATACAAAATCCAAAGGTAGGGATCTAAACATATCTTGATAACACATCTCAAATATACTAATCCCGAGGATGAGTTCCTTCCACCACAAACAAATCATGTGTTTTCTTCATAAGTCACTAAATCCTGAACCTATACGAATATATGTACTATATATACACACCATGATGGCATGCTTCCCAAAAAAATGTCAAATAAGTTTAACACAAGAAAGACATTCAAACAGTTGAACCCATAACATGATCAAACAGTGTTCTGTGGAGCAAAGTATCAGTTCCAAGTTCAAAGCCACCTCATATTTGTAAGACAAGAAAATTGGCTTCATAAACAATAAACTAAAATATATTTAAATAGTTAAAAACATATAAGAAAAAAGAAAACCAATTGACAAGATTCACAGGTGGTTTCACAAGAGTACAATTCTGATTTTCTAAGCAGTCCATCTTCCATTATGCTTGCAAGGAAGCTCAAAGTTGAGGGGATTATACTATCAATTTTAAAACTTGTTGTATTTCTAATTTTCACCAAAAACATCAAGTTATTTCAATAAAGTTCTTAATATTAGTGATGAACAACTTGAGTGGAAAAAATACCTGGTGCACAAGAAGTCCTGTGGGAATAACAAATGTCAAAATTGGTACTTCAACTTTCCATAGCAAAGCCCTACACAACATCACAAAAAGGTCGACAACACCTCTTAAACACAAGCAAAACAGAATTAAGTTACAAACATAGGCAAAACTACAAAATAAAATGCCATATACAATTAAAGGAACCAAAATCTAAACCACAAACACAATCCCTTTTGTTAAAATAAACAAATCCAATGGTCAAGATAAAACATGAATCTTGAGGATAAATCACACCCAATTGTTGGATCTTGCATTTTAACTGTTGAGATTGTGTATCTGTTAAGGATATAGGGACTTTCACTATTAATATCACACAATTTGAACTCTTTGAGCACCACAATTTAATCTTACCCTTACAGATTATAACCATATTCACTCCAAGTAACATAGAATATAAAAATCTATTTACTGGAGACACCACAAATGATCTCACTATCATCAATGCAAGGACTATAATAGTATTCATTTAATTTATACAATCTAAACCATCAAGACACCACAATTTGATCTAACTCCATAATATCACTATCATCACATCAAGACATAGAAAACAACCATAATTTATTCCATTTATCACAAAAATCCTTCTTCTAAAAGGCCACAAGAAATTACTCATCATCATGCACAAAAATATTTCACCAAATTTTAATCCCAATCCTTTGGAATAATATTTTGACAAACAATATCGGTTGCATCATCCAACTTCAGCGGGATTTATTTAACTAGAAACTCAAAATCATTTCATTTCCAGTCCTAGAATTCATAATAGATTTATAAGAACATTAAAAAAACAGAATCTGAAATATTTAGCCCTAAAGGTTGTCATCATGTTCATCATATAACACTTAATCAGAACCATCAAAATATCACAATCGAATCTCATTCTATGCACCTCACTCTGTAATCTTCACTACCATCAAAGTACAAATCAAAGATAATAATCTCACTACATATAACAAATGAATCTTTTCTTTAAAAAGTCCACAAAAAAATACATCTTCCAAATTTCAAACTTTTTGAAAAAGTAAACTCAATTATTTCATTTTCAATCCCAAAACTAAAAAATGTTGCTAAAGTCATGCAAGAAAGTGAATATGAAATTTAATCCTTTAGTTGGAGTCCTAGACAAAAATAATATCGATCACATCTGCCAAATTTCAAACTTATTGAAAAGGTAAACTCAATTATTTCATTTTCGATCCCAAAACTGAAAAATATTGTTAAAAGCCATTCAAGAAAGTGAATATGAAATTTAAAGTAATGTAAAGTCCGCAAATCCTATCCTTTGTGTGATTCTTATTTAATTTCGATGTTATTCTTTCCAAGTTCTCGAGTGTCATGGATCTCACTCGTGTCTATGCTTGATTTTTATAAATGATGGTATATTGTTGCTATCTTTGAGAGAGTGACCCTACATGAAGCATTCTTCCCTTTCTCACCCTCCAATCCTTTTGATGCATGTTAATTTGTTATATATGCACAAATTTCTTTCCTTAAGTCACCATTTCTCCTCAAACCAATTTACATTTATTCTAACCCCAAAGGGTTGGCCTAGTGGAAAGTCTAGCCTAGACAAGCTCCTCAGGAAGGGTAGGTCAAGTGTTCAAAACCCCACGAAGCAATGAATTCCTTGGGGCCACCCCCTTCAGGGTCCCGTTCACCCTCAACTCAACTAGTTGCACGTATGACTTTCTGAGGGAGTGGTGCATGTGACCATGGGATTAGTCTCACCCGAAGGGTGGGGATACCTACGATAAGCAAAAAAATAATATATAGATAGATAGATAGATAGATAGGATTAGGATCCATGTACACACATATCTACTCATATATCTACAACGTGTTTTGCCTTATGTGGGCTAAAAGTTTTGGATTGAGCTGATTTTTGGTGAGGATGATCTCTATGACGAGAAGATCACCCCGCCAAAAATCAGCTAATTCTAAAACTTCTAACCCCATATTTATGAGTTGAAGAATTGTGGACTGTCCATTTTTTGTAAATCACTTTTGACAAGATTAAAAAATTTGGATTGAGCTGAATTTCGGTGAGGATGATCTCCTAATCATAGAGATCCTCCTCACCAAAAATCAGCTCAATCTGAAACTTTTAGCCACATAGGACAAAACACGTTGTAGATGTGTACACGGAACCCAACCCATATATATATATATATATATATACACATTTATTTAGTATTGTAATTAGTTTTTCTGTAAGTGATCATGATTGAAATCAAAATGTCTATTCTTTCAAGACTAACTTTTTCTGATTTACTCCCTTGAGTTTCTCCCTCTTCGGATTTTTTAATCATTTCCTTTAGGACTTTTAGTTCAACTGGAAAAGTTAACTAGCACAACATCGTAGTAAAATACAGATCTAGGTAACATAGCTTCCTTTTTTTGTATGTTATAAGACTAAATAGGTAATAGAAAATGGCATTAAATATATGAGATGCATTCATAATTCAATTTTCAATTCATTGATCATAGACTAATAATTCTCAAGGTAGAAAACAACAAAGAAATACGTCTATTATTTCATTGCAGATACCTGTAATCTCCCTTTTTTCTTTAAAGATCATCCTCCAACCTCATGAAATTCTGAGTCCTCCCTCTAAATGAACTTATCCAAATGCCCATCAGATTCCTCGTCACACCACCATTTCTCACTTTCTATTCTTCTAAAAGCTACTCGACTCCTTGACCATGATGTACCAAATATAGCAGTCTGACTCTGATCAATAAGGAAGTAAATAAAAGAAATTAGAAACCAACCTATCTATCTGACTCTAATAGGTAGGAGTAATGAAACAAGGGAAGGAGTTGCATCTCACCATTTCCACATCGATTAGGAACCACAGGCTTAAAACTTGATACAAAATTGATCACCCGATTCCTCTCTGGATAGATACTAGCAGGATAGGATAGGATATGATACTAACCATCATCTTAGCTTCTGCCACAAGACCAAAATATTAATCATCAAAGAGTTTAGAGAGGTGAAAACAAAAATTACAAATTAATAGAAAGAACAAAGTTATTGGACATAAATACCTTTCAATGGTGAGCGCAGCCATGTGGAACAGGATCTGAAAGTTTACTTCAGCCAATGCTTGGTTAATCTATAAGTTAAATATGTTCTTGATAGTTGAATAATAGCTATAGTGAACATCTTCTTGGTTGATATGAAGTTGCACTTTTAACCATCAAGTGGTAGACCAAATGTCCCCAAAAGAAGCATAGAGTAGATATCCAACAAATTTAAGGGAGAAGATTGCAGATCCTATGAGAGTCATTTTCCTGAAAGAGGTTGTGTTTGGGTGGGGGGGGGGGGTCTTTGTTTGTATGAGTGGGTGGGTCAATGGGTGGATGGATGGTTTGCGTTCTGATACAAAAGAGGCACAATATTTTTACAATTCAATTAAAATAGTTATGCTTCTTTAAAAATAACTCTAACCATGAAACAAATTTTAGACAATTCGTTGTAGTTCATGAATACCAAAAGAAGGAACTATTTCATGTATGGTTTTACCACATCATACCTTCATTTATTAGAAGAAAGTTCAACATTGAAGACAAACCACCAATGGATAAATAGTAACACAACTTTTTGGTTCCACCATTTTTAGACAACGTCACATCTAAAATACAAAACCGTGAAGATTGATAATTGAGCATTCCTAAAAACCTAGAAGTACCTTAGTCAATTGTACTTCTTCAACAACTCAATGGCTATGTAGTTAATGTGAAGAAAGATGAAATCCAAAATTCTAGAACTCTGCTTCTCAAATAGTGTAAAACAAACTAGCCCAAGACTCACAACCAAGAAGAAGAACAATTAAAAGGATGAAAAGGGAAAATATTAATTTAATTTAAAGAAATTTTACAAGTTGGAAATGAGATCTCCACTTACACAAGGTATGAAATTTGGAGTGTTGATGGTTTCTTACTCACTTTCTCTTTTCTCAAGGGCTATTTCAAGGACTTGGTGGTGAATGGGATTCCCTACATGTACATATAGGTGGTGGAGGAAATTTATAGCATGTGAGAATGCTTGTTCAAGAGGGTTCAACATGGAAAACGAATTTGCCACACATTCTTGTGCGACAAGAGATGCAACATTATACTCTGCCCCTATCGTAGAAAGGGACACCGAAATATTACTTCATGCTACACCATGCACATGCCGATCCACATGAGAAAGTGACATGGTATGAACAACACGTGAAGTGGTGCCCATACAAAATTACATAAATACCCTCACTAAATCCCACAAAATAAAATAAGAAAATAAAAATAAGATTTCTAGAAAATTCACTTTAAAATTTAACAGTTAAGAAGACCTAATTAAATAGAAACAAAGATTATTTTTTTGTTTGATAGGTATAGCATTAGTAGTTAGCAAATGAAATTGGGCTCTAGGGCAAATTGAAACAAAGATAGAACACCAAAAACAAAAAGAATTCAGCTGCACTACATACCCTTAGAAGAAGAGATAAAAAGAATTGGGACTAACATATAACAAGATGTGCAGTATAGTAAATAATTGAGACCTCAATAGGTAAAACTACATTGGAGTAAGAAAAAAAAAACATAAGTAATATTTAAAATAAAAATCCAAAGTTAAATAATTGATGTGAACAACATTGCAAGAAAGAACTCGGTGACATTATTATATTAGAAGAGTACTAGGAAAAAGTTCGAAGGGGGACCTAAGTTGATATGGAAGTATTTGGATCGTCACCAAGAAATATTTCAAGCCAAAACATGACAAACTAAGCCAACAGACCTTCTTTTAATGACTAATTAAATATAACATCTTCCCTTATCAATGAAACCCACACAACTGATATGCAATACTTAAACCCCTTATGAGTATGGATAGTAAACAGAGGCAAAAGAGACAGTAAAGTCAACAGTGAATGTCTTATAGTCAATGAATAATTGAGACAGACACTTTTACTACTCATCTATTAGAAGAATATTCAACATTTGTCGTCACTGGGTGAAATAGTGAACTAGACTATTCTAGACTAGGTTCAGATATTAGGCCAACATGCAGTTCGATCACTATGGAAACTAAATGCAACCTAGTGAAATGTCAAACCTAGCCAGTGCCCAAGGGAGATGTACTTTTTTATTTCTTTTTTCGACGCAACAACCAACCCCATTGAAAGTAGGACTAATCCTTTTAGATACACCATGCCACCACAAACATGTGTATCGAATAAATCACGAGTAGGAAGACTCAATCTCACGACCCTGGGGAGCAAACCCAGGCCGCTCAACCACTGCTCCACCACTCGGGTGGTTTATTTTAATTTATAAAGTAAAATCACCAATGGTGAGACTCAATCTCACGACCTTGGGGAGCAAACCCAGTTCGCTCAACCACTGCTCCACCACGAGTGATTCCTCTTTATTTTATCGAATAAAACCATGAGTGAGGAGACTCAATCTCCCGACTCTGGGGAGCAAACCCAAGTCGCTCAACCACTGCTCCACCACTCGTGTGCTTTTTTTCTTTTTTTTCTTATCCCCCTTTTTATGATTTTGCATTAAGATTTTCAGAGGACGAGCTTTTTAGCCTTTATGCTTTCACACTTTTGAACTTCAGGGTATCATCATTTTTCAACCCAGGGTTTACTATTAGGTAGCCTTTTCCAATGGCACATACCAATGGCGGCTTTCACACTAATGTATCATTTTTTTTCTTTTCTTTTTGGGCTTCATTTCTTTTCACTTTTTTCTCTCATCTTCTTTTTTATGATTTTGCATTGAGATTTTCAGGGGATAAGCTTTCTTAGTCCTTTTGCAATGTGGTGGCTGTCACACTTTTAAACTTCAGGTATCATCATTTTTCAACCCAAAGTTGACAATTAGGCAGCCTTTTCCAAGGGCACATACCAATGGCGGCTTTCACACTAATTATAAACAGTCATTTTTACTACATCTCAACCCATAAGGAAATAAGTAAGGAAGCTCAATCAAAGGATACATATAGGATCACATAGTGATAAAAACTGCAACATGGCCACAATCTAATCCTTGCTAGTAATAGACAGGGGTGCACTATGATTATCAAAGACTAACTAGTTGAATCACCCTCTAATTGAAGAGTAGTAAAGAGCCTATCAATTGAGATTCAAAGAGATCTAACTCATACTATAGACTCAACTGCTCTAGATTCTTAAAAAATATTCAATCGTATTCTAATTTTTCATCTATTTATTAAGAAAAATTTTAAAACTATGAAAAAATAATTTTCTTGTTTGCCTACTAAAAACATTTTATATGAAAACTAATTATCATAAACAAGCAAACATTATTTTCACTACAAATGAAATCCAACATCCAAACATTATTTTCACCACAAATGAAATCAAACATCTAATGCATGCATACAGTTTACTATAAATATGTTAGAAAATTAAGTAATTCTTATTTTCTAATTACGTTTAATGAAATAAATGTTGGATGGTCAATTAGAATCAAGATAATAGATTGAGCTACACAAGATAACAATGAAGATATGGATCAATAGAAAGACAATATAAAAAAAATTAGAAATGAACACCTTCAAGAATATACAAGAGTAGCTCTAATAGGTGATAAATTAAGAAAAAGTCGATAAAGATGGTTTGCATAACATTAAGTGAAAGCTAATTATAAATCTAATTCGAACGAATATATAACTTGAAGGTTCTAAATGAGCATCAAGAAGAGCAAAATGAATGAGGATTGAGGTAGTGGAAGTAGATATGAACACACTATCAAAACAAGAAATTGATTTGGATATTAAGGAATCAAGGAATAAAGGCAAATACAAAATCTTTCATATTAAATGAAGAAGTAAGGTAAAGGTGACAAAATTATTTTTAGAAATTATTAAATGAGGATAACACTAAAACCTAGAATTAATAAATCATACATCAAGAAAGAAAACCAATACAATTTCCTAGATTCATCGAAAGAAAGACAATTAAGAACCAAATTATACCTAAGATCTCTAATTAAATTGAGACTACAAGTGAATCAGTTGAGAAATATTATCAAGGTATGAATCTTACACCCTCTATACTTCCTGAGGAAATAACTTAGTTACTGCGCAATCATCATCCAGTATTTGCATGCGTTCCATGTTCCTAAAAGTGAGTCCACTATCATCATCACCCATCTCTTCTGCATTTGCAATGATTGTTTCAAAAGCTTCAATTAAAACAAGATTTTTAGTGCTATAAATCAACTATATGAATTACTGTTGGGAGGTAACATAGAACATATAACAAGATCTGTAGTATAGTAAATAATTAACCTACATAGCTAAAAATATATCGGAGAGAACAAAAAAAGGCATCAGTCACAAGCCATTTTTTTGTTACTCTCTCACTACAGGCCAACCAAGGAACTGGTGTAAGGACCTCAATTTATGGACCAAAAGCTAGAGGGATTTTATCTCAAAATTTCCCTTCCTTTTATATAAGCACTTACTAAAACCTAGGTTCTTTTAATCTAGACTTCCCTCCCTTCAATTGGATTTTAAATATCAAATGATTTAAGATTAACAAGAAAAAAGTTGTTACCATTCATTATTATTAGGTCCATTGGTTGAACATAATGAAACCATGATTGTTGAGACACATGTCAAGAATACAGGAAGTTGCGCATCAATTAGATGAAATCCCTTTCTTATTGTTGATACGAACTGCATTTCTCTAACTCCAACTCTAGAGAAAACTGTTGAATCGAACTGCAAAAAATAGTTAGTTAAAAATTAAATGTTATCATAAAAACACATAGCATTGCAATAAATAAATAAATAATCCAAAAGAAAAATAAGTACATGACAACAGCCTATTTGTAATGTTGTGAGAATATGGAGGAAGCCTTGTTTAAATACCTAGAATGTATATGAGATAGGCATCACTAACAAAAAGGGTCCTTACAATAGATGACATGTTGTCACCATGGGTAGTGACTTGGAACACTTCATAATCACTCTTGGTTAACTATAAACTTTGAATTACAGAGTTAAATATAAAAATGACTATTTCTATGGATCTATGTATTTTTTAGAACTTGTTAGTCCTCATATTTACATGAGTATTTATATCATTTTTAAAGTCATTTGTATATCATAAGAAGTGGGGGTTTTGTTTTTTCAAAATTTTAAATGTCATTTCTTTGATTTTAAAGTAAATGGAAAACTCGTCGAGATTGCTTAACAGCATTTACAGATTGTAGATGTGTTATATTAACACTATGTACATGTATACAATTTTTTGACTACCTAACTAGCTAAATATAAATATCCAACAACCCATCTAACAGTGATCATACCTTAAGTTGAAAAATGTTTGATTTCCATTATATCCAACCTCCGATCCATGAATTATTGGGGTATTATATGGCTAGATTCTAATATGATTCAAACAGACAAGCTCTCAAAGGTTCTTAGTTCATAGTTTTTCCCCCTAATAAGTAAGATTCTTATTATCTACAATAGATAAAGACATCTTTTTTCTGAATTTAACAAGCTAAAAATTCGAAAATTTAGTATATAAAAAAATAAAATACAAACCCAGAATGCTCCTGGTGCATATGATAGACCCAAAACAAAACAAAACAAAAAACCAAACCCCTAAAAGAAAGAACGAAGGCATATCCATCAAAAAACAGAATTCTACAATATTTACAGATCTGAGCCATTTACATGACCTTAATTTCAAGGAAATTAATCATACATGCCTGCTCTTGAACAATGTTATGGAGACTTCGGTAGACATTCCTTTGGCATCTCCACAAACAAATAGAAAATCGTTCCAAACATCTGCAGATTGATTGCCTCACAAAAATGGGAGCCCAATCGCAATCGTGGTTCTCTTCCTAAGGTACGGTATTTTGGAGAAATATGGATTGCAAAACCTCATTAGGATCAAAAACCCTAATCACAGAGAGAGAGAGAGAGATGGGAGCCCGATTGCAATCGCGGTTCTCTTCCAAAGGCACAGTATTCTGGAGAACGATGGATTGCAAAAGCCAAATTAGGAGAAAAAACCCACAATTACACAGAGAGAGAGAGAGAGAAGCCTTCTGTAGTGTTGGAAAGCTGGAGCGTCCTAGGGTTGGTGTTTAAATAGAACGTTTTGGTTGTTTGGGCGGAAAATCGAACCGTTGTGAGAGCCAGCCACGATTTTGTCCAGCTGGAAGCCATTTCAATTTGCATTCTCACTCGCACTAGATAAATCATTTTACTTCCTTTTAAAATTATTTACTAATACGTACATATTATATTTAAATAATTATATTTTATTTAAAAAATGAAGTAGATTAAGAAATGCCCAATTATATTTCAATTTAGATAAAAAATATTAAAATTACTATAAATATTCACATTTTTATTTAAATTGACTTAATTTTTATGACATTATCATTAAAATGATTTAAATCCCCCCCCCCCCTCTTATATCGATTGAGACAAAAGTTAATTATTACTACAACATGAAAAAAACTCTCAATCACAATGTCAAGCAAAATGGCCCTTAGTTAGATATCTTATATCTTGCTAAGTGTGGAGACTATTAGTCACGCAAAATGATGAAAACACGTATCATAAATGGGTGAGGGAGCCCACTGGAAAATATGAGTCAACATTTTAAATCAAGTCAGTAAATAGGAAGTTGCTGAGCTCAACACCCCAAACTGAGCACGTTACAGAAGGAAGGAAGTTAGTGGTTTGTAGCCCTACCATGAACAGTTACCGTGTAAGTAGATTGTACGTTTGCTATTAGTCGAGATCACCAAAAATAGAGTATGGTAAGACCTTAGGTTGACAAGTGTAAGATGACAAACTATGATCAACTTGATGGAATCCAACAAGATCAGTCGGACCTTAACTCGGACTCAAAATTAATAACCAACCAAGTTAGGTCATGCCCTTTGAACACTTTCCTTATACTCTTCTAATATACTAGTGACACCAGGTTCTTTCTTGCAATGTTGTTCACATCAATTATTTCACTTTGAATTTTTATTTTAAATATTACTTATGATTTTTTTCCTACTCCAATGTACTTTTACCTATTTAAGTCAATTATTTACTTTACCATACATCTTGTTATATGTTCTCTACAAAAAAAAACATCTCTTCATCTAAAGGTATGTATTGCAACTGAACTCTTTCTGTTTTTGGTGTTCTATCTTTGTTTCAATTTCCCCCAGAACCCAATTTCATTTGCTAACTACTAATGCTATACCTATCAAAGAAAAAAAAACCTTTGTTTCTCTTTAATTGGGTCTTCCTAACTGTTAATTTTAAAGTGAATTTTCTAGAAATCTTATTTTATTGTCTTATTTTACTTTGAGGGATGTAATGAGGGTATTTATGTAATTTTGTATAGGGTCCCACTTGAAGTGTTGTTCACACTTGTCACTTTCTCATGTGGATCGGCATGTGCATGGTGCAGTAAGAAGCAAGATTCAGTGTTTCTATGACAGAGGTAGAGTATAATGTTGTATCTCTTACCGCACAAGAACGTGTGGCAAATTCTTTTTTCATGTTAAACCCTATTGAAACTTCTTGAACAAGCATTCTCACATGCTATAAACTTCCTCCACAACCTATATATGCATTTAGGGAATTCCATTCACCACCAAGTCCTTGAAATAGCCTTTGAGAAGAAATAGTGAGTAAGAAATCATCAACACTCCTTTAATTTAAGGCTCTATTCATTAGCTCACTATTATGAACGAGCGGAATGCTCATTCCAATAAGACACTACATGACATGTGATTTAATCATGTAAATAAGTCGCATTATAAATTTTGTTTTTTTTGCTAAATTTTTATTATATTGAATCAAGTAAACGCATATATCTCAGCAATTCTTCCTCTTTCTAACTCCACGATCCAAAATAAGGCATTGAGCATACTATATTTTCCAGCCCAGTCCTCCCTACTATTCCTACCTTCTCACTTGAAGAAATTGCAAAGGACAAACCATGGAGAATCGGAGGAAGTTTAGGCATGTACTGGAGAACAACATCCTCAAACTTGATTGATCCTGATGAAGGCCATCCAGATGGGGGCCGATTGCTCTTAGTAACTACTGGAGAAATTGCAAGAAGCATTTAAATAAATAATTTATATATTCTAAAGTTTTTTTGAAATTTAAAATATTAACTAAATTAATTTGTACATAACATAATAAAAAGAGTTATGTTGGAGTGTCCTCGTTTCTAACTTGTCTTATATAATGACAAGTGGCATTTAAAAATATATATATATATATATATATATATATATAATTTACAATTATGTCTCCTAAAATATATTTAAAAATTCACATATATGAAATTAAAAGTAAATATAAAGTTGGGGGGAGGGGGGTCAACCTGTGCCCACACCTAACCTGACCTTGAGCATTAAATGCTCAACCCAACGGATCGATCGGGTTGGTTGGCTCACTCCTCATTAATACTAAATAAAATGTCTTATATAATGATAAATGGCATTTAAAAAAAATGTAATTTACAATTGTTTGTCCTAAAAATGTATTAAAAATTTCACATATATGAAATTAAAAGTAAATATAAAATAAAAAGTGGATGATGATTAACTAAAGTTTGAAATGTGAATTGTGTATTGTAATGAGAAAGAAACAAAGATATCTAAAAATAGTTTAAATTATAACCATATTAAGTTCAGGTAAATCGAGCAGCCTGATATCTATGCTCGAATCCACCTCGAATTTGTTTCGCCAAAATTTTCCCAAACCTGAGCCTTAATCTTAGCTGATTGTACACAAACCTGACTCAAGGTTGGGATAAAGACTTACGAGAACCTTCCCAAATATGAGTGAAGCTAAGATAGAATTTCCAAGCCAATATAAACAACCAAATCAAATATATGTAGCAATTTATCACACATACTTGGTAAACCACGATATCAAGATTTACATGAAAAACACTACCAATAAAAGAGTGAAAAACTGTGGGGCAACTCAGAGAATAATCCATTATTTCAACATTTTATGAACGAAAGAAACGAATTTATGATCGTGCTTGGTACACAATAATATGAGAGATTCTTATGCCACACCAATTGTTGCTAATGCCACTCCAATTCATCCGTAAATTACCAAAGAATTAAAACACATCATGGAGTGGCGTTAGCAAAAGCTGGTGTGGCAATAGAAGCTCTCTTTTTTAAAGTGCTAAATCAATTTTTTTCTCAATAACATGAAAATCTTTTTTTTCTCCTTATGTCCCTTTCCACATTTTTTTATAGTTTAGATAAACCTCTTTTTCAGCATCAATGTCCTTTAGACTACATTTTGCAAGCCCAAAGATAGTTGTAATCCTATATCCTAATGATTCATAGGCCATACATATGTCACTGGTGCTAAGTTGTTGGAAAACATGTTTGGGAATTAAAATGAATAATATACCGGACCGATAAGCGATTAATGTTTGTAGGTTGTGAGTTTGATACCCAGTATAAGCATTAATTCCTCAGGTGCCACCTTACTTACCTGGTGTGTGTGATGTGCGGGTTTTGGGGTTTTATTCATCAATATTTTTTTTTTTAATTTTATGAGGCAATTGGCCTCTTAAATTACTATATCTTGCTCCAATCCCTTGGGTACATGCAATACCCCACAAACCACACACACTAGGTAAATAGGGATAAATTTCTATAGATGGCCAATAAGGGGACTTGAACTGAAGACCTCTCCCTTTTTGGAGGGCTGCCTTGGCCACTACGCCCAACATTCATTGGTTAATAATTTTAGTTTTTACTAAACTTAAAGAGCTATTTACAAAAAAGGCTATATGCCAATTTTTATAAAAAGTAAACAAAAAAATTTAATTGACTCACCTGAGTTTATGAATTGACTCACTTGGATTGGTTTAGGGTTGGAAACAGATTGATTCGATACTAGATCAATACCACTCCAATACTGATTTGAATTTGTTTAAACATGTACCCAATCTGATTAATGAATATGTTAACAAAATTCAAAAATCCGATCCGTTTCATTTCAGCTTTAATCCGAAACCAATCGATCTGATATGAACACATGCCTTATTTTCAAAATATCAATGTTTAAAAAATTTTAAAAATCCACTTTTCAACTTCAAATATAGAGAGGTAAACCAAAAAAGACTAAAACATTTTATCTATATGTATTTATATGAAATTGTATTGGATTTAAGATTTCAATTCGAATCTTTTTGAAAATTCGATTCGATTCGATTCTATACTGGATCAGTACCACTCCAATACTGATTCAAATTTTTTTTAACATGTACCTGATCTGATTAATGAATATGTTAACAAAATCCAAAAATCCAGTCCGTTTCATTACATTTTTAATCTGAAACCAACCAATTGATCTGAACACATGCCCTATTTTCAAATTATCAATGTTCAAAAAATTTTAAAAATCCACTTTTAAACTTCAAATATAGAGAGGTAAACCAAAAAGACTAAAACATTTTATCTATATATATTTATATGAAATTGTATCAAATTTAAGATTTCAATTCAAATCTAATCGAAAATTCAATTTTTCATGTTTTTTTGGATTGGATCGGTTCAGACATCGGGTATATTTCAGATCATTGCCATTGAGTATATGATAATTTTTAAATTTGTGATAATATAGGGGTTTTGTTAATGACTAATGATAAAATGACTCGAAAAAACATTAACGGTCGTTACTCGGTTGATGTGGCAAGTGCACAGAACCATAAACTTTTTTCTTGTGTATCTCTAAGAAAAAATCTATGGTTCTATACACTTGCCACGTCAACTGAGTACAATTTTTCGAGTCAAATTAATGGTCATATCTCATCACCTGTTTGTGGCATTTAATCGTCCATTCGTCCGTATAGAAAATACATGCGTTTCTCGAGAAGAAATATTTTCGTTATGGATTTATATTCCTTCCTGAAAATAACAAACAATGCGATGCACTGCGTGAATACCCATTCTCGTTGAAAACTCGAAAAGTTTTATGCTTTTTGAAACGCTTGTATCTCCTTGCCTGTTCATCTAACCAATTCATATTATATATCCACACGTCCATACAGACATTAGCTACATTTTCATACCCTTGGATTTTTTGTTTGAGACCCACAAGACGTCGGATTCAAATGGTCATCGATGCATTCAAATGCATCTTTCCCAAAAAAAGTGATATCCAAGAAAGACTTAAGAGAACCTTCCCAATTGTGTGAAGCTAAGATAAAATTACCAAGTCAATATAAACAACCAAAGCAAATATATGTAGCAATTTATCACACATAGTTGGTAAACCACGATATCAAGATTTAAGTGAAAAACACTACCAATAAAATAGGGAAAAACTATGAGGCAACTCCGAGAATAATCCATTATTTCAATATTTTATGAATGAAAGATACGAATTTATGATCGTGCTTGGTACCCAATAATAAGAGAGATTCTTATGCCACACCAACTTTTGAATCTCATTGATATGGCATCCCACATCCAATGGTTATGCTTCGTCTTGTATCTCATCCTAGTCTTCTAATTCTTGGTCTTGTTCGCCATTGGGCTTAGTTTGTCCTGTTTTGGCTTGAAATATTTCTTGGTGACGATCCAAATACTTCCATATCAACTTAGGTCCATGTTAGGTCATGTTTTCGGAAAGGATCCCGGCCTGCCGGAAGAAATCCAGGAACATGGTGATGTAGCTAACATCTGTACGGACCAGTGGGTATGTGCTACGAATTTTTTGAGTTGAGCGGAGAGTGAGATACGGGTGTTTAAAAAAATGTCAGAAATTTCGAGTTTTCGACGGGAACTGTCGCTTGGGTGGAGCTTCCCGTTGTTTGTCATTTTCGATAAGGAAAACGAGTCTGGACCGGGAATCTTTCTACTCGGAAAACGTAGGAATTTTCGATACGGACGATTGGGCATAGATTACGTTAAAAATTGAAAGACGGACGATGAGATACGATCATTTGAACGCGCACGTGTCCTGCCTTGAAAATGTGTACCCCCACGGAAATCACATTTTTCAGAAAGAATCCCGGCCTGCGGGACGAAATCCGGGAATATGGTGACGTAGCTAACATCCATATGGACGAGTGGGTATGTGCTACGAATTTTTCGAGTTGAGTAGAGAGTGAGATATGGGCGTTTAAAAAAATGTCAGAAATTTTGAGTTTTCGACGGGAACGGTCACTCGGGCAGAATTTCCTGTTGTTTACCATTTTCGGCAAGGAAGACGAGTCCGAACCGAGAATCCTTCTTCTCGGAAAACGTAAGAATTTTTTATACGGACGATTGGGCATAGATTAAGTTAAAAATTGAAAGACGGACGATGAGATACGACCATTTGAATGCGCACGTGTCCTGCTCCGAAAAAGGTATACCCCCACGAAAATCACATTTTTCGGAAAGGATCCTGCCCTTCGGGATGAAATTCGGGAACATGGTGTCGTAGCTAACATCCATACGGACGAGTGGGTATGTACTACGAATTTTTTGAGTTGAGCGGAGAGTAAGATACGGGCGTTTAAAAAAATGTCAGAAATTTCGAGTTTTCGACGGGAACGGTCGCCCGGGTGAAGCTTCCCATTGTTTACCATTTTTGACAAGGAAGACGAGTCCGGACCGTGAATATTTCTTATCGGGAAACGTAACCATTTTCGATACGGACGATTGGGTATAGATTACGTTAAAAGCTAAAAGATAGGCGATGAGATATGACCATTTGAACACGAAATAGGAATCTTTCTACTCGGACAACGTCAGAATTTTCGATACGGACGATTAGGCATAGATTACGTTAAAAACTGAAATACGGACTATAAGATACGACCATTTGAACGTGGACGTGTCTTTTTCTGAAAAAGGTGTACCCCACGAAAATCACCTTCTTCGAAAAGGATCCCGGCCTGCGGGATGAAATCCGGGAATATGGTGACATAGCTAACATCTATACGGACGAGTGGGTATATGCTACAGATTTTTCAAGTCGAGCGGAGAGTGAGATACGGGCGTTTGAAAAAACGTCAGAAATTTTGAGTTTTCTCGACGGTAACGATCGCCCGAACGGAGGTTCCCGTTGTTTGCAATTTTCGGTAAGGAACGCCAATCCGAAATAGGAATCTTTCTACTCGGAAAACGTCAGAATTTTTGATACAGACGATTGGGCGTGGATTACGTTAAAAACTGAAATACGGACCATGAGATACGACCATTTGAACGTGCACGTGTCTTTTCCTAAAAAAGGTGTACCCCCACGGAAATTACCTTCTTCGAAAAGGATCCCGGCCTGTGGGATGAAATCCGGGAACATGGAGACGTAGCTAACATCCGTACGGACGAGTGGTATGCGCTACAGATTTTTCAAGTCGAGCGGAGAGTGAGATACGGGCGTTTGAAAAAATGTTAGAAATTTTGAGTTTTCGACGGTAACGATCGCGCGGACGGAGGTTCCCGTTGTTTGCCATTTTCGGTAAGGAACGCCAATCCGAAATAGGAATCTTTCTACTCGGACAACTTCAGAATTTTTGATACGGACGATTGGGCATGGATTACATTAAAAACTGAAATACGGACCATGAGATAGGACCATTTGAACGTGCACGTGTCTTTTTCTGAAAAAAGTGTACCCCCACGGAAATCACCTTCTTCGAAAAGGATCCCGGCCTGCGGGATGAAATCCGGGAACATGGAGACGTAGCTAACATCCGTACGGACGAGTGGGCATGCGCTACGGATTTTTCGAGTCAAGCGGAGAGTGAGACACGGGCGTTTGAAAAAACGTCAAAAATTTTGACTTTTCAACGAGAACGGTCGACCGTACGGAGCTTCCCGTTGTTTGCCATTTTCGGTAAGGAACACAAATCCGAAACAGGAATCTTTCTACTCGAAAAATGTTAAAATTTTTGATACGGACGATTTGGGTATGGATTACGTTAAAAATTGAAATACATACCATGAGATACGACCATTTGAATGCACACGTGTCTTTTTTCGAAAAAGGTGAACCCAACGGAAATCACCTTCTTCGGAAAGGATCCAGGCCTGCGGGATGAAATCTGGAAACATGGTGACGTAGCTAACATCCGTACGGACGAGTGGGTATGTGCTACGGATTTTTTGAGTAGAGCAAAGAGTGAGATACGGGCGTTTGAAAAAACGTAAGAAATTTCAAGTTTTCGACGGGAACGGTCGCCCGTACGGAGTTTTCCGTTGTTGGCCATTTTCGGTAAGGAACGCCAATTCTAAATAGGAATCTTTTTACTCGAAAAATGTTAAAATTTTCGATACGGACTATTGGGCGTGGATTAAGTTAAAAACCGAAGTACGGGCCAGGAGATACGACCATTGTAACGCGCACGTGTCTTTTTCTGAAAAAGGTGTACGCCCACGGAAATCACTTTCTTCGGAAAGGACCCCGGCCTGCGTGATGAAATCCGGAACATGGTGACATAGCTAACATTCGTATGAATGAGTGGGTATGCACTACGGATTTTTTGAGTCGAGCGGAGAGTGAGATACGGGCGTTTGAAAAAACGTCAGAAATTTTAGGTTTTCGACGGGAACGGGTCGCCCATACGGAGCTTCCTGTTGTTTGCTATTTTCGGTAAGGAACACCAATTCTAAATAGGAATCTTTTTACACAGAAAATGTTAAAATTTTCGATACGGACTATTTGGCGTGGATTACGTTAAAAACTGAAGTACGGGCCAGGAGATACGACCATTTGAATGCGCACGTGTCTTTTTTTGAAAAAGGTGTACCCCCACGGAAATCACCTTCTTCGGAAAGGATCCCGGCCTGCGGGATGAAATCTAGGAACATGGTGACCTAGCTAACATCCGTACGGACGAGTGGGTATGCGCTACAGATTTTTCGAGTCTAGCGGAGAGTGAGATACGGGAGTTTGGAAAAATGTCAGAAATTTTGAGTTTTCGTGGGGAACGGTCGCCCATACGGAACTTCCCGTTGTTTACCATTTTCGGCAAGGAACGCCAATCCGAAATAGGAATCTTTCTACTTGGAAAATGTTAAAATTTTCGATACGGACGATTGGACATGAATTACATTAAAAACCGAAATGCGGCCATGAGATACGACCATTTGAACGCGCACATGTCTTTTTCTGAAAAAGGTGTACCCCTACGAAAATCACCTTCTTCAGAAAGGATCCCGGCCTGCGGGATGAAATCCGGGAACATGGTGACGTAGTTAACATCAGTACGGACGAGTGGGTATGCACTACGTATTTTTTGAGTCGACCAAAAAGTGAGATACGGGAGTTTGAAAAAATGTCAGAAATTTTGAGTTTTCGACGGGAAGTGTCGCCCGTACGGAGCTTCCCTTTGTTTGCCATTTTCGGTAAGGAACGCCAATCCGAAACAGGAATCTTTCTGCTCAAATAATGTTAAAATTTTCGATACGGACGATTTGGGTGTGGATTACGTTAAAAATTGAAATACGTACCATGAGATACGAGCATCTAAACGCACACGTGTCTTTTTCCGAAAAAGGTGAACCCAACGAAAATCACCTTCTTCAGAAAAGATTCAGGCCTACGAGATTAAATCCAGAAACCTGATGACGTAGCTAACATCCGTACGGACGAGTGGGTATGCGCTACGGATTTTTCGAGTCGAATGGAGAGTGAGATACGGGCGTTTGAAGAAACGTCAGAAATTTCGAGTTTTCGACGGGAACGGTCGCCCGTACGGAGTTTCCTGTAGTTTGCCATTTCGGCAAGGAACGCCAATCTAAAATAGGAATCTTTTTACTCGGAAAATGTTAAAATTTTCGATACGGACGATTGGGCATAGATTATGTTAAAAATCAAAATACGGGCCATGAGATACGACCATTTGAACGCGCACGTGTCTTTTTCTGAAAAAGGTGTACCCCCACGGAAATCACCTTCTTCGGTAAGGATCCCGACCTACGGGATAAAATCCGAGAACATGGTGATGTAGCTAACATCCGTATGAACGAGTGGGTATGTGCTATGGATTTTTCGAGTCGAGCGGAGAGTGAGATAAGGGCGTTTAAAAAAATGTCAGAAATTTTGAGTTTTCGACGGGAACGGTCGCCCCGTACGGAGCTTCCCGTTGTTTGCCATTTTCGGTAAGGAACGCCAATTCTAAATAGGAATCATTTTACACGGAAAATGTTAAAATTTTCGATACGGACTATTGGGCATGGATTACGTTAAAAACTGAAGTACGGGCCAGGAGATACGACCATTTGAACGCACACGTGTCTTTTTCTGAAAAGGTGTACCCCCACGGAAATCACTTTCTTCGGAAAGGATCCCAGCTTGTGGGATGAAATCTGAGAATATGGTGACGTAGCTAACATCCGTACGGACGAGTGGGCATGAGCTGCAGATTTTTCGAATCGAGCGGAGAGTGAGATACGGGCGTTTGAAAAAACGTCAGAAATTTCGAGTTTTCGACGGGAACGGTCGCCCGTACGGAGCTTCCGTTGTTTGCCATTTTCGGTAAGGAACGCCAATCCAAAACAGGAATCTTTCTACTCAAAAAATGTTAAAATTTTTTATACGAACGATTGGGCATGGATTACATTAAAAACTGAAATGCGGGCCATGAGATACGACCATTTGAACGCGCACATTTTTTTTTTCTGAAAAAGGTGTACCCCCACGGAAATCACTTTCTTCGAAAAAGATCCCGGCCTGCGGGATGAAATCCGAGAACATGGTGACGTAGTTAACATCAGTACGGACGAGTGGGTATGCACTACGGATTTTTTGAGTCTAGCGGAGAGTGAGATACGGGCGTTTGAGTAAATGTCAGAAATTTTGAGTTTTTGACGGGAAAGGTCGCCTGTACGGAGCTTCCCGTTGTTTGCCATTTTCGGCAAGGAACGCCAATCTGAAACTAGAATCTTTCTACTCGGAAAATGTTAAAATTTTCGATTCGGACGATTGGGCATGGATTACATTAAAAATCGAAATGCGGCCCATGAGATACGACCATTTGAACACGCACATGTCTTTTTCTGAA
The DNA here is from genome assembly GCF_017979445.1 of Akebia trifoliata. Lineage (NCBI taxonomy): Eukaryota > Viridiplantae > Streptophyta > Magnoliopsida > Ranunculales > Lardizabalaceae > Akebia > Akebia trifoliata. Next base: position 33,949,667 of record NC_141381.1, read on the forward strand.
AAAGGTGTACCCCCACGGAAATCACCTTTTTCGGGAAAGGATCCCGGCCTGTGGGATGAAATCTGGGAACATAGTGACGTAGTTAACATCAGTACGGACGAGTGGGTATGCACTACGTATTTTTTGAGTCTAGCAGAATGTCAGATACGGGCGTTTGAAAAAACGTCAGAAATTTTGAGTTTTCGACGGGAAGTGTCGCCCGTACGAAGCTTCCCGTTGTTTGCCATTTCTGGTAATGAACGCCAATTCGAAACAGGAATCTTTCTGCTCGAATAATGTTAAAATTTTCGATACGGACGATTTGGGTGTGGATTACTTTAAAAATCGAAATACGTACCATGAGATACGAGCATCTGAACGCACACGTGTCTTTTTCCGAAAAAGGTGAACCCAACGGAAATCACCTTCTTCGGAAAGGATTCAGGCCTACAGATTAAATCCGAAAACCTGGTGACGTATCGAACATCCGTACGGATGAGTGGGTATGCACTACAGATTTTTCGAGTCGAATGGAGAGTAAGATACGGGCGTTTCAGAAAATGTCAGAAATTTTGAGTTTTCGACGGGAAAGGTCGCTTGTACGGAGCTTCCCGTTGTTTGCCATTTTCGGCAAGGAACGCCAATCTGAAACAAGAATCTTTCTACTCGGAAAATGTTAAAATTTTCGATACAGACGATTGGGCATGGATTACGTTAAAAACTAAAATACAGGCCATGAGATATGACCATTTGAACGTGCACATGTCTTTTTCTAAAAAAGGTGTACCCCGACGGAAATCACATTCTTCGGAAAGGATCCCGGCCTGTGGGATGAAATCCGGGAATATGGTGACCTAGCTAACATCCGTACGGACAAGTGGGTATGCGTTACGGATTTTTCAAGTCTAGCGGAGAGTGAGATACGGGCGTTTGAAAAAATGTCAAAAATTTTGAGTTTTCGACAGGAACAGTTGCCCATACGGAGTTTTCCGTAGTTTGCCATTTTCGGTAAGGAACGCCAATCCGATATAGGAATCTTTCAACTCAGAAAATGTTAAAATTTTTGATACGGACGATTGGGCATGGATTACGTTAAAAACTGAAATACGGGCCATGATATACGACATTTGAACGTGCACGTGTCTTTTTTTGAAAAAGGTGTACCCCCACGGAAATCACCTTCTTCAGAAAGGATCCCGGCCTGCGGGATGAAATCTGGGAACATGTTGACGTAGCTAACATCCGTACAGACGAGTGGGTATGCGCTACGGATTTTTCGAGTCGAGCGGAGAGTGAGACACGGGCGTTTGAAAAAATGTCAGAAATTTTGAGTTTTCGACGGGAACAGGTCGCCCATACGGAGCTTCCCGTTGTTTGCCATTTTCGGTAAGGAACGCCAATCCGAAATAGGAATCTTTTTACACAGAAAATGTTAAAATTTTCGATACGGACTATTGGGCGTTGATTACGTTAAAAACTGAAGTACGGGCCAGGAGATACGACCATTTGAACGCGCACGTGTCTTTTTTTGAAAAAGGTGTACCCCCACGGAAATCACCTTCTTCGGAAAGGATCCAAGCTTGCGGGATGAAATCCGGAAATATGGTGACCTAGTTAACATCCGTACGGACGAGTGGGTATGCGCTACGGATTTTTCGAGTGTAGCGGAGAGTGAGATACGGGAGTTTGGAAAAACGTCAGAAATTTCGAGTTTTCGAGGGAAACGGTCGCCCATACGGAACTTCCCGTTGTTGGCCATTTTCGGTAAGGAATGCCAATTCTAAACAGGAATCTTTCTACTCAGAAAATGTTAAAATTTTCGATACGGACTATTGCGCATGGATTACGTTAAAAACCGAAATACGGACCAGGAGATACGACCATTTGAACGCGCACGTGTCTTTTTCTGAAAAAGGTGTACCCCCACGGAAATCACCTTCTTCGGAACGGATCCCGGCCTGCGGGATGAAATCCAGGAATATGGTAACGTAGCTAACATCTGTACGGACGAGTGGGCATGCGCTGTAGATTTTTCGAATCGAGCGGAGAGTGAGATACGGGCGTTTGAAAAAACGTCAGAAATTTCGAGTTTTCGACGGGAAAGGTCGCCTGTACGGAGCTTCCCGTTGTTTGCCATTTTCGGCAAGGAACGCCAATCTGAAACTAGAATTTTTCTACTCGGAAAATGTTAAAATTTTCGATACGGACGATTGGGCATGGATTACGTTAAAAACCGAAATACGGGCCATGAGATACGACCATTTGAACGTGCACATGTCTTTTTTTGAAAAAGGTGTACCCCCAAAGAAATCACCTTCTTCGGAAGGGATCCCGGCCTGCGGGATGAAATCCGGGAATATGGTGACGTAGCTAACATCCATACGGACGAGTGGGCATGCGCTACGGATTTTTCGAATCGAGCGGAGAGTGAGATACGGGCGTTTGAGAAAATATCAGAAATTTCGGGTTTTCGACGGGAAAGGTCGCCTATACGGAACTTCCCGTTGTTTGCCATTTCAGGCAAGGAACGCCAATCAAAAACAGGAATCTTTTTACTCGGAAAATGTTAAAATTTTTTATACGGATGATTGGGCATGGATTACATAAAAACCGAAATGCGGGCCATGAGATACGACCATTTGAACGCGTACATGTCTTTTTCTGAAAAAGGTGTACCCCCACGGAAATCACCTTCTTCGAAAAGGATCCCGGCCTCCGGGATGAAATCCGGGAACATGGTGACGTAGTTAACATCAGTACGGACGCGTGGGTATGCACTACGTATTTTTTGAGTCTAGCGGAATGTGAGATACGGGCGTTTGGAAAAACGTCAGAAATTTTGAGTTTTCGACGGGAAGTGTCGCCCGTACGGAGCTTCCTGTTGTTTGCCATTTTCGGTAAGGAACGCCAATCCGAAAAAGGAATCTTTCTACTCGAATAATGTTAAAATTTTAGATACGGACGATTTGGGTGTGGATTACGTTAAAAATCGAAATACGTACCATGAGATACGAGCATCTTAACGCACACGTGTCTTTTTCCGAAAAAGGTGAACCCAACGGAAATAACCTTCTTCGGAAAGGATTCAGGCCTACGGGATTAAATCCGGAAATCTGGTGACGTAGCTAACATCCGTACGGACAAGTGGGTATGCGCTACGGATTTTTCGAGTCGAATGGAGAGTGAGATACGGGCTTTTGAAGAAACGTCAGAAATTTCGAGTTTTCGACGGGAAAGGTCGCCCGTACGGAGTTTCCCGTAGTTTGCCATTTCGGCAAGGAACGCCAATCTGAAATAAGAATCTTTTTACTCAGAAAATGTTAAAATTTTCGATATGGATGATTGGGCATAGATTATGTTAAAAACCAAAATATGGGCCATGAGATACGACCATTTAAACGCGCACGTGTCTTTTTCTGAAAAAGGTGTACCCCCACGGAAATCACCTTCTTCGGTAAGGATCCCGGCCTACGGGATGAAATCCGGGAACATGGTGATGTAGCTAACATCCGTATGAACGAGTGGGTATGTGCTATGGATTTTTCGAGTCAAGCGAAGAGTGAGATAAGGGCGTTTAAAAAAACGTCAGAAATTTTGAGTTTTCGACGGGAACGGTCGCCCGTACGGAGCTTCCCGTAGTTTTCTATTTTAGACAATGAACGCCAATCCGAACCAGGAATCTTTCTACTCGAAAAATGTTAAAAATTTTTATACAGACGATTGGGCATGGATTACGTTAAAAACTGAAATACGGACCATGTGATACGACCATTTGAACGCGCACGTGTCTTTTTTTTAAAAATGTGTACTCCCATGGAAATCACCTTCTTCGGAAAGGATCCCGGCCGGCAGGATGAAATCCGGGAACATGGTGACGTAGCTAACATCCGTACGGACGAGTGGGTATGCGCTACGAATTTTTCGAGTTGAGCGGAGAGTGAGATATAGGCGTTTGAAAAAACGTCAGAAATTTCAAGTTTTCGATGGGAACAATCGCTAGTACGGAACCTTCCGTTGTTTGCTATTTTCGGAAAGGAACGCCAATCCGAAATAGGAATCTTTCTACTCGAAAAATGTTAAAATTTTCGATACGGATGATTGGGCATGGATTACATTAAAAACTGAAATGCGGGCCATGAGATACGATCATTTGAACGAGCACATGTCTTTTTTTGAAAAAGGTGTACCCCCACAGAAATCACTTTTTTCAAAAAGGATCCCGGCCTGCGGGATGAAATCCGGGAACATGGTGACGTAGCTAACATCCGTACGGATGCGTGAGTATGCACTACGGATTTTTCGAGTCTAGCTGAGAGTGAGATACGGGCGTTTTGAAAAAATGTCAAAAATTTTGAGTTTTTGACGAGAACGGTCGCCCGTACGGAGCTTCCCGTTATTTTTCATTTTCAGCAAGGAACGCCAATCCGAAACAGGAATCTTTATACTCGAAAAATATTAAAATTTTCGATACGGACGATTGGGCATGGATTACATTAAAAATCGAAAAATGGGCCATGAGATACGACCATTTGAACGCGCACATGTCTTTTTTTGAAAAAGGTGTACCCCCACGGAAATCACCTTCTTCGGAAAGGATCCAGGCTTGCGGGATGAAATCCGGAAACATGGTGACGTAGCTAACATCCGTACGGACGAGTGGGTATGTGCTTCGGATTTTTTGAGTCGAGCACAGAGTGAGATATGGGCGTTTGAGATAATGTCAGAAATTTTGAGTTTTCGACGGGAACGGTCGCCCGTACGGAGTTTCCCGTAGTTTGCCATTTTTGGTAAGGAACGCCAAACCGGAACATGAATCTTTCTACTCGAAAAATGTTAAAATTTTCGATACGGATGATTGGGCATGGATTACGTTAAAAACTGAAACACGGGCAATTAGATACGACCATTTGAACGTGCACATGTCTTTTTCTGAAAAAGGTGTACCCCCACAGAAATCACCTTCTTCGAAAAGGATCCCGGCCTACGGGATGAAATCTGGGAACATGGTGACGTAGCTAACATCCGTACGGATGAGTGGGTATGTGCTACGGATTTTTCGGGTCGAGCGGAGAGTGAGATATTGGCGTTTGAAAAAACGTCAGAAATTTTGAGTTTTCGACGGGAACTGTCGCCCGTACGGAGTTTCCCGTTGTTTGCCATTTTTGGTAAGGAACACCAATCCGAAACAGGAATCTTTCTGATCGGAAAATGTTAAAATTTTTGATACGGACGATTTGGCATGGATTACGTTAAAAATTGAAATACGTACCATGAGATACGACCATTTGAACGCACACGTGTCTTTTTTTCGAAAAAAGTGAACCCAACGGAAATCACCTTCTTCGGAAAGGATCCAGGCCTACGGGATGAAATCTGGAAATATGGTGATGTAGCTAACATCCGTACGGACGAGTGGGTATACACTACGGATCTTTCGGGTCGAGCAGAGAGTCAGATACGGGCGTTTGAAAAAACGTTAGAAATTTTGAGCTTTCGACGGGAACGGTCGCACGTACGGAGCTCCCCGTAGTTCTCCATTTTCGGCAAGGAACGCCAATCCGAAACAGGAATCTTTCTACTTAGAAAATGTTAAAATTTTTGATACGGACGATTGGGCATAGATTATGTTAAAAACTGAAATACGGGCCATGAGATACGACCATTTGAACGCGCACGTATCTTTTTCTGAAAAAGGTGTACCCCCACAGAAATCACCTTCTTTGGAAAGGATCCCGGCCTGCGGGATGAAATCTGGGAATATGGTGACGTAGCTAACATCCGTACGGATGAGTGGGTATGCGCTATGGATATTTCGAGTCTAGCGGAGAGTGAGATACAGGCGTTTGAGAAAATTTTAGAAATTTTGAGTTTTCGACGGGAACGGTCGCCCGTACGGAGCTTCCTGTTGTTTGCTATTTTCGATAAGGAACGCCAATCCGAAACAGGAATCTTTCTGCTTGAAAAATGTTAAAATTTTCGATACGGATTATTGGGCGTGGATTACGTTAAAAACTGAAATACGAACCATGAGATAAGACCATTTGAACGCGCATGTGTCTTTTTCTAAAAAAGGTGTACCCCCTCGGAAATCACCTTCTTCGGAAAGGATCCCGGCCTGCGGGAGGAAATCCCGGAAAATGGTGACGTAGCTAACATCCCTACGGACGAGTGGGCAAGTGCTACTGATTTTTCGAGTCGAGCGGAGAGTGAGATACGGGCGTTTGAAAAAATGTCAAAAATTTTGAGTTTTCGATGTGAACGATCGCCCGTACGGAGCTTCCCGTTGTTTGCCATTTTCGGCAAGGAACGCCAATCTGAAACTGGAATCTTTCTACTCGAAAAATGTTAAAATTTTCGATATGGACGATTGGGCATGGATTACATTAAAAACCGAAATACAGGCCATGAGATACGAGCATTTGAACGTGCACGTGTCTTTTTCTAAAAAACATGAACCCAACTGAAATCACCTTCTTCGAAAAGGATCCAGGCCTGTGGGATGAAATCCAAAAACATGGTGACGTAGCTAACATCCGTACGGATGCGTGAGTATGCACTACGGATTTTTCGAGTCGAGCGGAGAGTGAGATACGGGCGTTTGAAAAAACATCAGAAATTTTGAGTTTTCAACGGGAACGGTCGCCCGTACGGAGCTTCCCGTTGTTTGCCATTTTCGGCAAGGAATGCCAATCCGAAACAGGAATCTTTCTACTTAAAAATGTTAAAATTTTCGATACGGACAATTGGACGTGGATTATATTAAAAACCGAAATATGGGCCATGAGATACGACCATTTTAATGCGTACGTGTCTTTTTCTTAAAGGTGAACCAAACGAAAATCACCTTCTTCGGAAAGGATCCAGGCTTGCGGGATGAAATCCGGAAACATGGTGACGAAGCTAACATCCGTAAGGACGAGTGGGTATGTGCTTCGGATTTTTTGAGTCGAGCACAGAGTGAGATATGGGCATTTTAAAAAATGTCAGAAATTTCGAGTTTTCGACGGGAATGGTCGCCCGTACGGAGTTTCCCGTAGTTTGCCATTTTTGGTAAGGAACGCCAAACCGAAACATGAATCTTTCTACTCGAAAAATGTTAAAATTTTCGATACGGATGATTGGGCATGGATTACGTTAAAAACCGAAACAAGGGCAATTAGATACGACCATTTGAACGTGCACGTGTCTTTTTTTGAAAAAGGTGTACCCCCACAGAAATCACCTTCTTCAGAAAGGATCCCGGCCTACGGGATAAAATCTGGGAACATGGTGACGTAGCTAACATCGGTATGGACGAGTGGGTATGCGCTACAGATTTTTCGGGTCGAGCGGAGAGTGAGATATTGGCGTTTGAAAAAACGTCAGAAATTTTGAGTTTTCGACGGGAACTGTCGCCCGTACGGAGTTTCCCGTTGTTTGCCATTTTCGGTAAGGAACACCAATCCGAAACAGGAATCTTTCTGATCGGAAAAAGTTAAAATTTTTGATACGGACGATTTGGCATGGATTACGTTAAAAATTGAAATACGTACCATGAGATACGACCATTTGAACGCACACGTGTCTTTTTTCGAAAAAGGTGAACCCAACGGAAATCACCTTCTTCGGAAAGGATCCAGGCCTACGGGATGAAATCTGGAAATATGGTGATGTAGCTAACATCCGAACGGACGAGTGGGTATGCACTACGATTTTTCAGGTCGAGCGGAGAGTCAGATACGGGCGTTTGAAAAAATATTAGAAATTTTGAGCTTTCGACGGGAACGGTCGCCCGTACGGAGCTTCCCGTAGTTTTCCATTTTCGGCAAGGAACGCCAATCCGAAATAGGAATCTTTCTACTTAGAAAATGTTAAAATTTTTTATACGGACGATTGGGCATGGATTATGTTAAAAATCGAAATACGGGCCATGAGATATGACCATTTGAACGCGCACGTATCTTTTTCTGAAAAAGGTGTACCCCCACAGAAATCACCTTCTTTGGAAAGGATCCCGGCCTGCGGGATGAAATCTGGGAATATGGTGACGTAGCTAACATCCATACGGATGAGTGGGTATGCGCTATGGATATTTCGAGTCTAGCGGAGAGTGAGATACAGGCGTTTGAGAAAATTTCAGAAATTTTGAGTTTTCGACGGGAACAGTCGCCCATACGGAGCTTCCTGTTGTTTGCCATTTTCGATAAGGAACGCCAATCCGAAACAGGAATCTTTCTGCTTGAAAAATGTTAAAATTTTCGATACGGATTATTGGGCGTGGATTACGTTAAAAACTGAAATACGAACCATGAGATACGACCATTTGAACGCGCATGTGTCTTTTTTTTAAAAAGGTGTACCCCCTCGGAAATCACCTTCTTCGGAAAGGATCCCGGCCTGCGGGAGGAAATCCCGGAAAATGGTGACGTAGCTAACATCCTACGGACGAGTGGGCAAGTGCTACTGATTTTTCGAGTCGAGCGGAGAGTGAGATACGGGCGTTTGAAAAAATGTCAAAAATTTTGAGTTTTCGATGTGAACGGTCGCCCGTACGGAGCTTCCCGTTGTTTGCCATTTTCGGCAAGGAACGCCAATCTGAAACTGGAATCTTTCTACTCGAAAAATGTTAAAATTTTCGATATGGACGATTGGGCATGGATTACATTAAAAACTGAAATACAGGCCATGAGGTACGAGCATTTGAACGCGCACGTGTCTTTTTCTAAAAAACATGAACCTAACGGAAATCACCTTCTTCGGAAAGGATCCAGGCCTGCGGGATGAAATCCGAAAACATGATGACGTAGCTAACATCCGTATGGACTAGTGGGTTGCACTACGGATTTTTCGAGTCGAGCGGAGAGTGAGATACAAGCGTTTGAAAAAACATCAGAAATTTTGAGTTTTCGACGGGAACGATCGCCCTTACGGAGCTTCCCGTTATTTTCCATTTTCGGCAAGGAACGCCAATCCGAAACAGGAATCTTTCTACTTAGAAAATGTTAAAATTTTCGATACGGACAATTGGACGTGGATTACATTAAAAACTGAAATATGGGCCATGAGATACGACCATTTGAACGCGTACGTGTCTTTTTCTTAAAGGTGAACCCAACGGAAATCACCTTCTTCGGAAAGGATCTAAGCCTGCGGGATGAAATCCGAAAACATGGTGACAAAGCTAACATCCGTACGGACGAGTGGGTATGCGCTACGGATTTTTTTAGTCTAGCGGAGAGTGAGATACATGCATTTTAAAAAACATCAAAAATTTCGAGTTTTCGACGGGAACGGTCTCCCGTATGGAACTTCTCGTTGTTTGCCATTTTCGGCAAGGAACGCCAATCCAAAATAGGAATCTTTCTACTCAGAAAATGTTAAAATTTTCGATACAAACAATTGGGCGTGGATTACATTAAAAATTGAAATATGAGCCATGAGATACGACCATTTGAACGCGCACGTGTCTTTTTCTTAAAGGTGAACCCAACGGAAATCACCTTCTTCGGAAAGGATCTAAGCCTACGGGATCAAATCCGAAAACATGGTGACGTAGCTAACATCCGTACGGATGAGTGGGTATGTACTACGGATTTTTTGAGTCGACTAAGAGTGAGATACGGGCTTTTGAAAAAACGTCAGAAATTTCGAGTTTTCGACTGGAACGGTCGCCCGTATGGAGCTTCCCGTTGTTTGCCATTTTCGGCAAGGAACGCCAATCTGAAACAAGAATCTTTCTGCTCGAAAATGTTAAAATTTTCGATACGGACGATTGGGCGTAGATTACGTTAAAAACTGAAATACGGACCATGAGATACGATCATTTAAACGCGTAAGTGTCTTTTTCTGAAAAAGGTGTACCTCGAAGGAAATCACCTTCTTCGGAAAGGATCCCGACCTGCGGGATGAAATCCTTGAATATGGTAACGTAGCTAATATCCGTACGGACGAGTGGGTATGCACTACGGATTTCTTAGGTCGAGCGTAGAGTGAGATACGGGCATTTGAAAAAATGTCAGAAATTTTGAGTTTTCGACGGGAACGGTCGCCCGTACGGAGCTTCCCGTTGTTTGCCATTTTCGGTAAGGAACACCAATCCGAAACAGGAATCTTTCTACTCGAAAAATGTTAAAATTTTGATATGGACGATTGGGCATTGATTACATTAAAAACTGAAATACGGGCCATGAGATACGACCATTTGAACGCGCACGTGTCTTTTTCTGAAAAAGGTGAACCCAACGGAAATCACCTTCTTCGGAAAGGATCCAGGCCTACGGGATGAAATCCGGAAATATGGTGACATAGCTAACATCCGTACCGACGAGTGGGTATGCGCTACAGATTTTTTGAGTCTAGTGGAGAGTGAGATACGGACGTTTGAGAAAATGTAAGAAATTTCGAGTTTTCGACGGGAACGGTCGCCCGTACGGAGCTTCCCGTTGTTTGCCATTTTCGGTAAGGAACGCCAATTCTAAACAGGAATCTTTCAACTCAGAAAATGTTAAAATTTTCGATACAGACGATTGGCGTGGATTACGTTAAAAACTGCAAGCCATGAGATACGACCATTTGAACGTGCACGTGTTTTTTTCTAAAAAAGGTGTACCCCACGGAAATCACCATCTTCGGAAAGGATCCCGGCCTGCGGGATGAAATCCGGGAATATGGTGCACGTAGCTAACATCAGTACGGACGAGTGGGTATACGCTTCAGATTTTTCGAGTCGAGCGGAGAGTGAGATACAGGTATTTCAAAAAATGTCAGAAATTTTGAGTTTTCGACGGGAACGGTCACCCGTACGGAGCTTCCCGTTGTTTGCCATTTTCGGCAAGGAACGGCACTCCGAAACAGGATTCTTTCTGATCGGAAAAAGTTAAAATTTTCGATACGGACGATTTGGCATGGATTACGTTAAAAATCGAAATACGTACCATAAGATACGACCATTTGAACGCACACGTATCTTTTTTCCAAAAAGGTGAACCCAACGGAAATCACCTTCTTCGGAAAGGATTTAGGCCTACGGGATGAAATCCGAAAATATGGTGACGTAGCTAACATCCATACGGACGAGTGGGTATGCGCTACGGATTTTTCGGGTCGAGCGGAAAGTCAGATACGGGCGTTTGAAAAAACGTCTGAAATTTCGAGTTTTCGACGGGAACGGTCGTCCGGACGGAGCTCCCCGTTGCTCGCCATTTTCAGTAAGGAAGACGAGTCCGGATCGAGAATCTTTCTACTTGGAAAATGTAAACATTTTCGATACGGACGATTGGGCAAGGAGTACGTTAAAGACCGAAAGACATGCAATGAGATACGAACATTTGAACATGCACGTGTCCTGCCCAAAAAAGGTGTACCCCTACGGAAATCACATTTTTTTGAAAGGATCCCGGCCTGCGGGATGAAATCCAGGAACATGGTGACGTAGCTAACATCCGTACGGACGAGTGGGTATGTGCTACGAATTTTTCAAGTTGGACGGAGAGTGAGATACGGGCGTTTAATAAAATGTCAGAAATTTTGAGTTTTCGACGAGAATGGTCGCCCGGACAGAACTCCCCGTTGCTCGCCATTTTCGGGAAGGAAGACGAGTGCAGACCTAGAATCTTTCTTCTCGGGAAACGTAGGCATTTTCGATACGGACAATTGGGTATTGATTACGTTAAAAACAAAAATATAGACAATGAGATACGACCATTTGAACACGCACGTGTCCTGCACCGAAAAAGGTGTACCCCCACGGAAATCACCTTCTTCGGAAAGGATCCCGGCCTGCGGGATGAAATCCGGGAATATGGTGCCGTAGCTAACATCCGTACGGACAAGTGGGCATGTGCTACGGATTTTTCGAATCGAGCGGAGAGTGAGATACGGGCGTTTGAAAAAATGTCAGCAAATTTGAGTTTTTGACGGGAACTGTCGCCCGTACGAAGCTTCCCGTTGTTTGTTATTTTCTTCAAGGAACGCGAATCCGAAACAGCAATCTTTCTACTCAAAAAATGTTAAAATTTTTGATACGGACAATTGGGAATAGATTACGTTAAAAACCAAAATACGGGCCATGAGATACGACCATTTAAACGCGCACGTGTCTTTTTCTGAAAAAGGTGTACCCCCACGAAAATCACCTTCTTCGGAGAGGATCTCGGCCTGCGGGATGAAATCCGAGAACATGGTGACGTAGCTAAAATCCGTTCGAACGAGTGGGTATGCGCTACGGATTTTTTGAGTCTAGCGGAGAGTGAGATACATGCGTTTGAAAAAACGTCAGAAATTTTGAGTTTTCGACGGGAACGGTCGCCTGTACGGAGCTTCCCGTTGTTTGCCATTTTCAGCAAGGAACGTCAATCCGAAATAAGAATCTTTCTACTCGAAAAATGTTAAAATTTTCAATACGGACGATTGGGAATGAATTAATGCGGCCCATGAGATACGACCATTTGAACGCGCACATGTCTTTTTTTGAAAAAGGTGTAACCCCACGGAAATCACCTTCTTCGTAAAGGATCCCGGCCTGCGGGACGAAATCCGAGAACATGGTGACGTAGCTAACATCCGTACGGACAAGTGAGTATGCGGTACGGATTTTTTGGGTCGAGCGGAGAGTGTGATACGGGTGTTTGAAAAAACATCAGAAATTTTGAGTTTTCAACGAGAAAGGTCGACAGTACGGAGCTTCCCGTTGTTTGCCATTTTCGGTAAGGAACACCAATCCGAAACAGGAATCTTTCTGCTCGGAAAATGTTAAAATTTTTGATACGGGCGATTTGGGTGTGGATTACGTTAAAAATCGTAGTACGTTCCATGAGATACGACCATTTGAACGCACACGTGTCTTTTTCCGAAAAAGGTGAACCCCACGGAAATCACCTTCTTCGGAAAGAATCCCGGCCTGCGGGATGAAATCCGGGAACATGGTGACATAGCTAACATCCGTACGGACGCGTGGGTATGCACTACGGATTTTTTGATTCTAGCTGAGAGTGAGATACGGGCGTTTGAAAAAACATGAGAAATTTCAAGTTTTTAACGGGAACAGTCGCCCGTACGGAATTTCCCGTTGTTTGCCATTTTCAGCAAGGAACGCCAATCCGAAATAGGAATCTTTATACTCGAAAAATGTTAAAATTTTCGATACGGACGATTGGGCATGAATTACATTAAAAACCGAAATGCGGGCCATGAGATACGACCATTTGAACGCTCACATGTCTTTTTTTGAAAAAGGTGTAACCCCACGGAAATCACCTTCTTCGTAAAGGATCCAGGCTTGCGAAATGAAATCTAGAAATATGGTGACATACCTAACATCCGTACGGACGAGTGGGTATGTGCTACGGATTTTTTGAGTCGAGCGGAGAGTGAGATACGGGCGTTTGAAAAAACGTCAGAAATTTCGAGTTTTCGACGGAAACGGTCGCCCGTACGGAGTTTCCGGTAGTTTGCCATTTTTGGCAAGGAACGCCAATCCGAAAAATGAATCTTTCTACTCGAAAAATGTTAAAATTTTTGATACGGACGATTGGGCATGGATTACGATAAAAACTGAAACACGGGCAATGAGATACGACTATTTGAACGTGCACGTGTCTTTTTTCTAAAAAAGGTGTATCCCCACGGAAATCACCTTCTTCGGAAAGGATCCCGGCCTGCGGGATGAAATCTAGGAACATGGTGACGTAGCTAACATCCGTATGGACGAGTGGGTATGCGCTACGGATTCTTCGGGTCAAGCAGAGAGTGAGATACGAGCGTTTGAAAAATCGTCAGAAATTTTGATTTTTCGACGGGAACGGTCGCCCGTACGGAGCTTCCCGTTGTTTGCCATTTTCGGTAAGGAACACCAATCCGAAACAGGAATCTTTTTCATCGGAAAAAGTTAAAATTTTCGATACGGACAATTTGGCATGGATTATGTTAAAAATTTAAATACGTACCATGACATACGACCATTTGAACGCACACGTGTCTTTTTCGAAAAAGGTGAATCCAACGGAAATCACCTTCTTTAGAAATGATCCAGGCCTACGGGATGAAATCCGAAAATATGGTGACGTAGCTAACATCCGTACGGACGAATGGGTATGCACTACAAATTTTTCGGGTCGAGCGGAGAGTCAGATACGGGCGTTTGAAAAAATGTCAGAAATTTTGAGCTTTCGACGGGAACGGTCGCCCGTACGGAGCTTCCCGTAGTTTTCCATTTTCGGCAAAGAACGCCAATCCGAAACAGGAATCTTTCTACTTAAAAATGTTAAAATTTTTGATATGGACGATTGGGCATGGATTATGTTAAAAACCGAAATACGGGCCATGAGATACGACCATTTGAACGCGCACGTGTCTTTTTCTAAAAAACGTGTACCCCCACGGAAATCACCTTCTTCGGAAAGAATCCCGGCCTGCGGGATGAAATCTGGGAACATGGTGACATAGCTAACATCCGTACGGATGAGTGGGTATGCGCTACGGATATTTCGAGTCTAGCGGAGAGTAAGATACGGGCATTTTAGAAAATGTTAGAAATTTTGAGTTTTCGACGGGAACGGTCGCCCGTACGGAGCTTCCCGTTGTTTGCCATTTTCGGCAAGGAACGCCAATCCGAAACAGAAACTTTTCTCTAGAAAAATGTTAAAATTTTCGATACGGACGATTGGGCATGAATTACATTAAAAATCGAAATGCAGGCCATGAGATCGACCATTTGAACGCGCACATGTTTTTTTTTGAAAAAGGTCTACCCCCACGGAAATCACCTTCTTCGGAAAGGATCCCTGCCTGCGGGATGAAATCCGAGAACATGGTGATGTAGCTAACATCCGTACGGACGAGTGGGTATGTGCTACAAATTTTTCAGGTCGAGCGGAGAGTGAGATACGGGCGTTTGAAAAAACGTCAGAAATTTTGAGTTTTCGACGGGAACGGTCGCCCGTACGGAGCTTCCCGTAGTTTTCCATTTCGGTAAGGAACGCCAATAAAAAATAAGAATCTTTTTACTCGAAAAATGTTAAAATTTTCGATACGGACGATTGGGCATGGATTACGTTAAAAACTGAAATACGGGCCATGAGATACGACCATTTGAAAATACACGTGTCTTTTTCTGAAAAAGGTGTACCCCCACGAAAATCACCTTCTTCGGAAAGGATCCCGACCTGCGGGATGAAATCCGAGAATATGGTGACGTAGCTAACATTCGTACGGGCGAGTTGGCATGTGCTACGGATTTTTCGAGTCAAGCGGAAATTGAGATACAGGCGTTTGAAAAAACGTCAGAAATTTCTAGTTTTCGACTGGAACGGTCACCCGTACGGAGCTTCCCGTTGTTTGCCATTTTCGGCAAGGAACGCCAATTCGAAACAGGAACCTTTCTACTCGAAAAATTTTAAAATTTTCGATACGGACGATAGGGCATAGATTATTTTAAAAACCAAAATACGGGCCATGAGATACGACCATTTAAACGCGCACGTGTCTTTTTCTGAAAAAGGTGTACCCCCACGAAATTACCTTCTTTGGAAAGGATCCCGGCCTGCGGGATGAAATTCGGGAACATGGTGATGTAGCTAACATCCGTATGAACGAGTGGGTATGTGATACGGATTTTTCGAGTCGAGCGGAGAGTGAGATATGGGCGTTTAAAAAAACGTCAGAAATTTTGAGTTTTCGACGGGAACGGTCACCCGTACAGAGTTTCCCGTAGTTTTTCATTTCGGTAAGGAACGCCAATCAAAAACATGAATCTTTTTACTAAAAAAATGTTAAAATTTTCGATACGGACGATAGGGCATAGATTATTTTAAAAACTTAAATACGGGCCATGAGATACGACCATTTGAACGTGCACGTGTCTTTTTCTGAAAAAGGTGTACCCCCACGGAAATCACCTTCTTCGGAAAGGATCCCGGCCTGCGAGATGAAATCCGGGAACATGGTGATGTAGCTAACATCCGTATGAACGAGTGGGTATGTGCTACGGATTTTTCGAGTCGAGCGGAGAGTGAGATACATGCGTTTAAAAAAACGTCAGAAATTTTGAGTTTTCGATGGGAACGGTCGCCCGTACGGAGTTTCCCGTAGTTTTTCATTTTCGGCAAGGAACGCTAATCCGAAACAGGAATCTTTCTACTCAGAAAAGGTTAAAATTTTCGATACAGACGATTGGGCATGGATTACGTTAAAAACTGAAATACGGGCCATGAGATACGACCATTTGAACGCGCACGTGTCTTTTTTTGAAAAAGGTGTACCCTCACGGAAATCACCTTCTTCGGAAAGGATCCTGGCCTGCGGGATGAAATCCGGGAACATGGTGACGTAGTTAACATCCGTACGTATGAGTGGGTATGCACTACGGATTTTTCGGGTCTAGCAGAGAGCGAGATACGGGCGTTTGAAAAAATATAAGAAATTTTGAGTTTTCAACGAGAACGGTCGACCGTACGTAGCTTCCCGTTGTTTGCCATTTTCGGTAAGGAACACCAATCCGAAACAAGAATCTTTCTACTTGAAAAATGTTAAAATTTTCGATACGAACGATTTGGGTATAGATTACGTTAAAAATTGAAATACGTACCATGAGATACGACCATTTGAACGCACACGTTTCTTTTTCTGAAAAAGGTGAACCCAACGGAAATCACCTTCTTCGGAAAGGATCCAGGCTTGCGGGATGAAATCCGAAAACATGGTGACGTAGCTAACATCTGTACAGACAAGTGGGTATGTGCTACGGATTTTTTGAGTCGAACGGAGAGTGAGATACGGGCGTTTGAAAAAACGTCAGAAATTTTGAGTTTTCGACAAGAACGGTCTCCCGTACGGAGTTTCCCGTAGTTTTCCATTTTTGGTAAGGAACACCAATCCGAAACATGAATCTTTCTACTCGGAAAATGTTAAAATTTTCGATACGGACGATTGGGCATGGATTACGTTAAAAATTGAAACACGGACAATGCGATACGACTATTTGAACGTGCACGTGTCTTTTTCTGAAAAAGGTGTACCCCCACGGAAATCATCTTCTTCAGAAAGGATCCCGGCCTGCGGGATTAAATCCGAGAACATGGTGACGTAGCTAACATCCGTACGGATGAGTGGGTATACGCTTCAGATTTTTCGAGTCGAGCGGAGAGTGAGATACAGGCATTTCAAAAAATGTCAGAAATTTTGAGTTTTCGACGGGAACGGTCAGTAGTACGGAGCTTCCCGTTGTTTGCCATTTTCGGCAAGGAACGCCAATTCGAAACAGGAACCTTTCTACTCGAAAAATGTTAAAATTTTCGATACGGACGATAGGGCATAGATTATGTTAAAACCAAAATACGGGCCATGAGATACGACCATTTAAACGCGCACGTGTCTTTTTCTGAAAAAGGAGTACCCCCACGGAAATCACCTTCTTCGGAAAGGATCCCGACCTGCGGGATGAAATCCGGGAACATGGTGATGTAGCTAACATCTGTATGAACGAGTGGGTATGTGCTACAGATTTTTCGAGTTGAGCGGAGAGTGAGTTACGGGCGTTTAAAAAAACGTCAGAAATTTTGAGTTTTCGACGGGAACGGTCGCCCTTACGGAGCTTCCCGTAGTTTTTCATTTTCGGCAAGGAACGCCAATCCGAAACAGGAATCTTTCTACTCAGAAAGGGTTAAAATTTTCGATACAGACGATTGGGCATGGATTAGTTTAAAAACTGAAATACGGGCCATGAGATACGACCATTTGAACGCGCACGTGTCTTTTTTTGAAAAAGGTGTACCCCCACGGAAATCACCTTCTTCAGAAAGGATCCTGGCCTGCGGGATGAAATCCGGGAACATGGTGACGTAGCTAACATCCGTACGTATGAGTGGGTATGCACTACGGATTCTTCGGGTCGAGCGGAGAGTGAGATACGGGCGTTTGAAAAAATATAAAAATTTTGAGTTTTCAACGAGAACGATCGACCGTACGGAGCTTCCTGTTGTTTGCCATTTTCGGTAAGGAACACCAATCCGAAACAGGAATCTTTCTGCTCGAAAAATGTTAAAATTTTTTATACGAACGATTTGGGTATAGATTACGTTAAAAATTGAAATACGTACCATGAGATACGACCATTTGAACGCACACGTGTCTTTTTCCGAAAAAGGTGAACCCAACGGAAATCACCTTCTTCGGAAAGGATCCAGGCTTGCGGGATGAAATCCGAAAACATGGTGACGTAGCTAACATCTGTATAGACAAGTGGGTATGTGCTACGGATTTTTTGAGTCGAGTGGAGAGTGAGATACGGGCGTTTGAAAAAACTTCAGAAATTTTGAGTTTTCGACGGGAACGGTCGCCCGTACGGAGTTTCCCGTAGTTTTCCATTTTTGGCAAGGAACGCCAATCCGAAACATGAATCTTTCTACTCGAAAAATGTTAAAATTTTCGATACGGACGATTGGACATGGATTACATTAAAAACTGAAACACGGACAATGAGATACGACCATTTGAACGTGCACGTGTCTTTTTTTGAAAAAGGTGTACCCCCACGAAAATCATCTTCTTCAGAAAGGATGCCGGCCTGCGGGATGAAATCCGGGAACATGGTGACGTTGCTAACATCCGTACGGATGAGTGGGTATACGCTTCAGATTTTTCGAGTCGAGCGGAGAGTGAGATACAGGCATTTCAAAAATGTCAGAAATTTTAAGTTTTCGACGGGAACGGTCACCCGTACGGAGCTTCCCGTTGTTTGCCATTTTCGGCAAGGAACGGCACTCCGAAATAGGATTCTTTCTGATCGGAAAAAGTTAAAATTTTCGATACGGACGATTTGGCATGGATTACGTTAAAAATCAAAATACGTACCATGAGATACGACCATTTGAACGCACACGTATCTTTTTTCAAAAAAGGTGAACCCAACGGAAATCACCTTCTTTGGAAAGGATCCAGGCCTACGGGATGAAATCCGAAAATATGGTGACGTAGCTAACATCCGTACAGATGAGTGGGTATGCACTACGGATTTTTCGGGTCGAGCGGAAAGTCAGATACGGGCGTTTGAAAAAATGCCAGAAATTTCAAGTTTTCGACGGGAACGGTCGTCCGGACGGATCTCCCCGTTGCTCGCCATTTTCGGTAAGGAAGACGAGTCCGGATCGGGAATCTTTCTACTTGGAAAATGTAACATTTTCAATACAGACGATTGGGCAAGGATTACGTTAAAGATCGAAAGACAGGCAATGAGATACGAACATTTGAACATGCACGTGTCCTGCCCCAAAAAAGGTGTACCCCTACGGAAATCACATTTTTTTGAAAGGATCCCGGCCTGCGGGACGAAATCCAAGAACATGGTGACGTAGCTAACATCCGTACGGACGAGTGGGTATATACTACAAATTTTTCAAGTTGGGCGGAGAGTGAGATACGGGCGTTTAAAAAAACGTCAAAAATTTTGAGTTTTCTAAGGGAAGGTCGCCCGGGCGGAGCTCCCCGTTGCTCCCATTTTCGGTAAGGAGCACGAGTTCGGACCGGGAATCTTTCTACTTGGAAAATGTAAACATTTTCGATACGGACGATTGGGTATGGATTACATTAAAGACGAAAGATGGGCGATGAGATACGACTATTTGAACGCGCACATGTCCTGGCCCGAAAAAGGTGTACCCCTACGGAAATCACATTTTTTTGAAAGGATCCCGGTCTGCGGGATGAAATCCAGGAATATGGTGACGTAGCTAACATCTGTACGGACGAGTGGGTATATGCTACGAATTTTTCGAGTTGAGCGGAGAATGAGATACGGGCGTTTCATAAAACATCAGAAATTTTGAGTTTTCGACGGGAACGGTCACCCGATCAGAACTCTCCGTTGCTCGCCATTTTCGGGAAGGAAGACGAGTCTGGACCGAGAATCTTTCTTCTTGGGAAACATATGCATTTTTGATATGGACGATTGGGCATTGATTACGTTAAAAACCGAAATACGGACGATGAGATACGATCATTTGAATGCGCACGTGTCCTGCCCAAAAAAGGTGTACCACCACGGAAATCACATTTTTCGGAAAGGGTCCCGGCCTGCGAGATGAAATCCGAGAGCATGGTGACGTAGCTAACATCCATACGGACGAGTGGGTATATGCTACGAATTTTTCAAGTTGAGCGGAGAGTGAGATACGGGCGTTTAAAAAAAGTTAGAAATTTCGAGTTTTCTACGGGAACGGTCGCCCGGGCGAAGCTCCCCGTTGCTCGCCATTTTCAGCAAAGAAGACAAGTTCGGATCGGGAATTTTTCTCTCAGGAAACATAGGTATTTTCGATACGGACGATTGGGCATGGATTACGTTAAAAATGGAAAGACGGGCGTTGAGATACGACCATTTGAATGCGCACGTGTCCTGCCTTGAAAAAGGTGTACCCCTACGGAAATCACGTTTTTCGGAAAGGATCCTGGCCTGCGGAACGAAATCTAGGAATATGGTGACGTAGCTAACATCCATATGGATGAGTGGGCATGGCTATGAATTTCTCGAGTTGAGCGGAGAGTGAGATACAGGGGTTTAAAAATATTTTAGAAATTACGAGTTTTCGATGGGAACGGTCGCCCGGGCAGAGCTTCCCGTTGTTTGTCATTTTCGGCAAGGAAGACGAGTCCAGACCAGGAATTTTTCTCTTGGGAAATGTAGCCATTTTTTATACGGATGATTAGGCATGGATTACGTTAAAAACTGACAGACGGGCGATTAGATACGACCATTTGAATGCGCACGTGTCCTACCTCGAAAAAGGTGTACCCCCACGGAAATCATATTTTTCGGAAAGGATCCCAGCCTGAGGGATGAAATCTGGGAATATGGTGACATAGCTAACATCCGTACAGACAAGTGGGTATGTGCTACGAATTTTTTGAGTTAAGCGGAGAGTGAATACGGGCGTTTAAAAAAACGTCAAAAATTTCGAGTTTTCTACGGGAACGGTCACCCGGGCGGAGCTCCCCGTTGCTCGCCATTTTTGGCAAAGAAGACGAGTCCGAACTGGAAATCTTTCCACTCAGGAAAAGGAGGCATTTTCGATATGGACGATTGGGCGTTGATTATGTTAAAAAGTGAAAGACGGGCGATGAGATACGATCATTTGAACGTGCACGTGTTCGGCACAAAAAAAGGTATACCCCCACGAAAATCATATTTTTCAGAAAGGATCTCGGCCTGCGGGATGATATCCGAGAACATGGTGACGTAGCTAACATCCGTACGGACGAGTGGGTATATTCTACGAATTTTTTAAGTTGAGTGGAGAGTGGGATACGGTCGTTTAATAAAACGTCAGAAATTTTGAGTTTTCGAAGGGGAATGGTCGCCCGGGCGGAACTCCCTGTTGCTTGCCATTTTCAGCAAGGAAGATGAGTCTGGACCAGGAATCTTTCTCCTAGAGAAGCGTAGGCATTTTTGATACGAACGATTGGGTGTAGATTACGTTAAAAATCGAAAGGCGGGTGATGAGATACGACCATTTGAACGCGCACGTGTCCTGCATCGAAAAAGGTGTACCCCCACGGAAATCACATTTTTCGGAAAGGATCCCGGCCTGCGGGATGAAATCTGGGAGCATAATGACGTAGCTAACATCCGTACGGACGAGTGGGTATATACTACGAATTTTTTGAGTTGAGCGGAGAGTGAGATACGGGCGTTAAATAAAATGTTAGAAATTTCGAGTTTTCGACGGGAATGGTCCCCCGAGCGGAGCGTCCCGTTGTTTGCCATTTTCAGTAAGGAATATGAGTCCAGACCGGGAATCTTTCTGCTCAAGAAACGTAGGTATTTTCGATACGGACGATTGGGCATAGATTACGTTAAAAACTGAAAGACGGGCGATGAGATACGACCATTTGAATGCGCACGTGTCCTGCCTTGAAAAAGGTGTACCCCCACGAAATCACTTTTTTCGAAAAGGATCCCGGCCTGCGAGATGAAATTCGGGAATATGGTGATGTAGCTAACATCCGTACGGACAAGTGGGTATGTGCTACGAATTTTTTGATTTGAGCGGAGAGTTAGATACGGGCGTTTAAAAAAATGTCAGAAATTTTGAGTTTTCAACGGGAACAGTCGCCCGGGCAGAGTTTCCCGTTGTTTGCCTTTTTCGACAAGGAAGACGAGTCTGGACCGGGAATCTTCCTGCTTGGGAAATGTAGGCATTTTCGATACGAACGATGGGGCATAGATTACGTTAAAAACCAAAAGACGGGCAATGAGATACGACAATTTGAACGCGCACGTGCCCTGCCCCGAAAAAGGTGTACCCCCACGGAAATCACATTTTTCAGAAAGGATCCCGGTCTACGGGACGAAATTCGAGAATATGGTGACGTGGCTAACATCCGTACAGACAAGTGGGTATGTGCTACGAATTTTTTGAGTTGAGCGGAGAGTGAATACGGGCGTTTAAAAAAACGTTAAAAATTTTGAGTTTTCTATGGGAATAGTCGCCCGGGCGGAGCTCCCCATTGCTCGCCATTTTCGGCAAGGAAGACGAGTCCAGACTGGGAATCTTTCTACTCAGGAAAAAGAGGCATTTTTTATACGGACGATTGGACGTGGATTATGTTAAAAAGTGAAAGACGGGCGATGAGATACGACCATTTGAACGTGCACGTGTCCGGCACCAAAAAAGGTGTACCCCCACGGAAATCATATTTTTCGAAAAGGATCCCGGCCTGCGGGATGATATCCGGGAACATGGTGACTTAGCTAACATCCGTACGGACAAGTGGGTATGTGCTACAAATTTTTTAAGTTGAGCGGAGAGTGAGATACGGTCGTTTAATAAAACGTCAGAAATTTTGAGTTTTCGAAGGGGAACGGTCGCCCGGGCGGAGCTCCTGTTGCTTGCCTTTTTCGACAAGGAAGATGAGTTTGGACCAAGAATCTTTCTCCTAGGAAAACGTAGGCATTTTTGATACAGACGATTGGGTGTAGATTACGTTAAAAATCGACAAACGGGTGATGAGATACGACCATTTGAACGCGCACGTGTCCTGCACCGAAAAAGGTGTACCCCCACGAAAATCACGTTTTTCAGAAAGGATACCAGCCTGCGGGATGAAATCTGGGAATATAGTGACGTAGCTAACATCCGTACGAACGAGTGGGTATGTGCTACGAATTTTTCGAGTTGAGCGGAGAGTGAGATACGATCGTTTAATAAAACATCAGAAATTTTAAATTTTCGAAGGGGAACAGTCGCCCAGGCAGAACTCCCTGTTGCTCGCCATTTTCGGTAAGGAAGACGAGTCCGGACTAGGAATCTTTCTACTCGAGAAACGTAGGCATTTTCGATACGGACGATTGTGCATGGATTACATTAAAAACCGAGAGACGGGTGATGAGATACGACCATTTGAACACGCATGTGTCCTGCTCCAAAAAAGGTGTACCCCCACGAAAATCACGTTTTTCGGAAACGATCCCGGCCTGCAGGACGAAATCCGGGAACATGGTGACGTAGCTAACATCTGTATGGATGAGTGGATATGTGCTACGAATTTTTCGAGTTGAGCAGAGAGTGAGATACGGGCGTTTAAAAAAATGTCAGAAATTTTGAGTTTTCGAAGGGGAACGGTCGCCCTGGCGGAGCTCCCTGTTGCTCGCCATTTTCGGCAAGGAAGACGAGTCTAGACCAGGAATTCTTCTACTCGGGAAACGTAAGCATTTTCGATACAGACAATTGGACGTAGATTACGTTAAAAACTGAAAGACGGGCGATGAGATACGACCATTTGAACGCGCACGTGTCCTGCCCCGAAAAAGGTGTACCCCCACGGAAATCACATTTTTTGGAAAGGATCCCGGCCTGCGGGACGAAATCTGGGAATATGGTGACGTAGCTAACATCCGTACGGACGAGTGGGTATCTGCTACGAATTTTTCGAGTTGAGCAGAGAGTGAGATACGGGCGTTTAAAAAAACGTCAGAAATTTCAAGTTTTCAACGGGAACAGTCGCCCGGGCAGAGCTACCTGTTGTTTGCCATTTTTGGTAAGGAAGACAAGTCCAGACTGGGAATGTTTCTCCTTGGGAAATGTAGGCATTTTTTATATGGACGATTGGGCATGGATTATGTTAAAAACCGAGAGACGGGTGATGAGATACGACCATTTGAACGAACATGTGTCCTACTCCGAAAAAGGTGCACCCCCACGGAAATCACGTTTTTCGGAAAGGATCCCGACCTGTAGGATGAAATCTGGGAATATGGTGACGTAGCTAACATCTGTACGGACAAGTGAGTATGTGTTATGAATTTTTTGAGTTGAGCGAAGAGTGAGATACGGGCGTTTAAAAAAATGTCAGAAATTTCAAGTTTTCGACGGGAACGGTCGCCCGGGCGGAGCTCCCTATTGCTCGCCATTTTCGACAAGGAAAATGAGTCCGGACCGGGAATCTTTCTCCTCGAGAAACGTAGGCATTTTCGATACAGACGATTGGGCATGGATTACGTTAAAAACCGAAAGACAGGCGATGAGATACGACTATTTGAACGCGCACGTCACCTGCCTCAAAAAAGGTGTACCCCCACGAAAATCACATTTTTCGGAAAGGATCCCGGCCTGCGGGACGAAATCTGGGAACATGGTGACGTAGCTAACATCTGTACGGACGAGTGGGTATGTGCTACCAAGTTTTTGAGTTTAGCGGAGAGTGAGATACATGCGTTTAATAAAACGTCAGAAATTTTGAGTTTTTGATGGGAACGGTTGCCCGAGTGGAGCTCTCCGTTGCTCGCCATTTTCGACAAGGAAGATGAGTCCGGACCGGGAATCTTTCTTCTCAGGGAACGTAGGTATTTTCGATACAGACGATTGGGCGTTATTATTATTAATTTTTTTTATAATCATTTTCAGGAATTTTAGGATGTTGAAATTTAAAAAAAAAATCCTCAATTGTTCGAAGGTTAAAATTAAAATATTTATTTGTGCTTGATAATTCTATAGAACTTGATTAGTTTTTTGATGTGTGAATTCTTTAATTGACTGAGTTGTTTTTATTTTTGTACACATTGGAATGCATGAACAGCTTAGTTAGGAGCTTAAATAAAATTTAAACAAGTAAAATCCAAAAAAAAAAATGATAACAAGAAAAACAAGAAGGGGAAAATTACTTTTAAAAAAATTGTTAATTTTTAAATTAATTTATTAAAAAAATATTAATTTTTATGAGCCCTCTTAATCCTAGTAAAGAAAATTGAGATTATGCGAGAGATGCCAGTCACCCGTTTGAAATGGACGGAGTTTGAACGTAATGGTAATTAACACGTCAAATAAACAGATGTACGATTTTGAAATCCCGCTTCTTCTTTATAAAATCGAGACTTCGCCCACCACATCAGAACGCACACTTTCTCTCTCTCTCTCTCCTTCTCATTTGTTGGCGTCTCAATGGGAGACACCAGCGTCTCAAAAGATTTTCGTTTCAAAATCTATCAATCAAACCCTCTCAAAACCTCGAGGTATTCATCTTTTCGTCTCTCTTCCTCTCTCTATGATTCTCTCTTTGATTCTTAATTGTTTTCTTTTTCATCAATGTTCCTCAGCCGAAGAGACGATGACACTGAGAAGAATTGAATCGGATTAAATGAACCAAAATTTTCTGGAATTACGGACCTGCGATGATTAAGGATATTCTTGACGATTTGAGCTCCAAATTGGAGTACTTGTCAATCGAGAAGAATAGGCCTGGGTTTACTTTCTCTTTGAACTCTCTAGTCTGGGTTGGATCAAGAAGTCACTCTAGGTTTGATTTAGAATCACTGCTTGCATCTGGCCGAAGCTACAGAGAGAAGGGTTTGATTCTTCCACTTACATCTTTGTTCGAATAAATTAATGAACTACGGTGTAAAACGTTAACTTTTGATTTGCTTGGTGTGGAACTAAAAAAAAAAAGAGAAAACCAACAGTAGGACTACAATTAGGCTAGTTTTCTATCAATCTCCCACACAATTTTTTGTTGCTGCATCTATCTCAGGTCATTGAATTTGTGTTTCTTATGTATCCTACTGTGTTTTGTTTTTATTTTATTTTTTGTTTTTGAATTGGATAGAAATCTTCAATTTACTGTATTTAACCCTAACTGTAATGCAAACTCAGTGTAACTCATTCTTATTCCTATTCTACCTTTTTCTCCACTTTCTCCTTAGAAGAACCCTTATTCAAAATCTGATTTTTTTCAGAACCATAATTAGAAATTAGGATTTTCACTAACCCTCATTTGATTTTCTATTTTTAACCCATTTACCTAAAATTGAACTAATAGGATTGGAAATTCCCACTATGTTCTTCTCTATTATAAATCTCTACCTAACGCATACATTTACAATAGAGAAGAGAGTTGTTGGTCAGTTGGGACTCTTGTTCAGTTTAAGTTGCAGAGAAGATTGATTTGAGTTTTCAGGCTAGGGCTGGGGCATTAGAAGTCACATTCTTCTCTCTCTCTCTCTCTATCTCTCTCTCTTTCTAATTTTATAATTTGAGTGATTGGGGAAGGTTATTGGGACTAACAGCATGCTACCTATTGTTGCTCCAACCTTAATGTAGAACAACGGTGCATCTCTCTTAGGCCATTGAATTTGAAAAAATCTACATGTTGCTAACCAGATTGAGCCATATTTATACAACACATGCGCACCAACTAGTTTTTGTGTAAAGTATTTTTATGTAGGTTAACAAGTAATTTGTTTTCCTATTTCACAATTTTCTTAAAAACTTACATGTTTCAAACCAAATAGGACAATATAATAGTAAACATATAACACATACGTAAGTCGACTTAAAACTTAAGTATCATAATTTAATTAGAAAAATCATATTCATTTATAATATATTGTGGTATACCTCTTCAATTATCTACTCTATTTTTTCTGCATTCATTTCATTCGTCATATGGTTCTCTAATCATACATACATTTTTGTTTACTTATTGTTTTTGAAATTAGAAAAATAATTTGAAATCTTCTTATGTGACTTGCATTTTAGGAACCCTATATGTATTGATCATCCCTTCATCATAATTATGTTATGAGAATTTAGAGCAGTTGAGCCTATAGTATGGGTTAGATATCTTTGAATCTCAATGGGTAGTCTCTTTACTACTCTTCAACTAGAGGGTGATCCAATTGGTTAGTCTTTGATGATCACGGTCTTAGACCAATTTTTCTTAACCATGTTTTGTGGAACAAATTTTACATATTCAGCTTAATACAATTAAAATTAAAATTTTAAATATTAAAATTTTTCTAGTCATTAGCTCATTATAATTGGCATTGTATTGATCATATCTTGATCTAAATTATGATCTAAGAATTTAGAGCAGTTGAGTCTATAGTATGAGTTAGATCTCTTTGAATCTCAATTGATAGGCTCTTTACTACTCTTCAATTAGAGGGTGATTCAACTAGTTAGTCTTTGATGATCATAGTGCACCCCTGTCTATTACTAGCAAGGATTAGATTGTGGCCATGTTGCAGTTTTTATCACTATGTGATCCTATATGTATCCTTTGATTGAGCTTCCTTAGTTATTTCCTTATGAGTTGAGATGTAGTAAAAATGTCTGTTTATAATTAGTGTGAATGCCACCATTGGTATGTGCCCTTGGAAAAGGCTGCCTAATTGTCAACTTTGGGTTGAAAAATAATGATACCTGAAGTTCAAAAGTGTGACAACCACCACATTGCAAAAGGACTAAAAAAGTTTATCCCCTGAAAATCTCAATGCAAAATCATAAAAAAGAGGATGAGAGAAAAAAGTAAAAAGAAATGAAGCCCAAAATGAAAAGAAAAAAAGTGATACATTAGTGTGAAAGCCGCCATTGGTATGTGCTATTGGAAAAGGCTGCCTAATAGTAAACCCTGGGTTGAAAAATAATGATACCCTGAAGTTGAAAATAGTGAAAGCATAAAGGCTAAAAAGCTCATCCTCTGAAAATCTTAATGCAAAGTCATAAAAAGGGGGATAAGAAAAAAAAAAAAAAAAAACACATGAGTGGTGGAGCAGTGGTTGAGCGACTTGGGTTTGCTCCCCAGAGTCGGGAGATTGAGTCTCCCCACTAGCGATTTTATTCGATAAAATAAAGAGGAATCACTCGTGGTGGAGCAGTGGTTGAGCGAACTGGGTTTGCTCCCCAGGGTCGTGAGATTGAGTCTCCCCCATTGGCGATTTTACTTTATAAATTATTATAAACCACCCGAGTGGTGGAGCAGTGGTTGAGCGGCCTGGGTTTGCTCCCCAGGGTCGTGAGATTGAGTCTTCCTACCCGTGATTTATTCGATACACATGTTTGTGGTGGCATGGTGTATCTAAAAGGATTAGTCCTACTTTCAATGGGGTTGGCTGTTGCGTCAAAAAAAGAAATAAAAAAAGTACATCTCCCTTGGGCACTGGCTAGGTTTGACCTTTCACTAGGTTGCATTTAGTTTCCATAGTGATCGAACTGCATGTTGGCCTAATATCTGAACCTAGTCTAGAATAATCCAGTTCACTATTTCACCCAGTGACAACAAATGTTGAATATTCTTCTAATAGATGAGTAGTAAAAGTGTCTGTCTCAATTAGTTATTGACTATAACACATTCACTGTTGACTTTACTGTCTCTTTTGCCTCTGTTTACTATCCATACTCATAAGGGGTTTAAGTATTGTAGCATATCATTCGTGTGGGTTTCATTGATAAGGGAAGATGTTATATTGA
This sequence comes from Akebia trifoliata, assembly GCF_017979445.1. Taxonomy (NCBI): domain Eukaryota; kingdom Viridiplantae; phylum Streptophyta; class Magnoliopsida; order Ranunculales; family Lardizabalaceae; genus Akebia; species Akebia trifoliata. The sequence goes on from NC_141381.1 coordinate 33,978,355, forward strand.
ATTAGTCATTAAAAGAAGGTCTGTCTGGCTTAGTTTGTCTTGCTTTGGCTTGAAATATTTCTTGGTGACGATCCAAATACTTCCATATCAACTTAGGTCCCCTTTCGAACTCTTTCCTAGTACTCTTCTAATATAATAATGTCACCGGGTTCTTTCTTGCAATGTTGTTCACATCAATTATTTCACTTTGGATTTTTATTTTAAATATTACTTATGTTTTTTTTTCCTACTCCAATGTAGTTTTACCTATTGAGGTCTCAAATATTTACTATACTGCACATCTTGTTATATGTTAGTCCCAATTCTTTTTCTCTCTTCTTCTAAAGGTATGTATTGCAACTGAATTCTTTTTGTTTTTGGTGTTCTATCTTTGTTTCAATTTGCTCTAGAGCCCAATTTCATTTGCTAACTACTAATGCTATACCTATCAAACAAAAAAATAATCTTTGTTTCTATTTAACTAGGTCTTCTTAATTGTTAAATTTTAAAGTGAATTTTCTAGAAATCTTATTTTTATTTTCTTATTTTATTTTGTGGGATGTAGTGAGGGTATTTATGTAATTTTGTATGGGCACCACTTCATGTGTTGTTCATACCATGTCACTTTCTCATGTGGATCGGCATGTGCATGGTGTAGCATGAAGTAATATTTCGGTGTCCCTTTCTTCGATAGGGGTGGAGTATGATGTTGCATCTCTTGTCGCATAAGAGTGTGTGGCAAATTCGTTTTCCATGTTGAACCCTCTTGAACAAGCATTCTCACATGCTATAAATTTCCTCCACCACCTATATGTACATGTAGGGAATCCCATTCACCACCAAGTCCTTGAAATAGCCCTTGAGAAAAGAGAAAGCGAGTAAGAAACCATCAACACTCCAAATTTCATATCTTGTGCAAGTGGAGATCTCATTGCCAACTTGTAAAATTTCTTTAAATTAAATTAATATTTTCCCTTTTCATCCTTTTAATTGTTCTTCTTCTTGTTTTTACACTATTTGAGAAGCAGAGTTCTAGAATTTTGGATTTCATCTTCTTCACATTAACTACATAGCCATTGGGTTGTTGAAGAAGTATAATTGACTAAGGTACTTCTAGGTTTTTAGGAATGCTCAATTATCAACCTTCACGGTTTTGTATTTTAGATGTGACGTTGTCCAAAAATGGTGGAACCAAAAAGTTGTGTTACTATTTATCCATTGGTGGTTTGTCTTCAATGTTGAACTTTCTTCTAATAAGTGAAGGTATGATGTGGTAAAACCATACATGAAATAGTACCTTCTTTTGGTATTCATGAACTACAATGAATTGTTTAAAATCTGTTTCATGGTTAGAGCTATTTTTAAAATAGTATAATTATTTTAATTGAATTGTAAAAATATTATGCCTTTTTTGTATCAGAACATATTTTAATTGAATTGTAAAAATATTATGCCTTTTTTGTATCAGAACATAAACCATCCACCCACCCATCCACCCATCGACCCACCCACACATACAAACAAAGACGCCCGCTTGCCCCCCCCCCCCCCCACCCAACACACACTCACACAAACACAACCTCTTTCAGGAAAATGACTCTCATAGGATCTGCAATCTTCTCCCTTAAATTTGTTGGATATCTACTCTATGCTTCTTTTGGGGACATTTGGTCTACCACTTGATGGTTACAAGTGCAACTTCATATCAACCAAGAAGTTGTTCACAATAGCTATTATTCAACTATCAAGAACATATTTAACTTGTAGATTAACCAAACATTGACTTAAGTAAACTTTCAGATCCTGATCCACATGGCTGTGCTCACCATTGAAAGGTATTTATGTCCAATAATTTTGTCCTTTCTATTAATTTGTAATTTTTGTTTTCACTTCTTTAAACTCTTTGATGATTAATATTTGGGTCTTGTGGCAGAAGCTAAGATGATGGTTAGTATCATATCCTATCCTATCTTGCTAGTATCCATCCAGAGAGGAATTGGGTGATCGATTTTGTATCAAGTTCTAAGCTTGTGGTTCCTAATCGATGTGGAAATGGTGAGATGCAACTCCTTCCCTTGTTTCATTACTCCTACCTATCAGAGTCAGATAGATAGGTTGGTTTCTAATTTCTTTTATTTACTTCCTTATTGATCAAAGTTAGACTGCTATATTTGGTACATCATGGTCAAGGAGTCGAGTAGCATTTAGAAGAATAGAAAGTGAGGAATGGTGGTGTGACGAGGAATCTGATGGGCATTTGGATAAGTTCATTTGAAGGGAGGACTCAGAATTTCATGAGGTTGGAGGATGATCTTTAAAGAAAAAAGGGAGATTACAGGTATCTGCAATAAAATAATAGACGTATTTCTTTGTTGTTTTATCAAATACTTAATAATTAGTTTCTACCTTGAGAATTATTAGTCTATGATCAATGAATTGAAAATTGAATTATGAATGCATCTCATATATTTAAAGCCATTTACTATAACCTATTTAGTCTTATAACATACAAAAAAAAGGAAGCTATGTTACCTAGATCTGTATTTTACTACGATGTTGTGCTAGCTAACTTTTCCAGTTGAACTAAAAGTCCTAAAGGAAATGATTAAAAAAATCTGAATAGGGAGAAACTTAAGGGAGTAAATCAGAAAAAGCTAGTCTTGAAAGAATAGACATTTTGATTTGGTGGGAGAAAAAGTCATGATCACTTACGGAAGGACTAATTACAATTCTAAACAAATATATATATGGGTTGGGTTCCGTGTACACATATATCTACAACGTGTTTTGTCCTATGTGGCTAAAAGTTTCGGATTGAGCTGATTTTTGGTGAGGATGATCTCTATGATGAGGAGATCATCCACACCGAAAATCAGCTCAACCCAAAATTTTAAATCTCGTCAAAAGTGATTTACAAAAAATGGACAGTCCACAATTCTTCAACTCATAAATATGGGGTTAGAAGTTTTAGAATTAGCTAATTTTTGGTGGGGATGATCTTCTCGTCATAGAGATCATCTTCACCAAAAATCAGCTCAATCCAAAACTTTTAGCTCACATAAGGCAAAACACGTTGTAAATATATGAGTAGATATGTGTGTACATGGATCCTAATCCTATCTATCTATCTATCTATATATATATATTTTTCTTATCGTAGGTATCCCCCACCCTTCGGGTAAGACTAATCCCATGGTCACATGCACCACTCCCTCAGAAAGTCATATGTGCAACTAGTTGAGTTGAGGGTGAACGGGACCTTGAAGGGGGTGGCCCCAAGGAATTCATTGCTTCGTGGGGTTTCGAACACTTGACCTACCCTTCCTGAGGAGTTTGTCTAGGCTAGACTTTTCACTAGGCCAACCCTTTGAGGTTAGAATAAATGTAAATTGGTTTGAGGAGAAATGGTGACTTAAGGAAAGAAATTTGTGCATATATAACAAATTAACATGCAGCAAAAGGATTGGATGGTGAGAAAGGGAAGAATGCTTCATGTAGGGTCACTCTCTCAAAGATAGCAACAATATACCATCATTTATAAAAATCAAGTATAGACACAAGTGAGATCCATGACACTCGAAAACTTGGAAAGAATAACATCGCAATTGAATAAGAATCACACAAAGGATATGATTTATGGACTTTACATTACTTTAAATTATTACTTTAAATTTCTTATTCACTTTCTTGAATGGCTTTTAACAATATTTTTGAGTTTTGGGATCGAAAATGAAATAATTGAGTTTACCTTTTCAATAAGTTTGAAATTTGATAGATGTGATCGATATTATTTTTGTCTAGGTCTCCAACTCAAGGATTAAATTTCATATTCACTTTCTTGAATGACTTTTAACAACATTTTTTAGTTTTGGGATTGAAAATGAAATAATTGAGTTTAGTGAAGATTACAGAGTGAGGTGTATAGAACGAGATTCGATTGTGATATTTTGATGGTTCTGATTAAGTGTTATATGATGAACATGATGACAACCCTTAGGGCTAAATATTTCAGATTCTGTTTGTTTAATGTTCTTATAAATCTATTATTGAATTCTAGGATTGGAAATGGAATGATTTTGAGTTTCTAGTTAAATAAATCCCGCTGAAGTTGGATGATGCAACCGATATTGTTTGTCAAAATATTCCAAAGGATTGGGATTAAAATTTGGTGAAATATTTTTGTGCATGGTGAACAGTAATTTCATGTGGCCTTTTAGAAGAAGGATTTCTGTGATAAATGGAATAAGTTATGGTTGTTATCTATGTCTTGATGTGATGATAGTGATATTATGGAGCCGGATTGTATAAATTAAATGAATACTATTGTAGTCCTTGCATTGATGATGGTGAGATCATTTGTGGTGTCTCCAGTAAATAGATTTCTATGGCCTATGTTACTTGGAGTGAATATGGTTATAATCTATAAGGGCAAGATTAAATTGTGGTGCTCAAAGGGTTCAAATAGTGTGATATTACTAGTGAAAGTCCCTATATCCTTAACAAATACACAATCTCAACAATTAAAATGCAAAATCTAACAATTGGGTGTGATTTATCCTCAAGATTCATGTTTTATCTTGACCATTGGATTTGTTTATTTTAACAAAAGGGATTGTGTTTGTGGTTTTGATTTTGGTTCCTTTAATTGTATATGGCATTTTATTTTGTAGTTTTGCCTGTGTTTGTAACTTAATTCTTTTTTGCTTGTGTTTAGGAGGTGTTGCCGACCTTTTTGTGATGTTGTGTAGGGCTTTGCTATGGAAAGTTGAAGTAACAATTTTGACATTTGTTATTCCCATAGTACTTCTTGTGCACCAGGTATTTTTTCCACTCAAGTTGTTCATCACTAATATTAAGAACTCTATTGAAATAACTTGATGGTTTTGGTGAAAATTAGAAATACAACAAGTTTGCAAATTGATGGTATAATCCCCTTAACTTTGAGCTTCCTTGCAAGCATAATGGAAGATGGACTGCTTAGAAAATCAGAATTGTACTCTTGTGAAACCACCTATAAATCTTGTCAATTGGTTTTCTTTTTTCTTATATGTTTTTAACTATTTAAATATACTTTAGTTTATTGTTTAGGAAGCCAATTTTCTTGTTTTACAAATATGAGGTGTCTTTGAACTTGGAACTAATACTTTGCTCCACAGAACACTGTTTGATCATGCTATGGGTTCAACTGTTTGAATGTCTTTCTTGTGTTATTTTGGGAAGCATGCCATCATGTTGTGTATATATAGTACATATATTTGTATAGGTTCAGGATTTAGTTACTTATGAAGAAAACACATGATCTGTTTGTGGTGGAAGGAACTCATCCTCGAGATTAGTATATTCGAGATGTGTTATCAAGATATGTTTAGATCCCTACCTTTGGATTTTGTATTTATACATGGTTGGGCTTTTGAGTCATTCTTCACAAGTTTATATATTTATTTGTTCTCTTATGTATGTTCTCTATTGGAGGCATGTCTCAAGTACATAATTATGTATAATTTAGTATGTTTTCTCAGCTTGAGTAGTGAAGAGATAAACAATCGATGCATATCAGGACAGCTGTTTGTCAATGGTCCCTGTATGTATCCAGTGAGAAGTTGCTGAAATTTTGCTTTAAGGCATTCAACACAATGCTAATCATCATCAAAGCCTTGTACCGAAAATTCCTAGGAAGCTTTTTAAACCAAAATACCCATGCTGGATTTTCTCAGTGAAACTTGTAGTAGATGCTGCCAATGCTATACGTGACTATCAACGTCAGATTTCTGAACTAACCCTTATTTTCAAAAATGTTTGGCTCTCTTTAGGATTAAGGCCTCCGAACAGATAGATAGATTTTTTTTTATAGGTATAGGATTAGTGTTAATGAAATTGGGTTCAAGGGGGATAGTCATTTTTTTTGTGAATAGTGTTTTTAGACTTCTATTTTTCTTTCAAAATAATAATAGGATGATTTTAGCCATCCAACTATTTTATCTTCTTCTAGACTATTTCTCATCATTCAAATTAACATGATATATTATATGATTTGGACCATTAGACCATGTCAACTGTTGGAGTAACCATGTTGGCTATCTCATATGTTGGACCCAATGAACGGTGGGACAAACAACACTATGCTGTTGGGGTTTGCCAGACATACCTTGAATTACCTCTATATTTAGTGACCACTTCAAGGTTTTATTTAAATCTTAAATAATAAAAGTAATAGCCATGTGTTTCATTTGCTTAGGCTCTATCTTCAAACCAGCTCACAGCAGACTATCCAGGAAGGTCAGGGTGGGATGATAATGCTGCCACATTTGAAATGAATATTATGGGAAATAACTTGCATGGAGACATAGAAGCTACTTTATTACAACAGAAGATTTCAATTTTCTGTCCTGACATAAATAGTTTTTGTCCCGGCATGCGATAAACATTTTCAGAATACCTGTTCGGTTGTGCATTGCCTATGATCCTAATCCGTCGACTACTTTCATTGGAGGAACATTGGCGATCCTTGACGACACTTTCTCATGGGCACAGTAGGTCTTTTTTTTCCACTTTTCCTTTGTTATAGTTACGAAGTTTCTGACATTCATGTTTGATTTTGTTCAGGGAGTGCTTGACTCTTAGTCCCAATCTTGTGCAGGGCCTATAACATTAATCATAATTGACCTCCACATGGCTCTTGGCTCCTAAAATGGGATGGAGCACAATGCGAGTAAAGATGGTTCCATAGAATGGTTGACATTTCCAAATTACATCTCACAAAGTCTTGAGGTTATCGATTTTCTGGCTTTGAGGTACAATATGTGCCTTGCACTTACAACGCCAAGTGGAGATTTCTTCCTACCTCCTCTGGTGCGTCTTTGCTGTCCTAGTGAACAAAGTGGTGGCTCCCTATACTGTTAGTATGCAATAACAAATCCTTAAACTCATTTCCCTATATTGGTATGCCTGCAAGCTTATACCATGCTAATTTTTGTGCTGGTTGTGTGTGACATGTTTTTATTCAACATTTAAGTAGGGATAAGTAGGAGAAAATAATCTAAGCAAAAGCCCCTTCCGTCATTACAAGTTAATTAGTTCATCCTTCATGTTCTTTGACTTTTATGTGCTTTTATGCTAGCTCTTGCTTGCTCTTTCTTTGAATGTTGCTTGCCTGATTTATGTATGTCTCAAAAACCTATCGTTCAATTTGGTGGCACCACCGTAGGTATATGAGTAGCCTTGGTAATAAAAGGGTTAAACTCTTTGATATGGGAGCTGGAGGTAGTGACCATGTAGTTGAGGACAACGTTCAAATGGCATTATGTGAAATTTGATTTATGTCCTATGTTCTTGTCATCTGTCTTTGATTTATCTCTCAGATTGGTTTTTCATACGTTGAGGCATTTCACTAGTCCAAGCCTAAGGATTAAGGTTTGGTCCTTGCATGTGGGTGTTTTTAAGTCTTCTTTCTCTACTCGTACATTTTCTTTAATGCATTCGTTTCTAATTTTTTTTTATCTTCATTAGTATTTCCACATATCCTTCTCAACATCCTCATCTCAGCTACGATTAATTTTTTTTAATATGATGCTTTTTAACTACCCAACATTTAGTTCCATGAAGCATAGTTAGTCTTATTGTTGTTCTATAAAAAAATTCTTTTAATTTGATTAATATGCATTTGTCACATAGACTTCTAGAAGCACACCTCTACTTTAACCATCCAAATATGTTTTTATGGGAAATATCTTCTTCATTCTCGACATCCATATTTATAATTAACCGGTCGCTTCAGGGTATTTCTAGAGGATCATTTTTTAATGGACATTCTTCCTCTTGGGTGTTAGCACTAGATTCGGTGCTCCAACATCCGTTCCATAATTGTAGATTTCTAGTTTTGTGTTGATTCTCTTTGTGGTCTCGTTGAATATTGATATAGACTAATCGAAATAAGCTTTTGGGGGAAAATGCCTCTCCTTATGAGAGCCTTGCCTTGAAGTGAGCTTGCCTACAGTGCCTTTGGTTTTGTCTATACATCTTATTGTTGTTGACTTGGATTGTCTTGTAGCAATGTCTAATCAAGAACTTATTTATGCTAGGAGAAACAAGATGAATGAGACTGATCAGGCTATTGAATGCTAAAAAGTGGTGTAGAATTGACTTGGAAACATTTTATTTTTTGCTTAATAATCCACTATGATCAGTGTGTCCTCACCTTAAAGATTGATGTGTAGGTTGTGGAGCAAACAATTGAAGTGGGAACTCAAACTGCAATAACCTTGAAGGATCAGGTGAGTAATCTTCATATATGCTTGGTCCTCCAGCTTCTTGTTGTCTGGGTATTTTACATGGCTCAATTTAAGGATATGGAAATAGCTTCATTCGACCCACACCCGACCCATTGCCAGCACTAGTGTTGGATTTCTGACGTAGCAAAAAATTTAAACCCCATCCAAATCCAGACTTCATTTTGATAAGTCTAATTGAATTTTAACATTTGCTATGATTTCTTCCATTTCTCGTTTCGCACTCCTTTGCGGAACCCTAACCCTAGAGGGTAATTCTAACCCACCGCATTCGCTAATCCAATCTGATTTCGAGCTATTTTCATTGATTTATTGACCAAATCATTGCCAATTCTTGCTGATATGATTGTTTTCCTGCAATGAAAGGAGGTGAAATCGAAGGCCACCATGTCTAGTGAGTTTTTTTTTTCTTCTTTTAGATTGATTTAATTTTGTTCGAAATACCTAGCAATTTTTTTTTGTTCCAAATGTTTATGTTTTCTGGAGAAGATCGATTCAGATCCTATAAATATGAGATTTAGTTATTTTTCATTTAAATTAAGTTATTTGTTAAGAAAAAGTTTTCCATTCTCCCCCAAAACTGATAGAATCTCTCTCTCAGGCCCTCACTGATTCCCCTATCTTCGTATAGGAGCGTAAACATTTCAAAATCTCATTTTCACAAAAAAAAATTCTTTTAGAAAACTACATGCTACCAATCAAACATAGCCTCTGATGTGTATAATGGATAGTGATGTCAACCTTATGTAATTATAGAATTTTTAGATAATTCTCTGTTGTACTCCATAATTGTGCATACGGAGACATCTCACTTGTCTTTTCGCAGAAAATTTCCTAAAAGTGCATGCTATACTCTTGTAGTTCTTGGATTCACTCCCAAAAATTGTTGCAAGTACAGGAAGTAGTGACCAATTATCAATATTTAATGACTTATTATACTTTTATTTTTGTAGAACAATATTTTCTCATTGTTTTCATTGTTAGTTGCTAGGAGTCGTAGTCAGCCCAATGTTTTGAACATCTTTAGAACACAAAATCTTGGTATTGTAAATCATTAGCAATCCTCTATGTTAGTATTTATTGCCAAAAACAACGAATAAATTATACTATCCCTAGAAAAGAAGAAAAGACTCCTAACTTACGGCCATATCCCATTAACTATTAAATGCAATATGAATTACCATGGTGATCTACCTTTTATCCATTAGTTCATGACTTCAAGCTTGGGAAAAATTGGTGTACCTTACATTAACACCGATTTTGTTTCCAAACCGTGCCGTAAGCTCGGGCATTCACTAGTGTGTGTGTGAGCATATATATATATAGATAATCTTTGGTTGAGTTGACTTTACAAATTAAGATTTTTGCTACATGTCAAATTCATATGATCAATTAGTGAGTTGGCACATTCAATCTTCTAGATTTAAAAAATAAAAAAAAAATTCATAGTTGTTCAAGTGAGTTGATTTGATAATGTTATTTGTGGGAAATGTTGAATTTGTTTAATAAGTGCAAAATCTCAAATAAACTTACTAACAACACATGTACTAGAAGTCCTTGAACCCTAAAAATTGTTAGGAAGGTGTTATTAGTTTTAGTTAGATAAGAGTTTTCTAAAATTTGTCATTTTTTCATAATTGGAAAATCTTAGATTGTTTGTACAATTTATAAGGTTTGTATGTTTTTTGTGAATTATTTCATTTGTTCGAGAAATGCAAGTTTTTTAGTTGAAAATGTTATTGTGATAGTTATTTGGGTTTGATTATGGTTTATCTTTTCATTTTTTAATGTTTCTTCTAGAAAATGGGGTCTCCAATTAGATTTTGTGTTTTAGATTCATTATTTACTTTTTTATTTGGTTTTAAGATTGGAATTTTGAATTTGATTCTGGTTATGAATTTTATGCAACTTATTTCCAATATAATTTTTTTTACTTGATTGGCAAAGTTAATTTGTTTATTAATAGATATTACTAATGTAGTATTTCATTTTGTATTTTATCTGATATTATTCACAAGGTCGTTGTTTCCATTTGCACTAATTTTTTTTCCTATTTAGTTTTTTTGGTTGCAGATGATTTTTTTTAGATTAAGAAACTTTGGGAGTACTGGATTTTGTTGCTACTTCCACTGCTTCTTTGATAATTGATTTTGCATTAAAGCATATGTACATTTGATGGCAGCCTATTAGATTCCTAGATTCTTAGCTACTGGATTGAATAATCTGTCTCCTTAATTATTATTCGATATAATGACAATAACAATTTGCTTCATCCCTAGACACACAAATCTTGATATCCAGTGTCTTGTAGAATACTTTTGGACCTAATAACCCAATAAATGGTTCTATACGCATTCATTCAACTTGATTTGTAGGTCTAATCAATACACATTCACAAAGTAATTCCATATTTCTACTTTTACTTGGTTGTATTATTTTTCTTTTGATAAACATTTGACATCTTGAAGATACTAAGAGTGCAAGTTCTGTCTGCTAAATTGTGCACCTTTTTGCCTTAAGCGTTAGCTACATCTGAGGTATTTTGTTTGTCATTTTAATTTAAATTTTCATGTTAAGATAAGTTACTGCAAGTTATTTTTTATGATTAGTCAGGTTCCTCTCTTATTTTTCAGTCACTCTCTATGAAAGTTGCCTCTGTGAACCCAATGTCTTTTATTTGCTTATATTTTTCATTTTTATTATTTGAAGTTGATGATTATTGGTGCAATTTATGCACCAATCCAATCCTACTAGGGATGGCAATTTTGCTCCCTCTCGCCGGTGCCTCGACCCACCCCTAGAGGGTCGATTTTTCCCACTTTTAAATGATTTCGGGGTGGTTATGTTACTAGAAATGAAAAAATCAATTCCATTTCGGGGCAGGGATAGTTTTGATGTACCCCGCCCCAATTATATTTATATATATTAGATCTCATGGTGAAACTTAGATTAAATTTATTTTAATTTTTAAACATGCACTTTTCATATCTTCACCTAAAACCTTTATTGCTTCAGTTGGTACTTATGCGTCTCTGTGTAATGTTAGAATGCGCACGCCTGTCCACTTATTACTGTACAGTTGTCCCATTTTTTGAAAATCCCTCTTGCTATTCTTGTCTATAGAATCACACCCTACCCCATGCCATCCCACCTAGAAGAATGTTTTAAGTAGGGTGATTAAAATAGAATGTTTAAATAGAGTGATTCTCTAGAGAAATATTTGATGCCATGCACTTTCTTGTTTTTAAGCTATTTTTCATGTTCTTTGTAAAATAGAGTAATTGCTAATCTAAAATTATTTTACTTGTTGTTTACCTACAAAAAAAATTCTCAGGTTTTAAATATGTCCAAAATAAATCAAGAGCACTACTTTCTGATTAATGGAGAGGTTTAATTGTAAAAGTGCAAGTGAGGTTATGGAAAATGAAGAAAACATCTCGCATCTCCGTCATTGGGTCTCCCTTAGAGGACAAACATTGTGCAGAATAGGTAGCCAATGAATTTTTTTCTCCTTTAATTTCTTATGGTACCTAGTGTGTTGATTTTTATGAACGGTATTAGTTTTTTAGTTAAAGGAATGATTTACTATCGGAGGGCTTTGAAGCTTCAAGAGTTTCTTGACATGGCTTCTAAAAGTGGTAACCACAACAAAACTTCTTTTGCAATGTTTCTAGTGATGTGGTTAATCTTTTTTTGGGTGATTATATATTGTGATTCTTTTCATTTTGAACATATAGAGATTTTGGAAGGCTACAAGGCAATTATTGTTCCATCAAAGGAAGAGAAGAAGAGCCAGAGATCACTCTATATTTAACTAGAGGTTGTGGCTGACATGAAATTCACATATGTTGCTACTTGTCATAATTATGGAAATCAAAAGCAATGTGGAGATCGTCGTGCAACTGACATTCTAAATTTGATGGTTATGTATGTTTTCTGTTCCATAAAGTCAACTAACGTTTTCTGAATTTCATGTTTACTACATTTTTCTATTTGTTGTATGGGCCCTGTGTAGTTTTATTTGTTGATGTGAAATATTATATCATGAGAAGGGTACTACAAAATAGGATTCTCACATAACCAATTATCCTTTACAATTACACAGAACCAAATCCACTATAATTGTGTTAAATATGGTTTCGCCTGACAAGATCACATCATTAGCATACCTACTAACCCTCAAATATATTGGTGCTTCAGGTGATGAAGCTGAGGTTGCAAAGGTGGTAAGATTTAATTTCAATGTGAATTTATCTTGACATTCGCTGACATATACAACAAATGTTATTTTTACAATTGATAAATCGTACCCCTGAAAGTGAATGTGTTCGCTATATAAAATGTGATTTGAAAAATCGTTAAGTATGGAGAGTACATTACCCCACAAGTGAATGCATTTGCTTAGGCAATAGTGAATGCATTCACTATACCACTTTAGAAAGTGTTATAGTGAATGCATTCGCTTAGATCTCAGACTTGTGCAATTTTTGAAAATTTCTGACTTTGCACCACCCTTTGCTTGCATGCAACCAATCATTCCCCACTGTGTTTAGCAAGCCATTAGAAGTAGTCCCCCAATAGAATTTATGTTGTTGTCACACTCTCAGTATCAATATGTATGTTTGGTATTATGGATTATATAGATGAAGATCTATGTTTGGTAGTATAATCTAATAGATTGTGTATATGGTGCGGCATGCAGAGATATCCATTTTTGTAAATATGTTTTTGAATATCTATGTTTGGTTTTATAAACAGGCGAATTACAATATCTTGTGTAGAGGGTGGTTTAGGAAAATGGTAAAAATATTTAGAGAAGTGTAGATACATCCATCTTTGCAAATAAGTTTTGTTTCAGAAATACTTATAACTCTCCCTAAACTCTTGTTTTTCTAATCATAAGTTTTGGTCTATTTTTATTGGTGTAACTTTGATGGGCCTTTAATTATTTGGTAGTGGTGGCATTGAGATAGGTTTAAAAATCACAATGATCTCCAAAAGCCTCTCCACACTAGTGAGCTCCTAGTCATTAAGTTCCTCTTGAAACCAAAATTCCACGACCCCAACAAGTAATCTTGTCTTTGCTTGAAGTTGGTTCTATATGAATTAATGTGTATTTTAAGTTTTGCACTTAGTGGGTCTAAACACTTGTAGAAAAATGTATGGTTGAATGTGCCAGAGATGAAGCTCATCCACTGTACATGACCATGTTTGTGTCTAATTGATCAGATCCTAATCTTGTACATTGTTTTTAGATATTGTTGCTTGTCATAAAAGTAACCACATGTCTTCTTAAGTACCCATTTACAAGAGATTTAGAGTAGGGTTGGAATGTTAACTCCATGTAAGTATCATAGTCAATAATTCCTATCCAAATTAGAGATGACTTGTTCAAAGAATTAGACTTCGATTCTTTTGGGATTTCATATTAAGATGGGAGCAAGTGTATTTTGCCGCAGTTCGTTTCCTTTTGTTTGTGATAGAATTATCATATCAACCTCCTAGTATACTCCATTTTTCTCTAATACATGCTTGTACCTATTAAAAATAATAATAATAAACAATGAGGGCCCTTTCAATTTACAATTGCTGTAATTTTGGTTTCCCAAAACTAGTGAATTTGGCCTCTATTTTATGTTTGCATTGGTTTTGAATGAATTAATTGCTTATTCAAGAAGGAATTTTCTTGGTATAGTTATTTGTAGGCAAAGTAGTGTTGGTTGATGGAAGTATGAAAGTAGATGTGGGTGAATGCAATGTAAAACTATGAAAGGATACACTGGAATCCAATGGTATTTCTATATGTAGTTCCTTGATACTGTAGAGCAGCTCCAAGGAGTTGGATAGACGCATCTTTCCAGCTTTGGTGAGTTCTCTCTTTGAGTCATGGGTGACGTTGGGGTCTTTTGTAAACTTGTAAAGTGTGTAACTTATTCTTCAATTTTCATGCTCCTTTTTCTGTACTGGACAATTTCTCTAGTTTTAGCTGAAGTTGCTTTCTCAATTTCTCGAGTTTTGATTTGCTGTAATTAAACAACAATTGTGCAGGTAATGCATGAATCGGGTTTGAGCACAAACAGTGGCTAGTCCTTTCTATGATTATCTTGAGGGTTGTATGGAACGTAATGGTGATTTTAGAAGTTGCGAGAGAAATAATAGAGTTGAGTGGTGTGACCAACCAAGAATTGATTTCATCACTATTCTACAACTCTTTTTGAGTTCATCCAAGCCAGTGCTTTGTTTTGCTGTAGTCCGAACTCTCAATAAGGTTGGTTCTCCTCTCTTTAAATCACAACTAGGTCTTCCGTTTTTTTTTTTTTGGTACATATTTCTCTTCAATAATCACACACTTATCATAGAAAATTATATGCTACATATGTAATATATTTTTCAGTTGTTTTTGTTTTGTTATCTGTTTTCCTTTTCTTTTCTTTTTTTTGGTGCAACTTCTAGTATTTTTTGTTAAAATTATAGCAATACAAGGGTATTGAGCTCTCTAAATATGTGAAGCCTTATTGTAAGTATGGAAGTACTAAAAGTGCATGCCAACTAGGCTTGAATAGGTTCTTTTGCTAGGTTGGGAAGTTGACGTAGGAATCTGGTTCAAAGATGTCAATACTGTCAACATTTTTTTTAATTCTTCAAGATCATTATCCTCTAGAGGAAGAATTTCAATCTATGCAACTAGCATTCCAAACTAGGGTAATAGAAAATGAATTTCTTTTCAAAGATCGTACAATTGATTCCTATATTTTCGATTCCACCAACTTCGTCGAGGATGGTAGATCTAAACTTGAATAAAAAATCTATGGTTACAAATCAATCGATTTTGTCTTTGAAGCTCTCTACTTCATCCGATCAACAACGACAACGACAATTAGTGTTGCTTGAAGAAGATCTGATTAATTAATTGTTTTATCTTGTAAATTTGGAAGGTTTGGTTGAATTTATTAGAGAAATTAAACGCAACTAACATTGCAGGTAATTTATTTTTTTTAGCTTTATGAGATTGATGTTTATGCATGGCTTTTTAGTTTTTTAACTTGTTCTGAGTTATTATCATCATCATTAAAGACTTGACCCAAAAATCTGTGTTTCACCTGTTCAATGGTTTATAAAGCTATGTTGAAAGCCTTGTTATCTTTTTCTATGCTCTAGATAACACTATCATCAACGTCATCATAGTTTGCATCATTAATGGTGGCTTATATATGCGAATAATCTGGACCAAAGAACTTATCATTTATCTACACTCAAACCATCTCAATACGTATTTTTTAATGCCAAGTTGCGCCCTATAGAAACATTTATGACCTTATGATTGCATAACTAATATTCTTCCTTGCAAAGCATAATTGAACATGTGTATATTTTTTTTTGAATTTTTGTGTTTGTATAAATTGATATCCTTTTTTTCTTTTGTGGGGTCCTCTTGATTAGTGTTCATGTCTCAAATCATTAATCCACTTGATTCAGACGACGAAGCAAAATGGGAGTCTATTTTCTTGAAGCCGTGCACGTACAAAGAATAACATTTTGTTTACAATTCGTTGAGAACCCAGGTCTGTTCATTTATTTTCTTTTATATTAATGTTTAGTTAATAATCTAAGGTTTAGTAGCAAGCCGTTAGATGTTTGTTTTTCTTTGAGACGAGATGCCTTGGTATTAGTGTTTTGAAATGAGGAGCTACTTGATTTTGAACCCTTGGTGGTTAGTGGCTTATGGATGGTGTGTGAATAATGAGTAGTTTGTGGGTTGTGGTTTATGTTCTAGGGATTTTGGATTTTGGACGAGTTGCGTTTCATAGCAAGTTAATTGATGTTGGATTCTTTTTGGGAAAAGATGACTTGGAAGAATCAACTTGGTATTAGTACCTAATGAAATGAGTCGATAGACTTGATTTTGAAACCTTGGTGGCTAGTGGTTCATTTATGAGTACATGATTTTTATGGAATATGGTTTATGTTTTATAGACTTTGGGTTTTAGGTAAGTTGAAAGTTGGGTTTTATACGTTTTGAGTTCGGATTTTGAATTTAGGAGTTTAAGTATTCGAGTTTAAGGAGGTAGAGAGGTGAGTGTTGGGGTTACATTTTAAGGTTATGGTTGGTGTCATCTTGATCGAGATTTTTTAGTCCTCAATGGATTTGTCAAGGTTGTTTTGGAAAATTAACTTCATTTTAAAGTTGGGACTAGAAATCGGGTTAAAAAAATGTGAGGTTTTATGATCAATTAGTGAGTTGTCACATTCAATCTTTTAGATTTAAAAAATTCATAGTTGTTCAAGTGAGTTGATTTGATAATGTTATTAATGGGAAATGTTGAATTTGTTTAATTAATACAAAATCTCAAATAAACTTACTAACAACATGCACTAGAAGTCCTTGAACCTTAAAAATTGTTAGGGAGGTATTATTAGTTTTAGTTAGATAAGAGTTTCCTAAAATTTTTCTTTTTTTAAGAATTGGAAAACCTTAGATTGTTTATATAATTTAAAAGGTTTGTATGTTTCTTGTGAATTATTTTATTTGTTCGTGAAATGCAAGTTTTTTAATAGAAAATGTTATTGTGATAGTTATTTGGGTAATTATTTGGGTTTGATTATGGTTTGTTTTTTCATTTTTTAATGTTTCTTCTGGAAAATGGGGTCTCCAATTAGATTTTGTGTTTTAGATTCATCATACTTTTTTTTTTTGGTTCTAAGACTGAAATTTTGAATTTGATTTTTTCTAGTGATTTGGGTTTTGACAAATTGATGTTGTAGGTTTGAATTTCTTATGGTGGAGGATGAAGATGCTTTGGAAGAGTTAAATTTCTTCTAGATTTGTTAGGATTTATTTTTTAGAATTTTTGTAAGGATTGCTTGTCAATTTTTAACTTTCATCTGGGAAGGCCCAGATTGTAATAGATTTAAGGAAGGAAGATAGTGAGACGTAACTGTCTCGGCCCCTCGAGTTCGTATATCGAAATTGGTGTCGGTGGCCTGAGTCGATTCAGTCATCCCTCGTCTAGAATGGGAGGTAAGTTATTTCACCACGAATCCATTGTAAGTGGGTTCCTTTTTTTGCTTGTTTGTATGTGTTCCCAATTTTCACACTTTGGACGTATCACTTTTACATAAAAAGGGCATTCCTACGGGGAGGACACACGATAAAATAAGGATAAGATTTTATCATTGATTCTTTGCCCTTTTAGGATTAAAAATTGACTCACATAAAATGTTCAATGTCTCAAATTAATTAAAATTCAGTAGACTAAAAATCGTGGGGTGATGTTATGTTTAGTTTAGTAGATCGTCATTAATAGTTAGTATGTGATGTGGTTAGTTGGTAGATAGTTAGTGCTTCGTTTTTGTTGTAGTGTGTAATAATTGTTTTAAAATTATGGTTAGAGGTAGATTGTCTATAATAAGAGGTAATTTTTACAAAGGGTTTATGCCTTGAGGCACGCTTTATTATGCAATGAGTCTTCCATCTCAATAGCTTCAACATAACCAAAAATCATGGGTCAATTTTTTTTTTAATTTTCTTGTTTAATTTTACACAGATACGCTCCCATTATCTCTTATTTACATAATCCTACTAAATAGAAGTATTTTTTCTATTCAAGAAATCAA